>NC_084757.1:15183899-15196399 GCF_033978785.1 Entelurus aequoreus | reverse complement strand
AAAATAAACAAAAGGTGAGTGCCCCTAAGAAAAGGCATTGGAGCTTAGGGAAGGCTATGCACAAGGAAACTAAAACTGAACTGGCTACAAAGTAAACAAAAACAAAATGCTGGACGACAGCAAAGACTTACTGTGGAGCAAAGACGGCGTCCACAAAGTACATCCGAACATGACATGACAATCAACAATGTCCCCACAAAGAAAGATAAAAACAACTGAAATATTCTTGATTGCTAAAACAGAGTAGATGCGGGAAAATATCGCTCAAAGGAAGACATGAAACTGCTACAGAAAATACCAAAAAAAGAGAAAAAGCCACCAAAATAGGAGCGCAAGACAAGAACTAAAACACTACACACCGAAAACAGCAAAAAAGTCAAAATAAGTCAGGGCGTGATGTGACAGGTGGTGACAGTACACCTACTTTGAGACAAGAGCTATAGTGATGCATGCTTGGTTATGGTTTAAAGTCATATCCAACAATTGCGACAACAACTTTTTAGTGTCAGCTGAGTTTCCTTTTTTAATGATTTCTGCTGGTGGTGTGCCTCCGGATTTTTTCAAGGCAAAAAATGTGCCTTGGCTCAGAAAAGGTTGAAAAACACTGCTATAAATGGTTATGGATTTTTTTTGTGGCAAAGTAAAACAACAAAAAACTGTATAAATAAGTTACTCGATAAAAAAGATGATTATATTTTGGCGCGAGTGAAAATATTCCATTCGAGTGAAATCCCCAACTTCTTAGTATCTGATGTCGTGCCCGATGGAGCGCTATGATTACCATTTGTTACGTTACCATGCAAATCTTTGCTAAAGCTCGATTTGCGCCGGCCAAGGAAATGGCCGTAGGAAGCGGTCGGCTGGGATTTTGGGAAAGCTGCGGTGATGTTAGAACGTTATCTTGCTCCAAAAAAAACAAAAAATGCTTTAAAAAAAAAACAAAAAAAAGCAGTTAAAAAAAATGACTTGGGGGTTTATTCCGGTGCTGCGCTGTCTCGGCCGGCATCCAGACGAGAACATCTGGTGGTGACGCTGGGGGAAAAAAAAGGACAACAAAAACTTAAGTCTTGCTTGGGCAGCCCATTGTTTTGCTGATCTAACTGATAAGCGACAGGGAAGGAAATCCCGCCATTGAGCGTTTGTTTGTGGGACGCGAGGGCGGACGTCATTACAGTTAGAGAAAGAAATGAAGAAGCCTTGGGATAACTGTAACATGTCTCTACAGCAGGGGTGTCAAACGTACGGCCCTGCGAACGGGTTTTATCCGGCCCGTGGGATGAGTTTGCCAAGTATAAAAATGAACCTGAAATTTTTGAATGAAATAAACTGCTGTTCTAAATGTGTCCACTAGATGTCGCAATAGCAATTATTTGTATCTTTGTGGGACGGCGTGATGCAGTTGGAAGAGTGGCCGTGCCAGCAACATGAGGCTTCCTGGTTCAATCCCCAGCTTCTACGGACCTAGTCACGTCCGTTGTGTCCTTGAGCAAGACACTTCACCCTTGCTCCTGATGGGTCGTGGTTAGCGCCTCGCATGGCAGCTCCCGCCATCGGTGTGTGTGAGTGGGTGAATGTGGAAATAGTGTCAAAGCGCTTTGAGTACCTTGAAGTTAGAAAAGCGCTATTCAAGTATAACCCATTTACCATTTTGTGGAGGGGGCGTGGCCTGCAGGCCTGCAGCGGAACAGGGATTTTGAATTGATTGATTGAAGCTTTTATTAGCAGATTGCACAGTACAGTACATATTCCGTACAATTGACCACTAAATGGCAACACCCCCCTTTAACTTGTTTAAGTCGGGGTCCACGGGTGTGCCAGGACCCGGCCTCGAAGACAGCGACAGGTGCGTAGATGGCCCAGGTGGGCCTTGTCATCTAATCACCTGTCGCCCTGTATAAGCAGCAGCCGGGAGGAGAGTGGTTGTTGGAGCTGGAGTGAGAGCGAGAGCGAGAGCGAGAGCGAGAGCGAGAGCGAGAGCGAGAGCGAGAGCGAGAGCGAGAGCGTGACGATCACGGACAGAAAAGACAATTGCTAGAAAGCAACCCGCTGAACTATAACAAAATAAAACTGTATTGTAACCCTGATCCTCATGTCGGTGCTTGGTGGTCCGAAGAACCCCCTGGAGGGCAACCTCCACACATTTATTTGTAGATGATGCTACATATGTACAAAAGAAACCACACGATGTTAGTACATCAGTCGAGGAAAATGATCAAACTACATAAATAACATCCTGTAATTTGATTTTGATACACTTTTTTTTATCTTGATAGATTGAAAATTAACACAAAGGAGTTGACTGATGAACATTATCACATCATTTATTCAGAAAGTATCAGTAATGACAAATATGTACATGTAAGTGTAAAAGAAACCTAACAACATTATGATTTGTACATAACCACTAGGCCACCTACTCAGTGGCTTAGTGGTTAGAGAAGGGGTGTCCAAAGTGCGGCCTCGGGGCCATTTGCAGCCCGCAGGTAATTTTTTAACGGCCCCACGACACATTCTAAAAATACGATAAAAAACTAAACAAGACATAAAAAGAGCAAACAGGTGAAATGTAACAAGAAAATGGTGCATTGTAGACTAAAATAACATAAGTTGCCATGCAGGCTGTTTCTGTCTTTAAAAAATAATAATGAATCAAAATCAATGTCATTATGAATTATTGACCTATTCAAGGCTCCAATTACGTCACATTAAATATTCCACTTTGAGATATTTTTTGGGGGAAAATGTTGCATATTTTGTGTTTGCCATATAAAAAAACTAAGATGTTTTTTGTTTTTTTAAAGAAGGGCCTAAAATGAACAAACAAAAAACATAAACAACAATAAAACTTATAATTGACGGATAGATCTGAAGGTGATCTCGAGATTATTGTGTTAAAAGTTTTTTTTTTTTAAAGTAATTCATTTTTTAACACTTTAGTGAGTGGGACTTTTTTTTTTAAGTGTCATTGCTCAAAAACTAATAATTAATTAAAATCAATGTTGTTATGAGTTATTGACCTTTTTAAGGCTCCAATTATTATATAATCTCAAATATTCCACTTAAAACCTTTATTGGGTGAAAATATTATATATTTTGGTTTTTTTTCCATAAAAAAACAGGATTTTCTTTGACAAAAAGGGCATACAACTTAAATCTTTAACAACTTTATATTACTTAATGTTGATCTAGAGATTTAAACCTTGAGTAACAATAATAATAATAATAATAATAATAATAATAAATAATGACACATTTTTTATATTTTTTTGACCAAAACCCTTTGGGGTCCCCGGGATCAAGCCTGAGTGGAGGCCTAAATGTATATTTTTTATACATATATTGTATTGGTTTTTGAAATACAAAATATATGGGACGGCGTGGCGAAGTTGGTAGAGTGGCTGTGCCAGCAATCGGAGTGTTGCTGGTTACTGGGGTTCAATTCCCACCTTCTACCTTCCTAGTCATGTCTGTTGTGTCCTTGGGCAAGACACTTCACCCTTTGCCTCTGATGGCTGCTGGTTAGCGCCTTGCATGGCAGCTCCCGCCATCAGTGTGTGAATGTGTGTGTTGTCTTTATTTTTAAGTTATCGTTACCTACAGTTATTGAAAGGCCATAAAACATGTTGGAGTGGTGTCTCCTTATTACCGTCTACACACACGCTTAATCCGTCTCCACAAAGAGTGAGAAGACACGTCATATTTTTCATTATCTTCTATTCAGAGCTGCTCATAACTTCCGCTATTTGCTCATATGGCGGCAATAACGGATCATATTGACCCTGGGCTTGAGCTTTCCTTGGGGAGCCGTGAGAGAAAATTAAAGTTTTGAATGTGAACATTGTCCACTTCACAAGAGCGGGCCCAAACCTTGTTGATATTAACATTTTGTAAGACACTCAAGCTCCAGTGCAGACTGTTAAAGACAACAGATGATTAGATTAACACGTACCACCTGTGAAATCGAATTACCTGCCAGCTGTGTCTCGCCGTCAGCACTGCCTCGCCCCCGTCTGATGGACAGAGGCGGTGACCTTTGCTCCTGCAGGCAGCGCTGGCCACATCTTCCTCCACACATGCATATACTGTAAAGAGAAAAAAATCTATTCAGATGCCAAATTGCATTCAAATTGACGCAAGTTAGCATGTATGCTAACTTGTTCCAATGTTCCACATTAGCATATATGAATATGATTGTACAACTTCCATAGACCTACTGTAGAGGAGTGAATATGATTCTTTAGGTTGTATTTGTATAAAACTAATTCTATTAAGATTCCAAATAAAATGCTAATGCTAGCATCGGATGCTTTTTTAAAACACTGTTCTGTAAAAGTTCGCAAGTTCAAAATTAGCATGTATGACGTCGTATTAGATCAGGGGTGTCAAATGTACGGCCCCGAGGGCCGGATCAGACCAGCGAACAGGTTTTATCCGGCCCGTGGGATGAAGTTGCTAAGTATAAAAATGAGCCGGAATTTTGGTATGAAAGAAACTGCTGTTCTAAATGTGTCCACTAGATGTTGCAATAGCTATTATTTGTATCTTTGTAGATGATGCTACATATGTAAAAAAAATAAAAATAAACCACATGATGTTAGTGCACCAGTCGAGAAAAATTAGCAAACTACATAAATAACATCCTATAATTTGATTTTGATATTATTTTTTATCTTGATAGATTGAAAATTAACACCAATGAGTTGACTGATGAACATTATCACATCATTTATTCAGAAAGTATAAATAACGACAAATAAAGGTAGAATACTATTAACCACAACATGTAAGTGTAAAAAAACAAAACAACATTATGATTTTTACATTTTCAGAATGTTCTGTTTGTTCTATTTTTAAACAAAAAAAAACAATCTGAAGTTGTCTTTATTTTTAAATTATCATGCCGTGATTTTACCAGTTCAGCCCACTTGGGAGTAGATTTTTCTCCATGTGGCCCCCCATCTAAAATGAGTTTGACACCCCGGTATTAGATCATATAAATTCTACTTTGTATGAGTATTTTTTTTGTGCCTTAACTTGCCATCACTATTAAAAGAAAAGCAAAAGGAAGGAAGGAAGGATCTTTATTGTTATTGCACAAGTACAACGAAATTTCATTTTCAGCACAAACCCGTTCAAGATAAGACAAACATTGTACAGGGTAACAGAAAGGTAGAAGCGGGGGGAGGAGGAGTAAAAAAAAAAAAGTCAATCTCAGACTCAAAAAATTAAAAGCCATATTACATACAGATAGTGTGTCATGAGATATACATTGAATTAAGATGACTTAAAGGAAACTAAATGACCTCAGATATACCTACAAATGAGGCATAATGATGCAATATGTACATATAGCTAGCCTATATAGCATGTTAGCATCGATTAGCTTGCAGTCATGCAGTGACCAAATATGTCCGATTAGCACTCCACACAAGTCAATAACATGAACAAAACTCACCTTTGTGCATTCATGCACAACGTTAAAAGTTTGGTGGACAAAACGAGACGGAAAAAGAAGTGGCATAAAACACGTCCTAGAAAGTCGGAGAAAGTTATACATGTAAACAAACTACGGTGAGTTCAAGGACCGCCAAAATTAGTAGGACAAAACGGCGCTCGCCAAATACTCGAATCAGTGAAGCACGTTTAATATAAACAGTGGGATTTATAACAATTAGGGAGGTTTGTGTCATGTTTGTCCTCCTACAGAAACCATATTAACACAAAAAATATATTTTTTTCACCTCATCTTTTTCCATTTTTCATACATTTTTTAAAAAGCTCCGGAGAGCCACTAGGGCGGCGCTAAAGCGGCTCTAGAGCCGCGGGCTGCCGACCCCTGATCTAAGGGATAAGGGTTGGGGTATGTATGAATGTGGCGTTTATTTTTCGTGGATGCATATATGTGTGTTTGTGTGTGTAAACCTGCAGTGTGATAAATATGACTTTTATGTATTTAATATGTGTAATTATTAATTAAAAATAAATGCCAATTCTGACTTCTAATGAAATGCTAACATTAGCATTTGGACGCTTCTTTGGACCTTGGCAAGCTCCAAACGGCTATGTATACATACAGTACAGGCCAAAAGTTTAGACACACCTTCTCATTTCAATACGTTTTCTTTATTTTCATGACTACATACATTGTGGATTGTCACTGAAGGCATCAAAACTATGACACCTGTGAAGTGAAAACCATTTCAGGTGACTACCTCTTGAAGCTCATGGAGAGAATGCCAAGAGTGTGCAAAGCAGTAATCAGAGCAAAGGGTGGCTGTTTTGAAGAATATAAAACATGTTTTCATTTATTTCACTTTTTTTTTGTTAAGTACATAACTCCACATGTGTTCATTCATAGTTGTGATGCCTTCAGTGACAATCTACAATGTAAATAGTCATGAAAATAAAGAAAACGCATTGAATGAGGAGAAGTTGTGTCCAAACTTTTGGCCTGTACTATATATCATATCTTATTTGATTGTATGACTGTTCTGTTGGTGACGGATAATAAATTGTCTTATGTCTTGTAGTGGAATTTCTGCCCTTTTCACCTTTTTCTATTTTGTACCATTTGAAGAGCATGTGTGTGTAAGAGTTGAGCGTATGGTCACCCTGACATTGTACAAGATGTTTTGATTGTTTGTTATGGCTAAGGGATTCAAGGATGTTGCAGAACAAACAGGTCCAAAACAACTGGACCTTGACACAAGAGGGAAACACATAAATAACCAAGTAGACCAAGTCTAGGGATGATTCTCGCTTCGTCCAACGTCTCCGGAGACACTGTCTGTTTGCATGGCAATTCAATCCAACCTTGTACCATTTGATTATGGGTAAATAAAACTTTTGTACTAAATTCACTTTTGTTCCTGTTTAAGATTTGGACATTTCTACCACAGTCTCGTCAAACTTGACATGTAATGCTAATAATAGCATCTAGCCTTACGATAGCATTTGTTAATGATACACATTACTCTGTGAATATGTTGTAAATCTCAATTTGTATCACAATTACACAGGCTTAAAGGCCTACTGAAAGCCACTACTACCGACCACGCAGTCTGATAGTTTATATATCAATGATGAAATCTTAACATTGCAACACATGCCAATACGGCCGGGTTAACTTATAAAGTGCAATTTAAAATTTCCCGCTAAACTTCCGGTTGGAAACGTCTAGGTATGATGACGTATGCGCGTGACGTCATGACGGCAACGGAAGTATTCGTACCCAATGTGTCACCATACAAACTGCTCTGTTTTCATCGAACAATTCCACAGTATTCTGGACATCTGTGTTGGTGAATCTTTTGCAATTTGTTTAATGGACAATGGAGACTGCAAATAAGAAAGTTGTAGGTGCGATCGGTGTATTAGCGGCGGACTACAGCAACACAATCAGGAGGTTGTGTTGTGTTTGAGCTGGATAGCAGACGCGCTACCGTGAGTACAGCTTTGGCTTCCAAACATTTGATCGCTTGCCCGTACGTGCGTGTCGCTATGTGCATGTCACGTACGTAACTTTGGGGAAATATATGTTTCTTGCCGACTCTGATGGCGGCCGGGGTGTCGTCGAAAAGCTACAACGCCCGCCGCCGCCCCGTAGTTAGCTTCAATTGTTAAGCGTCGCCAAGCTGGAAATTATTAACCGTGTATTTACATGTTCATGGTTTAATAGTATTGTTGATCTTCAGTCTATCCTTCCAGTTAGGGTTTTTTAAAATTTTGTTTCTATCTGCATTTGAGCCCGATGCTATCACGTTAGCTCCGTAGCTAAAGTGCGTCAATGATGTATTGTCGTGGAGATAAAAGTCACTGTGAATGTCCATTTCGCGTTCTCAACTCTCATTTTCAAGAGGATAGAGTATCCGAGGTGGTTTAAAATACAAACCCGTGATCCACAATAGAAAAAGGAGAGTGTGTGGAATCCAATGAGACCTTGTACCTAAGTTACGGTCAGAGCGAAAAAAGATACACCCTGCACTGCCTCTCGAGTCCTTCACTCTAACGTTCCTCATCCTTTCATCCTCGCTCAAATTAATGGGGTAATCGTCGCTTTCTCGGTCCGAATCTCTCTCGCTACTGGTGTAAACAACGGGGAGTTGTGAGGATTCCTTCCTCCTGTGACGTCACGCTACTTCCGGTATAGGCAAGGCTTTTTTTTATCAGCGACCAAAAGTTACGAACTTTATCGTCGTTGTTCTATACTAAATCCTGTCAGCAAAAATATGGCAATATCGCGAAATGATCAAGTATGACACAGAATGGATCTGCTATCCCCGTTTAAATAAAAACATTTCATTTCAGATGGCCTTTAAGTACAAATATCATAATAATGTCAGCACCTCGCCACATTCTGCGAAACACAAACTCTTTCCAACTGTCCCTCTGTTATATCAGAGGTCTGTTTTGACGGCGCCAGAGTGCGGTGTAGCCGCTCAACCGTTCCACTCCACCGCGGTTAACCCTCTGCGGTCGTAAATTTCGACCGGCGTGTCATTCTCCTTCCGACGCTGTTTGAGGTGAGCGAAACAGTTAAACGTCCTACTGCCAGGAAAGGGGAAACGGTTAAAGAAAAGCCAGTGCGTGGTGGAGGATAAACAAGTTCTGAAGACGGCCCGAGACTCCGAGCCTCGTGTCTTCTGGCGGGATACTTTGTCTTCCACCATGTGATGCCTGAAGTCCGTCACAAGTGCAAAAAAAAAAAAAAAAGAAGCCTTTCGGTCACATTGTTTTTAGTCATAAGATGCCGATGAAGGCCGCCATTGTTGCACCTCCGCGCTGTCCTGCATCGACCCAGAAGCAGTCAATGTATGGTCCACCTCGGTGAACGGAGAGGTACAGGAAGGCCACATATGGCTCCCTTAATGGGTCACTTCCCATTTTGTGCTCGAGCTGCTCGGGAAACGGACCCCTTGAGAGGGTACCGTCGCTGTGGCTCGGCTGATCTCAAAGGTAGTTGTCGAGGGGGGGCCTTAGCCTCCTCAAGCGTTATAGAAGCGGTCCCTAAAGCAGACATGGACCCTTAACAGATGGCCGCCGTGACCCTGCTGCACACGTAACAACAAACCGGATGTGAAGCAATTTTTACTGCAGGGAACTACAAACCCCAAAACCAGTGAAGTTGGCACGTTGTGTAAATTAGACTGACCGTACGTCCTCTTTTCCCCCGGACATGTCCTCTTTTGCGGGGCTGTCCGGGCGGAGTTTCTTAAAGGCCTACTGAAAGCCACTACTACCGACCACACAGTCTGATAGTTTGTATATCAATGATGAAATCTTAACATTGCAACACATGCCAATACTTATAAAGTGCAATTTTAAATTTCCCGCTAAACTTCCGGTTGAAAATGTCTATGTATGATGACGTATGCGCGTGACGTCACTAAATAAACGGAAGTATTGGTACACCATTGAATCCAATACAAAAAAGCTCTGTTTTCATCTCAAAATTCCAAAGTATTCTGGACATATGTGTTGGTGAATCTTTTGCAATTTGTTTAATGAACAATGAAGACTGCAAAGAAGAAAGCTGTAGGTGGGATCGGTGTATTAGCGGCTGGCTGCAGCAACACAACCAGGAGGACTTTGACTTGGATAGCAGACGCACTAGCCGACGCTAGCCGCCGACCGCACGGATGATCGGGTGAAGTCCTTCGTCCTTCCGTCGATCGCTGGAACGCAGGTGAGCACGGGTGTTGATGAGCAGATGAGGGCTGGCTGGCGTAGGTGGAGCGCTAATGTTTTTATCATAGCTATGTGAGGTCCCGTTGCTAAGTTAGCTTCAATGGCGTCATTAGCAACAGCATTTTTAAGCTTCGCCAAGCTGGAAATTATTAACCGTGTATTTACATGTCCATGGTTTAATAGTATTGTTGATCTTCTGTCCATCCTTCCAGTCAGTGGTTTATTTATTTTGTTTCTATCTGCATTTGAGCCCGATGCTATCACGTTAGCTCAGTAGCTAAAGAGTTTCACCGATATATTGTCGTGGAGATAAAAGTCACTGTGAATGTCCATTTCGCATTCTCGACTCTCATTTTCAAGAGGATATAGTATCCGAGGTGGTTTAAAATACAAATCCATCCATCCATCCATTTTCTACCGCTTATTCCCTTCAGGGTCGCGGGGGGCGCTGGAGCCTATCTCAGCTACAATCGGGCGGAAGGCGGAGTACACCCAGGACAAGTCGCCACCTCATCGCAGGGCCAAAATACAAATCCGTGATCCACAATAGAAAAAGGAGAAAGTGTGGAATCCAATGAACCAGCTTGTACCTAAGTTACGGTCAGAGCGAAAAAAGATACGTCCTGCACTGCATTCTAGTCCTTCACTCTCACGTTCCTCATCCACAAATATTTCATCCTCGCTCAAATTAATGGGGTAATCGTCGCTTTGTCGGTCCGAATCTCTCTCGCTGCATTGTAAACAATGGGGAAATGTGAGCAGCACTCCAGCTTGTGACGTCACGCTACTTCCGGTAGGGGCAAGGCTTTTTTTAATCAGCGACCAAAAGTTGCGAACTTTATCGTCGTTGTTCTCTACTAAATCCTTTCAGCAAAAATATGGCAATATCGTGAAATGATCAAGTATGACACATAGAATGGATCTGCTATCCCCGTTTAAATTTAAAAAATTCATATCAGTAGGCCTTTAAATGCCTCAAATGTCCGGCATTTTGAGTTAGGGTTGCGTGTATTTTCAATGTACGTTCAGGGTTAAGAAGGGGTTAAAAACAAAACAAATTGTGAACGATTGCACACGCAGCAGCATTCGTGAGGGAGGGGCAGAGACAGAGAGAGAGAGCGTTATGATAAACGCGCATGCATCGCCAGGCTCTGCTTTTTATCGATAGATTTATCAGATTACATTTTTTATTATCTATAGCAGGGGTGTCAAAAGTGTGCCCCGGAGGCCATTTGCGGCCCACAGCTAATGTTTTAAAGGCCCACGGCACATTCTAAAAATACTATTAAAATAAACAAAAACATAACAAAAGTGAAATAAAAAAGCTTGCAGGTGAAATGTCATTTAGAAACAGTTGCAATGTTGACTAATAAAACAAAGCTGTTTTTTTTCTTTCAAACTGTCATTGCTCAAAACATAATATTGAATCAAAATCAAAGTTATCATGAATTATTGACCTATCCAAGGTTCCGATAACGTCACATCAAATATTCCACTAAGAAAAATATTTTTGGTGGAAGATTTTGCATATTTTGTGTGTTTGCCATTAAAAACATAGATTTGTTTGACAAAAAAGGGCGGAAAACAAACAAACAATAAAACAACATTAAAAAAAACTAAAACATTTTGAAATGAGGAATAGATCTGAAGTTGATGTAGACTCCAGGGATTTAAGCCTTAAATATAAAATGTATGTATGCCCTGGCACACCATTATCATCATTTCATGACCCAAGCAAAACACTTTTTACACTTTTATACTGAAATAAATACACCTACAACTTCCATCCATCCATTTTCTACCGCTTATTCCCTTCGGGGTCGCAGGGGGCAACACTAAATTGGCACCTACAACTTATTAAATAAAAACATAGAAAAAACTACCAGCAGTGGTAAAGTTCAGATCCATGAAGGAAAGAAGAAAGTGAATGAATGTTTATAACTGAATAAAGTTACATATGTATACAAATTTTTAAATTTAATTTTTTTTTTTTTTTTAATGAATTAAGTAACGTTTATGACAACCTTTTTCCAAAACACAATATAGAGTGTGAGATATAACAGGATAATGCATACGTTTATCTTTTTTTTTTCAAAACGCTTACAAAAAAGAGGGACCCCAAAAATTTACTGTGGGGCCCCATTTTGAAAATTCCTAGCGCCAACACTGCTGTCAACAGAGGAGAAAAAATGCTTTATTTAAATAAAAATATTATTTATAAAGCAAGTTCGAGTATCATTGGCAAAATTTCACCTAGTCCCAGCCTTGGCGTGCTGCCCACCTTGGCACGCATATATGTGTCCTCTTTTTGGGATTTCAGAATATGGTCAGCCTAGTGTAAATCATAAACAAAATCAGAATACAATGATTTGCAAATCCTTTTCAACCTATATTCAATTGAACAGACTGCAAAGACAAGATACTTAACGTTCGAACTGGAAAACTTTGTTATTTTTTGCAAATATTAGCTCATTTGGAATTTGATGCCTGCAGCATGTTTCAAAAAAGCTGGCGCAAGTGGCAAAAAAGACTGAGAAAGTTGAGGAATGCTCATCAAACACTTATTTGGAACGTCCCACAGGTGACCAGGCTAATTGGGAACAGGTGGGTGCCATGATTGGGTATAAAAGCATCTTCCATGAAATGCTCAGGTCTTTCGCAAACAAGGATGGGGCGAGGGTCACCACTTTGTGAACAAATGCCTGAGCAAATTGTTTAAGAACAACATTTCTCAACCAGCTTTTGCAATGAATTTAGGGACTTCACCATCTATGGTCCGTAATATCATCAAAAAGGTTCAGAGAATATGGAGA
>NC_084757.1:15073899-15178899 GCF_033978785.1 Entelurus aequoreus | reverse complement strand
TCCATTGCCAACCTCCTATTAACAACTTTGACGTAAAACTCTCCGCCGGGGTCAGTTTGTCCTTTGAGCCAGTGGACAGGAAGATATCACCTGTCCGCTCATCGAATATTAAACAGGTGTGTGGCGGTATTGGGTTCTTCCTAATCTCCAGTTCCTTTGGATGAGGCGGACAACAATAGCGCTCTGCCAAACACGCCTCTAGTGTTCCGTCCACTTGCATGTCCCTCTGTGGGGAAGTCAGGTGCGACAAATGCCACTTTATACCTGACGCTGCTGACTGTAGTGGAAAGTTTCATCTCTGCAGTGAAGTGATGAGATTTTTGGGGTGATCCGGATCATTCCTAATTTGTTACCTTACGTTTATGTTACAACACTGAACTCCTGCATGTGTGTTTGTATGCTAGCGGCCCCGCCTCCACCCACAGACACAAAAATAGTTTTTGATTGACAAGAAGGTTCCCGTCGTTGATGTCATTTCGCTATACAACAAACAACTGCTGACACCGATGCACAGAGTGAACCCTCTTGTAGGAGGGGCCGATAGGGACATTATTCTACTGAAATGCTCTACATCCATCCATCCATTTTCTACCGCTTGTCCCTTTCGGGGTCGCTTAAACAACTTCAAGAATATTCTCTCACACACACTACTAAAATCCTCTCATGCACACTACTGATTTTTTTTTCTCTCACACACTACTAAAATCCTTTCATACACACTATTAAAATAGTTTTTCTTTCCTTCACACTACTGAAATCCTCTCATACACTACTAAAATCCTCTCACATACACTACTGAAATTCTGTCATACCCACTACTGAAATGTTTTTCTCTCATACACACAACTGAAATCCTCTCACAAGCACTACTGAAGTTCTCTCACACACACTACTGATACACTCTCATACACTTTAGTAAATTCCTCTCACACACACTACTGAAATCCTCACACACACTACTGAAATTCTCTCACACACACTACTGAAATCCTCTCACACACACACTACTAAAATATTGTCACACACACACACGCACTCCTGAAATTCTCATACAAACTACTGAAATGTTTTTCTCTCATACACACTACTGAAATCCTCTCACGCACACTACTGAAACACTCTCATACACGTTAGTAAATTTCTCTCACACACACTACTGAACTCCTCACACACACTACTGAAATTCTCTCACACACACTACTAAAATCCTCTCATGCACACTACTGATTTTTTTTTCTCTCACACACACTACTGAAATCCTCTCACACATTACTAAAATCCTTTCATACACACTATTAAAATAGTTTTTTTTTTTCATTCACACTACTGAAATCCTCTCATACACTACTAAAATCCTCTCACATACACTACTGAAATTCTGTCATACCCACTACTGAAATGTTTTTCTCTCATACACAAAACTGAAATCCTCTCACAAGCACTACTGAAGTTCTGTCACACACACTACTGATACACTCTCATACACTTTAGTAAATTCCTCTCACACACACTACTGAAATCCTCACACACACTACTGAAATTCTCTCACACACACTACTGAAATCCTCTCACACACACACTACTAAAATATTTTCACACACACACACGCACTCCTGAAATTCTCATACAAACTACTGAAATGTTTTTCTCTCATACACACTACTGAAATCCTCTCACGCACACTACTGAAACACTCTCATACACGTTAGTAAATTTCTCTCACACACACTACTGAACTCCTCACACACACTACTGAAATTCTCTCACCCACACTACTGAAATCCTCTCAAACACACTACTGAAATTCTCATACTCACTACTGAAATGTTTTTCTTTCATACACACAATTAAAATCATTTCATACATACGATTGAACTTTTGTGTGAGAGAATTTCAGTAGTGTGTGCATGCATGCGTGCGTGCGTGTGTGCGTGCGTGCGTGCGTGTGTTTCAGTAGTGTGTATGAAAGAAAAAAAAATCATTGATGTGTATGAAAGGTTTCCAGTAGAGTGTATGAAAGGTTTTCAGTAGTTTGTATGAGAGTGTTTTAGTAGTTGTGTGTGAGAGAAAAACATTTCAGTAGTGTGCAAGAGAGGGTTTTAGTAGTGTGTATGAGAGGATTTTAGTAGTGTGTGAGAGAGAACAACTTTTCGGTTGTTTATGCGAGAGGTAATTCTGAATTATGTCCCTAACGGCCCCTCATATTCTTGCAGCCTGTTTGAAAGCAACCAATGAACAAACACTCACAGACATGCCAATTTCATTGACCCATTCATCCATTTTCTACAGCTTGTCCCTTTGGAGTCGCAGGGGGCTGAAGCCTATTCCAGCTGCACTCGGGCGGAAGGCGGGGTCCAACCTGTAGACCACCAGGTAGCCAGCTCATCACAGGGCCAACACAGATAGACAGACAACATTCACACTCACATTCACACACTAGGGCCAATTTAGTGTTGCCAATCAAACTATCCCCAGGTGCATGTCTTTGGAGGTGGGAGGAAGCCGGAGTACCCGGAGGGAACCCACGCAGTCACAGGGAGAACATGCAATCTCCACACAGAAAGACCCCAAACCCGGGAATCGAACCCAGGACCTTATCGCTGTGAGACTCGGCATCCTTCCATTAATTGCTAATATTACAACTTTATAAATTCACCAGTTAGCAACATAGCTCAACAAGTGATTACATTTTGGGGTGATCTGGATCACCGTCTGGATACAGGATCTTTTTTAAAGGCCTACTGAAATGAATTTTTTTTATTTAAACGGGGATAGCAGATCCATTCTATGTGTCATACTTGATCATTTCGCGATATTGCCATATTTTTGCTGAAAGGATTTAGTATAGAACAACGACGATAAAGTTCGCAACTTTTGGTCGCTGATAAAAAAAAAGCCTTGCCTATACCGGAAGTAGCGTGAGGTCACAGCAGGAAGGATTCCTCACAATTCCCCGTTGTTTACAATGGAGCGAGAGAGATTCGGACCGAGAAAGCGACGATTACCCCATTAATTTGAGCGAGGATGAAAGATTCGTGGATGAGGAACGTTAGAGTGAAGGACTAGAGAGGCAGTGCAGGGTGTATCTTTTTTCGCTCTGACCGTAACTTAGGTACAAGGTCTCATTGGATTCCACACAATCTCCATTGTTCATTAAACAAATTGCAAAATATTCACCAACACAGATGTCCAGAATACTGTGGAATTGTTTGATGAAAACAGAGCAGTTTGTATGGTGACACATTGGGTACGAATACTTCCGTTGCCGTCGTGACGTCACGCGCATACGTCATCATACATAGACGTTCCCAACCGGAAGTTTAGCTGGAAATTTAAAATTGCACTTTATAAGTTAACCCGGCCGTATTGGCATGTGTTGCAATGTTAAGATTTCATCATTGATATATAAACTATCAGACTGCGTGGTCGGTAGTAGTGGGTTTCAGTAGGCCTTTAAGGATTATTTAATACATCCAGTTAATATTTGTGTTTTCTGGTGGGGTTTTTTAATTATTCATTAATTTGCACATGTTGTAGTAATAATAAATATTTATTGGGTATAGTTTTTGTGTCAAAAAAAAACCTGATCCACAGAACACTTGATATTTCTTTATTTGAATGCAGTAAAAAAACAACTGACTTATTAGGGCTGTGACTCTTTGGGCACCACAAGATTCAATTTGATTCTTGTGGGTAACAATTCGATTCAGAATGGATTCTAGATTTACTACAATTCTTGATTCAAAATTTTTTTTTTTTTTAAATAACATTGGGTGCCAGTTCTATGATTAACTACTGTCACACATTATTCAGACACCCCTAACCATACCCCTTTTTGTCAGCTTTTGTTTGGGCGGTAAGACCATTTAGGTGTTCAGTTGTTGTTGGAGCAGTTAATTGGTTTTTCCTTTTGTGTCTTGTTTTTCTTGGTTTTTCCGCTCCTTTGTTTTCTGTTTCAGACCTAACCACTCCCTGAGCCTGGCATAATTACCAGGGGGTGCTACAGGTGTGCGTAATTAACAGGCCTATTTAATCACACCTGTACAGGCAGGAAGGCACTGGCTGATTACTCCTCATGGACACAGGACTTCGGATTCATGCTCTGGATTCTTCGCCTCCATTCAAGTTCCTATTCTTCCTCCCGGCTAAGGTAGACACTCTGTTCTTGATTATAATATTTGACCTGTTGCAGTGTTTTTTACAATTATATCTTTAGTTCCTTTTTTTTAATGCATCATAGTTTTTGTTGTCTCTTTATCCCTGTCTTGAGCAATAAAGACACTTTATGTTCATACTCCTGCATGTTTTGCACCTTGGGGTCCACTAGCCTCTTTGAGAGTATCACCAAGCATGACATTCTTCCATAAAATAGATAAACAGCTATGATCATTTTCCATATTACTGAAAAGAAAACTGATTTTGTTTAATAAAATTATACCCAAACATTTAATAAAGTGGCTGGACAGGACAGATTTTGATTTAAATAAAATAAAAATCGCCCGAATGCAGCTGAGACAGGCTCCAGCGACCCCAAAACGGACAAGCGGTAGAAAATGGATGGATAAATAAAATACAAAATAAATAAAAGTGTGTGTATGTGGGTGTGTGGTAGAAAATGGATGGATGGAGATATATACATATGTCTGCGTGTATATATTTTTAATATTTTGGAATCAATTAAGAATCGCGATTTATTTTGTATTATACAGCAAGTATAATAATAGTTCACTTGCTATCATTATACATGTGTAATTTTTCATTCCTGATTTTCTTTCCTATACAATCGTACAAGTTGTAGCATTTTAGATTTATTATTTGTATTAGATTTAATGTTTAATTTTATTTATTTTAGGGCTATTTTAATTGCTAAAAGTATTTGATTTTTTTCCATGTAAAAAAAAAAAAATTTTTTAGTAGGTATAATCATTTATTTCCACAACTGATGAATATTTATTTCAAATATTATTCAGGCAATTTTACAGACTGTAGATCTAAATGTACTGTAAGTCCCAAATGTGTGTGTTTATTAGAATTGTTTTGAATTAATTATTTTTGTGTTCTATAAATAAATCCAAAATAGATATTTTCTTTAGTGTTGACTTTTACCTGTCTGACGTGAAGGGAAGATGAAGCTGTGAGTTCGATTGTGAGCATGTGAGGGTCACAACCAAGGCGTGTTAATGAATGATGTGTGTATGTTGACAAGGTGCTCCAGGCGTGTCTGCCTCTGACTTGTTTTGTGTGTCTGCAGCAGTCATGCGTACTTAAAGAAGCGTCTAGAAGTCAGTCACGCGCTGCACACTGGGACTGGAGTCAGTGCAAACTCCTCTGCACATATGGTGCCAATGATAGAGTCACGAGGGGCCGACATGTCAGCAAGGTCTACTTGAGTGCGAAACTTATCTGTTTTTTTTTTTATTAGTAATCTTTTCTGTCCCGTGTCTTTCTTCATCAGAAAAAAAACGTCACAATAGATAAGCTCAACCCGAGGACAAACAAGGCTCTTGTTCCACTATCATGATCGGACCATTAATATTTACGTTTTAGAAACTGTCATATCAAAACAGATTTTCCTTATCGGGAAAGATCTAAAGGGAATTAATCCGTTACAGCAGTGTTTTTCAACACTAGTGTGCCGTGAGATACAGTCTGGTGTGTCGTGGGAGATGATCTAGTTTCACCTATTTGGGTTAAAAATATTTTTTGCAAACCAGTAATTGTAGTCGGAAAATGATGTGTTGTTGTTGAGTGTCGGTGCTGTCTAGAGCTCGGCAGAGTAACCGTGTAATACTCTTCCATATCAGTAGGTGGCAGCCGGTAGCTAATTGCTTTGTAGATGTTGGAAACAGTGGGAGGCAGCGTGCAGGTAAAAAGGTGTCTAACGCTTAAACCAAAAATAAACGAAAGGTGAGTGCCCCTAAGAAAAGGCATTGAAGCTTAGGGAAGGCTATGCAGAACGAAACTAAAACTGAACTGGCTACAAAGTAAACAAAAACAGAATGCTGGACGACAGCAAAGACTTACTGTGGAGCAAAGAGGGCGTCCACAAAGTACATCCCAACATGACATGACAATCAACAATGTCCCCACAAAGAAGGATAAAAACAACTGAAATATTCTTGATTGCTAAAATAAAGTAGATGCGGGAAATATCGCTCAAAGGAAGACATGAAACTGCTACAGGAAAATACCAAAAAAAAGAAAAAGCCACCAAAATAGGAGCGCAAGACAAGAACTAAAACACTACACACAGGAAAACAGCAAATAACTCAAAATAAGTCACGACGTGATGTGACAGGTGGTGACAGTACACCTACATTGAGACAAGAGCTACATTGATGGATGCTTGGTTATGCTTTAAAGTCATATCCAACAATTGCGACAACGACTTTTTACTGTCAACTGAGTTTCGTTTTTTAATGATTTCTGCTGGTGGTGTGCCTCCGGATTTTTTTCAACGCAAAAAATGTGCCTTGGCTCAAAAAAGGTTGAAAAACACTTTGTTACAGGGTCTATCCGTGGGCATCGTGAAACCTTTATTACTGTGCAAGCGAGGTTGCAAGAAACATTTTATCACTTTTAACTGTCATACAGGTGGAAATAAAACCAAGGTTAAGTAAAAACTACTCACCCAAACAATGTATACATTCATTAATTAGTTCCATGCTACGCCGGCAACATTTTAGGAACTATTTAGTACTCTTAAAGCTCTAGAAGTGTGATTTAAAACCAAAATAAAGTACAAAATACTCACCCAAACAATGTACATGTGAATTAATTAGTTAATTGCTATGCCTGCAACATTTTAGGAAACATTTTGACATCTATAACTTTGGCCTTTCTAAGACAGTCATTTCCAGGAGTTATCTCACCCTCTGAGAAGTTGTACTAATGTTGTAAAAATGTGTAGAATAAATATTACATTTAAACATTTCTGTCAACGAAGATTTGTGTGAGCCTGCGACACATTGTCATTTTGATGGTAGGCTAATTAAGCTAATACAGACACTTACATCATGTGTTCCCTTCATTATAACACATATATGAGTCTTGAAATTTTTTGCGGCTCCAAACAGATAATTGTTTTGGGTGTATTTTTGGTTCAATATGGCTCTTTGAACATCTTGGGTTGCCGACCCCTGGACTCGGTGGTTCTATGGTTATCATAACACGTTTCCTCTATATTATCATTGTGGTGATTGCTACTGTTGACATCACGAAAAAGGCCAAAGAAAACCCCAATCGTGCAATAAAAGTTAAACATTTTGAGGCGCGTTTTTCCAAAAACTTGGAACATCTGGGGGCTTCTCTATTTATAAATAAAAATAAGTTGAGTACATTGTTTTAGGGCTAATACATGAGTTTAGTTTTTATTGAAGACCTTTTCATGATATTGATATGCATGATGTATACATTGTAATAATACTGAGTCATAGATGTTTTGTCTTTATTAAAGTTAAAGTTAAGTTAAAGTACCAATGATTGTCACACACACACACTACTAGGTGTGGTGAAATTTGTCCTCTGCTTTTGACCCATCACCTTGTTCACCCCCTGGGAGGTGAGGGGAGCAGTGAGCAGCAGCGGTGCCGCGCCCGGGAATCATTTTTGGTGATTTAACCCCCAATTCCAACCCTTGATGGTGCCAAGCAGGGAGGTAATTGGTCCCATTTTTATAGTCTTTGGTATGACTCGGCCGGGGTTTGAACTCACAACCTACCGATCTCAGAGCGGACACTCTAACCCCATCCATCCATTTTCTACCGCTTATTCCCTTCGGGGTCGCGGGGGGCGCTGGAGCCTATCTCAGCTACAATCGGGCGGAAGGCGGGGTACACCCTGGACAACCATTAGGCCATATTTGCCCAAATATGGTTCTTTGCAAAACTGCCGGGGTTCTTGAACCATCCATAATCCATAAAAGCCTGTAGATGTAAAGGTGTTGACATGGTGATTAACTGGGACCTTTTTGTCCTCAGCTACTTTTGCAAACTAATTGGGTTCTTGCTTTTGATTTGCCCAGACAATAAGCCTGCTGTCAACATGCGTGCTAAGCAATGCCCACATGGCTGTCATTATTGCACTTACAGTCAATTATCCAACTTGTCCAGGATTATCCTGAAACATTCCTCGGCCGTGACATCAACCTCCGAAGAGGAAGACCTACAATACAGGAGGGCTTCAGCCTTAGTTTTACGCCGATCTAACACAATTACACACCTACGGCTGACGGTCATCGTCTCCCGGAAAACACTTCCACAGACAGGGGAGCGTAATCGGCGCACAGTTTGACATTTTGAAACCTTTTATCATCACAGTGAATAAGATTTTTATCCACCTCGGACATTATCTGATGATCCGTGCACAAGCAGCGGCATGTCTGCCACTCGCCTTTATACTCTAACGACAAGCATCAAAGTTAAATATAGTGGATTTTCCCTTCAAAGGCCTTGTGGCGCCGTGCTAATGCTCGCTTACTGTAAGTACAGTCCGGCGGAGGATTTGAGTGCAATTTTAAATGTAACAGTGAAGGGCAGGGCAAAGGGGCTTAGGTTGGAACCAAAGCCAAAATAAGGTAAAGTGTTGTTACAATCGAACGCAGGACGTGCTAAGCTAGGAAAGCAGGCAGGAAGTGATAGACCATTGATTGTTTGACCATCATTCATTCGGTCAGACATTTTGAATATTCCGCTCCAAACACCTTTGGCAATTTCCGTACGTCACTGGAGTCACGCTTCTGCACTTTAAACATATTATTAGATCAGTCATACTGTAAATACACCAATTTTTATGCATTCGAAATCGTAAATAAATAGCTAACAATTGAGTCAACAGATCCTAGATACCCTCTAAAAACTTCCAGAAACCGCCAACAATACTCCATTTACATGTCGTGACCTTATTCTAAGCATCAACGCAATGCCGTGTTGTTCCAGACCACAGCAAACTTTACCCGGCTTGCAAAGATTGTAATAAATCCACTAGAACAGGGGTGTCAAACGTACGGCCCGGGGGCCGTATCACGCCCGCGAACAGGTTCAAACCGGCCCACGGCCCGCAAAATAAATGTAATTATAACGTGAGCTGCAATTTTTTAATGAAAAAAAACTGCTGTTCTCAATGTGTCCACTGGATGTCACAATAGCAATTCAAGTGTAACCCACGTCACATATGACACTGTTCACAGACTAATGCTGTAGCAACGCACAATACCTTTTTTTTATTGTAAATTATCCACTCAACAGATAGAAATAACTAAACAGTCAACATGACCATCATCTTTGTAGTTAGATTTCCGTGCAGCGCTCGCAGTTTGTTGACAGCACGATGTGCACCCTGAACTCCGTTGTAAAAATGTGTGCTTCTTACATTTGTTGTTTGTTCTGTTATTGTATGATTAAATCTACCATGTTCACATTGGTTACGTTTGTAGTTATGTTACCTTTAATTCGGCTTTTAAGGTGTCATTTTGATCATTGTTTTGATTACATTATAATTGTAATATTTGAATGATGGTAAATGAGGCAGCACGGTGGGAGAGGGGTTAGTGCGTCTGCCTCACAATACGAAAGTCCTGGGCTCGATCCTGCGCTCGGAATCTTTCTGTGTGGAGTTTGCATGTTCTCCCCGTGACTGCGTGGGTTCCCTCCGGGTACTCCGGCTTCCTCCCACCTCCAAAGACATGGACCTGGGGATAGGTTGATTGGCAACACTAAATTGGCCCTAGTGTGTGAATGTGAGTGTGAATGTTGTCTGGTCTGTGTTGGCCCTGTGATGAGGTGGCGACTTGTCCAGGGTGCACCCCGCCTTCCGCCCGTAAGCAGCTGAGATAGGCTCCAGCACCCCCCACGACCCCGAATGGGACAAGCGGTAGAAAATGGATGGATGGATGAATAATGGTAAATGAATGTGTTGCGGCAGTTGTGGATGTCACCAACCGAGTGTTTGAGGAAACACTCGGTTGTACTTCCAAACTTGTCTTTAATGAACTGCCAACATGATAATGCTGAACAGGAAGTGCTTAAAGTTTAATGGCTTTGTAAAAACAATGAGACATAGTCTAAGGTCATGGTGTTTTGGAAACAACACCAATTTTTTTCCTCAGAGTTTTCCACTAACTTGAAGTGTTTTGCCAAGATGATTATTTGTCATGTGTACATTTTCAGAATACGCTTGTTGTATTTTTGGCCAAAGAAATACATTTTGAAGTTGTCTTTATTTTTAAGTTATCATGCCATGATTTTACCAGTCCGGCCCGCGTGGGAATAGATTTTCCTCCATGCGGCCCCTCGGATAAAATTAGTTTGACACCCCTGCACTAGAAGAAGACAGCCTGCCGTTTCCTTTTACTTGGACACACACATCTATACCGTTGGCCATTGTGAGCCAGTAATTTCCAGAATTTATCTCATCCTGTGAGAAGCCTCCATTTTACTAATGATTTCCAATGTTGCAAAAATATGTAGAATAAAAATTTAAATACAACATTTCTGTCAACAAAGATTTGCAACAGCCTTTGATAGTAGGCTAATATAGACACTTGCATCATGTGTTGTCTTCATTATAACACTTATATAAGACTTTTAATTTTTTGCGGCTCTCGACAGATTTTTTACATTTATTTTTGGTCCATTATGGCTCTTTCAACATGTTTGGTTGCCGACCCCTGGCATGGAGGAAGATCCCCATATGACCATATTTTGGCTTCCCGATGGACTGGACTCTCACATTATCTAATAATGTAACAATTCAATAATTGTACCCACTCGGCATCCATTGCCGCCGGTCAGCCTGGAGGGGTGGTCCCACATCAGCGGTCCCTTACCAGGGTTTCTTCTTTTTCCCAGTTTGGGCTTTTGAAGTTTTCCCTTGCCTGGATGTGGGTTTGGATCAGGGGATGTCATTGTGGTTTGTGAAGCCCTTTGAGGCACTGGGGATTAAGGACTATATTGTGATCCATTTGATTCCTCAAGGTTCTATTTTAGGTCCTCTCTTTTTCATCATCTGGGCCATTGACCTGGTGGTCTGCCAGTTCGGTTCCAAAAACTTGAGAGAGACTCACATTTTTTACAGCAAATTCTTAAAAACACTAGAGTGCTGTCATAGAGATGATCTTTGACTAGTTTTTTGCAGAAGGTTCTTTTTAAAAATAGCATACCAAATAGACTGTACTGCTGGTTGTCTGGAATATAACAGCTAAGACTAAAGTGAAGAGATAAGACCGTTTCTTCACCTTCAGGGTCTACTGAATAAATAAATCATCAAAAAAATATATGATCTGAATTTTGCTGTAGGCTTCTCATCTGTTACCCTAATGGGCTTTTCTCATCTCACATGGTCTATTGTTCTTCTTCTCGAGTCTGCTTTATTTTTATCCTCATTTTCCTCAACTGAGCTGTTCTTTCTTCTACAAACCCTTGCATAACGGCCAACGTTCTTACAAAAAGACATTCTACAGATTTAGCTCCATATTCATCTGCTGAGTGATGTGACAATCCACATCTGGGACACAGTGTTACTGTTACCATAGGTGCTGAACTACATTTCTGCCAGTGGGTGCTCGGACGGGCGGTAAATCTTATGCTACTTTTCGGAGGCTATGTCTACATTAAGCCAGATAACCCCTCAAACGAATAATTATTTAGCCT
The DNA here is from genome assembly GCF_033978785.1 of Entelurus aequoreus. Taxonomy (NCBI): domain Eukaryota; kingdom Metazoa; phylum Chordata; class Actinopteri; order Syngnathiformes; family Syngnathidae; genus Entelurus; species Entelurus aequoreus. The sequence continues at coordinate 15,167,251 of NC_084757.1, read as the reverse complement.
AAGCCCCGTTTCAGTCACACTAAACTATTGTGTAAGGTTCCCCTCCTTTGGATATTTTTTTACACGGGTAAGTGCGCCGTGTATTTCTTGAATCGCCGGCTCTTAGCTTTGTATGGACTCATTGGTCGTTTACCAACTGAGTTCGGAGAGGAAGTGAAGTCAGACAGACCACGCCCCACACAGGAATTGACATCAGAAAGAATGCACCACAGCCAGCTTCATAACAACAACCTGGAGGTAAACACTAGAAAGATGGAGGCGAGTCATCCAGACATGACCGTGTTTCTCCTTTGGTCTGTACAGACGCTTGTAGAAATCACCCATGAAAACCTTAAGAGAAAGCGATTGCAGCTATTTTGGATACAACACTTCTCAGACGGCAAGAGAACCTCCGAATGTCGAGGTCGGCTGTGATTCTACTTACCAAAAAACTTTGTTCATTTGTCGAAGGAGAGTCAACAAGAATGCGGGCTCCCGTGGATGCGATAAAGGTAGCGTGTGCTTTGTATTACCTGGCCGTCGAGGGAAGACTACGGAAAACGGCGAATGCTTTTGGACTGGCAAAGCAGACCGTATCAGTTATTGTCCGCCATGTATGTCGTGGACTCAACGTCTAGGTCCAGAGTATATAAGTCACCAAAAACAAATGGACAATGAAGATGAAGGCAAAAGAGTGAGGAGTGTCCTGACCAGATATCTAGATCCCTAGATTGACTGATGCAAAATGTTCTTTGTCACATTGTGTACGTTCACGTGTTTATTAAAGATTTGATAAATTCATGATGGCTCAGGTGTGATTCACTACAATAGGGCCCCACAGCACACTGGATTCCAGTTCATTTTAATACCACAACACTGGATATTGTTCAGATAAGTTACATTTAATTTAAGAACTTGCACATAAAGCAACACTGGAGGTGACTATGACGTGCGCATGTTCCGCACATGCGTATTAGGTCGCGTTGCGCCGGCTGACGTAGGGGGTCTTAAAGGCCTACTGAAATGAGATTTTCTTAGTTAAACGGGGATAGCATGTCCATTCTATGTGTCATACTTGATCATTTCGCGATATTGCCATAATTTTGCTGAAAGGATTTAGTAGAGAACATCGACGATAAAGTTTGCAACTTTTGGTCGCTGATAAAAAAGCTTAAAGTAGCGTGACGTCACAGGTTGTGGAGCTCCTCACATCTGCACATTGTTTACAATCATGGCCACCAGCAGCGAAAGCGATTCGGACCGAGAAAGCGACGATTACCCCATTAATTTGAGCAAGGATGAAAGATTTGTGGATGAGGAAAGTGAGAGTGAAGGACTAGAGGGCAGTGGAAGCGATTCAGATACGGAAGATGCTGTGAGAGGCGGCTGGGACCTGATATTCAGCTGGGAATGACTAAAACAGTAAATAAACACAAGACATATATATATACTCTATTAGCCACAACACAACCAGGCTTATATTTAATATGCCACAAATTAATCCCGCATAACAAACACCTCCCCCCTCCCGCCAATACAAATCAAACACCCGCACAACACACTCAATCCCACAGCCCAAAGTACCGTTCACCTCCGCAAAGTTCATACAGCACATATATTTCCCCAAAGTTACGTACGTGACATGCACATAGCGGCACGCACGGACGGGCAAGCGATCAAATGTTTGGAAGCCGCAGCTGCGTACTCACGGTAGCGCATATCCAACTCAAAGTCCTCCTGGTAAGAGTCTCTGTTGTCCCAGTTCTCCACAGGCCAATGGTAAAGCTTGACTGTCATATTTCGGGAATGTAAACAATGAAACACCGGCTACGTGTTTGTGTTGCTGCAGCCGGCCGCTAATAGGCCGCTTCCCACCTACAGCTTTCTTCTTTGCTGCCTTCATTGTTCATTAAACAAATTGCAAAAGATTCACCAACACTGATGTCCAGAATACTGTGGAATTTTGCGATGAAAACAGACGACTTAATAGCTGGCCACAATGGTGCCCCAAAATGTACGCTACAATCCGTGACGTCATGCGCAAACGTCATACCGAGACGTTTTCAGCAGTATATTTCGCGGGAAATTTAAAATTGCACTTTACTAATCTAACCCGGCCGTATTGGCATGTGTTGCAATGTTAAGATTTTATCATTGGTATGGTATATAAACTATCAGACTGTGTGGTCGGTAGTAGTGGGTTTCAGTAGGCCTTTAAACGACCATTGTGTGTGTGTGTGTGTGTGTGGATAAGGTTAGGTGGGATTTACCCTGGATAAACTTAGCCGGCTTAGTGTAGAAGGGGCCTGAGCATGTGCGGTTTTTGCTTGGTGGTGAGAAAGAATTTGCCATCAATCTCACATGGGTGCTCGGCATTGTCCCTGGGTGCTCGGGCCCCGAAGCACCCATGGAATCGGCACTTATAACTGTTAGTTTTCTCTTCCCTTTCCAAAGTTTTCACTTCCCTCCTGTCTTTTTACATTTCTAATGAAGTTCACATGTTCATCTTTATGCCTGCCATCCCACAGTGCAGCTTCAAAAGCGTGTGCTACTGTTGGCGTTCTCTCCAGAGTTAACCGTTTACCAGATTGAGGCATCTTTCTTCAATCAGGTCTTAAATCAATCCCGCTTCCAGGACTCCAAAGTTGCATGACCTAGCCAGTTCATGCAGTGCATTGACATACTGTAAGCATTATCTTTCTTCTGCCTTTGTCTGAACCTGTGCCTTTTCTACCACAACATTGCTTTGTGGTGTAAAGTACCGTAATTTCCGGACTATAAGCCGCACCTGACTATAAGCCGCACCAGCTAAATTTAGGGGAAAATACAGATTGCTCCATATATAAGCCGCACCCGACTATAAGCCGCAGGGTTTTGATGTGTAATTAGCGTAGTATATAGGGGTTCCTGCTACCACGGAGGGGATTGTCGGGACAGAGATGACTGTTTGGGAACGCAAAGCGTCCCATTTATTAACAATAAATCTTTAAATCATTCATCAAACTTTCACATCTTTGACATGGCGAACAGCATTCGTGCAGAGTACAAATAATACAACGGTGCAAAGTAATACAAAGTGCTCGCCTGTACGTAATCAAAATAACCAGCCTACCGGTATATGAAAAATCAGTCTTTAATCCTCTTCGTCGGTGTCGGAGAAGAACAGGCCTTAAATAAGCCGCACCGTTGTATAAGCCGCAGGGACCAGAACGAGGGGAAAAAGTAGCGGCTTATAGTCCGGAAATTACGGTATGTAACGAGAGCAGTCTTTTTCTTAAGTTTCCTATGCGTTCCTATGCAGTGTAGTAAAGTCTCTCTTCTTACCGTATCTCAGCCTTTTACCGATCCACTAGTGATCTCAAAAATGTTGTAGGACTCCAGCTAAACATTACATTCTGCATATTAAACAATGGATGTCCAGCAATGTTTTGCATCGTAACGCTAAAATAAACAGAAATGCTAGAACGGGTCGGCAAGCAACCCGCGGTTCTCTTTAGCAGCGCCCTCGTGGCTTCCTGGAGTTTTTTCAAAAATGTATGAAAATGGAAAAAGATGGGTGAAAAATATATTTTTCGTTTTAATATGGTGTCTGTAGAAGGACAAACATGACACAAACCTTCCTAATTGTCAGAACTCCCACTGTTTATATTAAACATGCTTAACTAATGAGAGTATTTGGCGAATGGCATTTTGTCCTACTAATTTTGGCAGTCCTTGGACTCACCGCAGTTTGTTTAAAAGTACAACTTTCCCTGACGCTGGCACAGAAAGACGTTTTATGCCACTCCTTCTTTGTCTCATTTTGTCCACCAAACTTTTTATACTGTGCATGTATACACAAAGGTGAGCTTTATTGATTTGTGTGGAGTGCTAATCAGACATATTTGATTAAAATGACCAAAATATGGTAAATATTGAACATACTACATATTGTTATGAACGTATCGGTTTCTACATTTTATATAGACTTGCAGTGTGTATATAAAACGTTGATGGAGGGTTTTGAAGTTGTTTTAGAGGGCTTTGAAGGCTACAACGGTGATTCCCATTAGCCACATCTTCCAAGCGATTTTTATCTTTAAAATTCTTCAAAAAAGGACGTGTGTTCTTGTCTCTCATAATGATTCTGAGCGATAGGCAAAATTCCCCAAAAAGTGCAGCTTCCTTTTTTAATCTGGTGTCAAAATAATGCTGATGATGATATTGTTCATCGGCAATTTGTGGGACAATATATTGTGCAGCAAAATGTATAATCAGACCAGCAGTACATTATTTTGTATACATTTTCAAACAATACAGTATTTCTCATCCAAAAGTTTGTTTTTCTTTTTAAAAGGCATGTAGCATATTAAAATTGTGCTGCTTTGAGGAAAATGAGTACGGATTAAATTCATTTGAATTCATTTCAATGGGTGGCGCTTATTCGAAATACGAGTGTTTTGACCAACGAGCTTGGTCGTGAACCGAATTGAGCTCGTAAGTTGAGTAACACTTTATAGGAAGGTCTCATTGTCCTCCATTATTTGTTAGCACGTCACAATAGGGCTTCTTAAAGCCACATACCATGTGGGAGACAGGCATGGACAAACACAGCTCATTAGCATTACAGCTACATACTTTACAGACACAAAGTTGTCCTCACTAAAAGCACGTTAAAACCGTCTAAATTGCAGCACTAAAGGGGAACTGCACTTTTCTTGGAATTTTGCCTATCGTTCACAATCTCTATGAGAGAACAGAAGACAAAAGTTGTTGGGTTTTTTTCGCTTTCTAACATGTAAAAATCGACTTGTTCTAGGTGGCTAGCAATGTAGCTAATGGGAGCCATGAAGTCTTCCTATAAAATCACTTTAAAAATGCATTCACAAACCGTCAAAATTACTTAATTTACATTCCGTAACCCAGTGGTCCCCAACCTTTTTGTGGGGGGGGAATGGGTTGGGGATAGGAAAAAAAAAAAAAGTTTTCCTTTTTTTTTTGTCATAAAGAAATACAATCATGTGTGCTTACGGACTGTATCCCTGCAGACTGTATTGATTTATATTGATATATATTGTGTTTTTTATGTTGATTTAATTTAAAAAATATATATATATATATATATATATATATATATATATATATATATATATATATATATATATATATATATATATATATATATATATATATATATATATATATATATATATATATATATATATATATTATTTATTTATTTATTTATTTTTTTTAATTTTTTGTGCGGCTGCGGCCAATCGGTCCACAGACCGGTACCGGGCCGCCGCCCGGGGACCACTGCCGTAACCAGTATAATAACCAAGCTGTAACGGCATTGTTATTGTAAGAGCGAACACTGAGGAACTTTTTTCTAGTGTAGTAATATTAGCCATAAAAACTAGCTATGGAAAGAAATAAGCTAGCAACTGCGTCAACACGAAACGTGTTTGAATCATACCAAAGTATCTGTAAAGTATAATTTTATGTTTTGTTTGTACACAGCTACCCAGACAGCGTATGTACTGTAGTTGTACTAACACGCATGACGTACTGTGTGTATCATGATCAATATTAAAGTGAATTACTCAATGGACAGTTCCTCGTTTGGTCCAGCTGGCAGGGAATGGGGTTTTTTTCGGTTTATTTAGGTAAGCACTCCATTTATGTCAAAACACCATGGCTTCAAATTCCACGTTTTGCAGCATCGAGTCACTTTCACCTCACTCTGTCGTCTCACCCTTCCTTCATGCTGGCTTCCAGAAGCAGGAGTTCATCCTCCATATATTCAGCTTCAAAAAGATAAGGTTGTGAATGCTCTTCGTTGTCAGTATCCAAGTCTGCCATAAATAGAAACACACACACACACACACACACACACACACACACACACACACACACACACACACACACACTTTTTGTATCCTGGAAGTAGGAACACACATTTGTTGCCAAAAGTTGATAGTGTGCTGCTAAGGAAAAGGAAATGAATGGCTGAAAAAATCAGCAATGATTAAAATGATCATATTGTTATGAATGTGTCTGTTACTACATTATATATAGACTTGCAGTGTGTATATAAAATATTGATGGAGGGTTTTGAAGTTGTTTTAGAGGGCTTTGAAGGCTACAATGGTGACTCCCATTAGCTGCATCTTTCAAGCGTTATCTTTAAAATCCTAAAAAAAAAAAGACATGTTTGTTCTTGTCTCTCATGGTTGTGAACGATAAGTAAAATTCCCCCAAAAAAGCGCAGTTCCCCTTTAAGCCTAGATTTTTGGACAACACACTGCTACTAAACTATTGTGGCACTTATTTAGAATTGGTGAAAAGTACCATAATATAATGTCTTCTAGGGTTGTACGGTATTAATATAGTACCGTGATACTAATGAATCATTTTCGGTACTATACCGCCTCTGAAACGTACCGGTTAGTACCAGCCCGCGTCGTGACATTGCTGGTTTTACGAGCAGAGGAGCATGTTTGGCAGCGCACAATCACAGAGTACTTACAAGCAGACACAGTGTGTAGACAGAAAAGGGAGAACGGATGCATTTTGGCTTAAAAACTAAAGATAAAGGTGAAGTTATAACACTGAAATGCCCTCAGGAAGAGGTGCTTTAAGACATGGCTAGCTAGCTAGCAGCTAACGTCCATCCGCCGTCGGCAGTGTTTTTCCGACTTCTAAATCACTAATCCTGGTCTCCATGGTGACAAAGTAAGTTTCTTACAAGTATCATCCCTGCAGGACGAGGAATAGCTAAACATGCTTCACTACACACCGTAGCTCACCGGCATCAAAATGTAAACAAACGCCGTGGGTGGATCTACACCTAACATCCACTGTAATGATATCAAGTACAGGCACGTATCTAGTCGATACTACTATGATTATGTCTATTTTTTTGGCATCACAACATCTTTCGTTTTTTTTTAACTGTATAATATGTTTATAAACTCAGGAAATATGTCCCTGGACACATGAGGACTTTGAATATGACCAATGTATGATCCTGTAACTACTTGGTATCGGATTGATACGCAAATTTGTGGTATCATCCAAAACTAATATAAAGTATCAAACAACAGAAGAATAAGGGATTACCGTGTTTTTCGGACTATAAGTCGCAGTTTTTTTCATAGTTTGGCCGGGGGTGCGACTTATACTCAGGAGCGACTTATGTGTGGAATTATTAACACATTACCGTAAAATATCAAATAATATTATTTAGCTCATTCACGTAAGAGACTAGATGTATAAGATTTCATGGGATTTAGCGATTAGGAGTGACAGATTGTTTGGTAAACGTATAGCATGTTCTATATGTTATAGTTATTTGAATGACTCTTACCATAATATGTTATGTTTACATACCAGGCACGTTCTCAGTTGGTTATTTAGGCCTCATATAACGTACACTTATTCAGCCTGTTGTTCACTATTCTTTATTCATTTTAAATTTCCTTTCAAATGTCTATTCTTGGTGTTGGGTTTTATCAAATACATTTCCCCAAAAAATGGGACTTATACTCCAGTGCGACTTATATATGTTTTTTTCCTTCTTTATTATGCATTTTCGGCCGGTGAGACTTATACTCCGGAGCGACTTATACTCCGAAAATTACGGTATTACATTTTAACAGAAGTGTAGATAGAACTTAGACTTAGACTTAGACAAACTTTAATGATCCACAAGGGAAATTGTTCAACACAGTAGCTCAGTTACAATGATGGAAAGTGTAAGGATGGAAAGGACAATGCAGGTATAAATAGAATAATATAGCTATAAAAAAATCTAACATATATACGAATATATACATATGTGTACAGAATAATTTATATACAGATATGTTATATTATGTCTATAACATATATACAATATAAACCAATGACCATGTACAATATTACAGTATATATGACAGCAGCAGCATAAAATGGAGAGTAGGTCCAGCAGGAAATTGAAAATAGACATTATAAACATTATAAACAAAGAGAAGTAGCTAACATGTTAAAAGACAAAGTAAGCAGATATGAACAAGTAGATGAATAATTCATTTTCTACCACTTGTCCTTAATAATGTTGACAAAATAATAGAATAATAAATGATACAATATGTTACTGCATACGTCAGCAGACTAATTAGGAGTCTGTTTGTTTATTTACTAATAAAAGACAAGTTGTCTAGTATGTTCACTATTTTATTGAAGGACTTAACTGCAATAAGAAACATATGTTTAATGTACCCTAAGATTTTTTGTTCAAATAAAGCCAATAGTGCAATTTTTCTGTGGTCCCCTTTTATTTAGAAAAGTACCGAAAAGTATCTAAATAATTTTAGTACCGGTACCAAAATATTGGTATTGTTACAACACTGTCTTCATAGTATAATACTCCAACATCAAGGGCATATACACGTTAACGGCGCATTCAGACAGCTTTGAATAAGAGGCCCCTAAAACAACAGCGTGTGTCTTTGGGGCAGTATTAACAGTAAATGAACAAGTAGATGAATAATTCATTTTCTACCACTTGTCCTTAATAATGTTGACAAAATAATAAAATAATAAATGATACAACATGTTACTGCATACGTCAGCAGACTAATTAGGAGTCTTTGTTTGTTTATTTACTAATAAAAGACAAGTTGTCTAGTATGTTCACTATTTTATTGAAGGACTTAACTGCAATAAGAAACATATGTTTAATGTCCCCTAAGATTCTTTGTTCAAATAAAGCCAATAGTGCAATTTTTCTGTGGTCCCCTTTTATTTAGAAAAGTACCGAAAAGTATCTAAATAATTTTAGTACCGGTACCAAAATATTGGTATTGTTACAACACTGTCTTCATAGTATAATACTCCAACATCAAGTGCATATACACGTTAACGGCGCATTCAGACAGCTTTGAATAAGAGGCCCCTAAAACAACAGCGGTTTGGGGCAGTCTGCCTTCAGCCTTCAGGTTAATCCTACGAATATTAAAAGTCCACCAAAGTCAACATCAACAAGACGAAAAGAAAAATCCCAGTCTTCCCAGTCTACACCTAAGGCTTTTTCTAAGCCGGGTGCTGACCTCCACTCCAGACTGGACACAAATCCCACTTTGATGAAGGTGATTAGCAGGGATTTTCAATGGGCTTTTAACTGGACAGTATTTAATAAAGAGGACGCTGGAATTAACTTTCAAATGGTTGATTACTAATAACGCCACAAAGGAGGCTTTGTCGTCTTTGCACTCACTTACACAGCTCGAGGTGTCGGTTTTATTATGGCTAATTGTTGCTACGCCACAGGTGACCTTTGACCGGGTGTTTTGTTGCTGTCAATCACTCATTACGCACGCGACACCGCTTTGAGGTCGAAAACAGGCCGGGGTGGAATGACGCGATTGTCCTGTGAGAGCGGCGATAACCTGAGAGGTTCCTGCCTTCCTGTCCAGCTGCACTTGACCAGCACAACAACATGAATCAATTATTCACACACACACACCAGTGACATACACACACATGCCACAACATTAGGTACAACAGCATTGGAGCAAACTTTTTGCCTTCTCGAAGATAATAATGCTGGATTTTGTACATGGTAATGATGTTGGTAATAATGTAATATGATTAGAGATGTCCGATAATATCGGCCTGCCGATATTATTGGCCGATAAATGCTTTAAAATGTAAAATCGGAAATTATCGGTATCAGTCTTTTTTATTATTATCTGTACCGTTTTTTTTTTTTGTTTTTTTTAATTAAATCAACATAAAAAATACAAAATACACTTACAATTAGTGCACCAACCCAGAAAACCTCCCTCCCCCATTTACACTCATTCACACTCATTCATCCGTTATTAATATTCTGGTTCCTACATTATATATCAATATAGATCAATACAGTCTGCAAGGGATACAGTCCGTAAGCACACATGATTGTGCGTGCTGCTGGTGCACTAATAGTACTAACCTTTAACAGGTTAATTTTACTCATTTTCATTCATTACTAGTTTCTATGTAACTGTTTTTATATTGTTTTACTTTCTTTTTTATTCAAGAATTTTTTTTAAATTTATTTATCTTATTTTATTTTATAAATTAATTTTAAAAAGGACTTTATCTTCACCATACCTGGTTGTCCAAATTAGGCATAATAATGTGTTAATTCCACGACTGTACATATCGGTATCGGTTGATATCAGTATCGGTAATTAAAGAGTTGGACAATATCGGAATATCGGATATTGGCTAAAAGCCATTATTGGACATCCCTAAATATGATGTTATAAATCTGCAAGGTACACACTTTACTCATATTTACATATTTATGCAATTATTTTACTTCATGTTGTCAGTTTCATAAGACAAATTATTCCTACCGTGTAGCTTTTTTGGATTTTGCCTGTTGTTTCTGTCTCTTCGATTAACTGGTTCGGGGATCAGCAACCCGCGGCTCTTTAGCGCCGCCCTAGTGGCTCCCTGGACCTCTTTCCTGTGTGAAAATGGAAAAAGATGAAGAAAAAATATACTTAATATATTTTCTGATAATTGTTAGACAAATCCCACTGTTTGTGTTGTTCATGCTTCACTGATGAGTATTTGGCAAGCACCGTTTTGTCCTGCTAATTTCAGGGATGCTTGAACTCATCGTAGTTTGTTTACATGTACAACTTTCTCCGATGCTGCCACAGAAAGACGTGTTTCATGCCATTCCTTCTTTGTCTCATTTTGTCCACCAAACGTTTTACGCTGTGCGTGAATGCATAAAGGTGAGCTTTGTTGATTTTATTGATTTGCTGGAGCGCTTATCAGGCATATTTGGTCAATCCATGACTGCAAGCTAATCGGTGCTAACATGCTAAATAGGCTTGCTGTATGTACATATTGCATCATTATGCCTCATTTGTAGGTATATTTGAGCTCATTTAATTTCCTTTACTCATGTCCTCTGTGTATTTAATTTATATTTGCATGTCTCATGACTAGTTGTATGTAATATTGGCTGCATTTCTGTGTTTGTGTGCCATGTTGTTCCAGACCACAGCAAACATTACCCAGCTCGCAAAGATTGTAATAAATCCATTAGAAGACAGCCTGCCTTTTACTTGGACACACACATCTATACCTTTGGCCATTGTGAGCCAGTAATTTCCAGAACTTATCTCATCCTGTGAGAAGCCTCCATTTTACTAATGATTTCCAATGTTGCAATAATGTGTAGAATAAAAATTAAAATACAACATTTCTGTCAACGAAGATTTGCGTCACCCTTTGATAGTAGGCGAATAGAGCTAATATAGACACTTACATCGTGTGTTGCCTTCATTATAACACTTACATGACTTTTAAAGTTATTTTGATGGTAGGCTAATATATAAACACTTATATAAGGCTTTTAATTTTTTGCGGCTCCATGGCTGGATCTACACCTGACATCCACCGTAATGATACCAAGTACAGGAGCGTATCTAGTAGATACAACTATGATTACATCTGTATTTTTTAGCATCACAAAATCTTCTTTTGTTTTTTAAAAATGTACATCATGTTTATATACTCAGGAAATATGTCCCTGGACACATAAGGACTTTGAATATGACCAATGTATGATCCTGTAATTACTTGGTATCGGATTGATACCCACATTTCTGGTATCATCAAAACTAATGTAAAGTATCAAACAATAGAAGAATAAGTGATTATTACATTTGAACAAAAGTGTAGATAGAACATGTTAAAAGAGAAAGTAAGCAGATATTAACAATACATGAACAAGTAGATTTATAATACATTTTCTACCTCTTGTCCTTAGTAATGTTGACAAAATAATAGAATGATAAATGTTTGTTTGCTTACTACTAAAAGACAAGTTGTCTTCTATGTTCACTATTTTATTTAGGGACAAACTTGCAATAAGAAACATATGTTTAGTGTACTGTAATATCTTTTGTTAAAATAAGGCCAATAATGCAATTTTTTGTGGTCCCCTTTAATTAGAAAAATATCAAAATACATTTTGGTACCGGTACCAAAATATTGGTATCGGGACAACACTAGTTTGAACTATACGCTACTTTTTATTACAAAATGGCAACAGCGGAGGATGCATGTCTACGTACGAGCCAGTCTGCCTCACAACAAGAGGATAGAGAGAAAAAAAAGGAACTTATCGACTAAAATGGCGGACTCGCGCAAAGCTTTTCGGGTAAAAATTGACCATATATGGATATATTTGTTTGGAGAAATGTCACAAGCCAGGCAAATTCCAAAAAGCTCGTTTGGAGGAAATATGAAAGAAAGTAAGATTGTTTTATAAATATATCCGCAATGCCTAGTTTTTCAAGACTTATGCACATCTCAAAAATCTCAAAAACAGGTACTAAAAGGTAAGAAAAGTTGGTTTTGCCCAATTGGTGCCATTTATTGTTTTGTTTTTTTTATGATTTTTCGATCATTGCTTGTTGTCATGACCCCCTGCTGGCCGTCCAGCAGCTGCGTGGCCTCATGTGAAATTTGTGAATGGACTTTCCATTCAGGCTTTATCTGACTCACAATACCAGTGAGGCAGCATTTCCTGCTTCGCAGCTACACACATAATGGCTAATTGTGTAATATAAACACGCACACACTCATTGCGTATGCCGCTCGTTCATGTCCTGACGGCAGCTGCACATGTCTAAACAATGTCGGCCCGTTTTAATGATTTCCCCCTTGCATTACTAAAGTGTTGTGGCAGGTGAAAAGCACCATGGGAAACCTAATTCACATAGTTGCAACATCGGTCAAAGTGTGGCCCAAAACTTGAGTTTTATTGGCCCGCAGAATTTTGTCAAAATAAAATGAAACATGTAAACCCAGGTAAAACTTTTGGAATAAAGTAGCAAAAAGTAATGCAGTATAACTTTAGTAGTGTAACTTAATGAAAACAAGCAAAAAGGTTGATATAATAATAATAACTAAAATATATTCGCCACATCTTGCTTCAAATATTGCATAACAGTGTTTTTTAGGAACTATTCTACAACATTTTTGCCTACATTAAGCATTTTTAATTAACAAATGTTTAAAGGCCTACTGAAACCCACTACTACCGACCACGCAGTCTGATAGTTTATATATCAATGATGAAATCTTAACATTGCAACTAGGGATGTCCGATAATGGCTTTTTGCCGATATCCGATATGCCGATATTGTCCAACTCTTTAATTACAGATAACGATATCAACCGATACCGATATCAAACGATATATACAGTCGTGGAATTAACACATTATTATGCCTAATTTGGACAACCAGGTATGGTGAAGAAAAGGTACTTTTTAAAAAAATGAATCAAATAAAATAAGATAAATAAATTAAAAACATTTTCTTGAATAAAAAAGAAAGTAAAACAATATAAAAACAGTTACATAGAAACTAGTAATTAATGAAAATTTGTAAAATTAACTGTTAAAGGTTAGTATTTTTAGTGGACCAGCTGCACGCACAATCATGTGTGCTTACGGACTGTATCCCTTGCAGACTGTATTGATATATATTGATATATAATGTAGGAACCAGAATATTAATAACAGAAAGAAACATCCCTTTTGTGTGAATGAGTGTGAATGAGTGTAAAAGGGGGAGGGAGGTTTTTTGGGTTGGTGCACTAATTGTAAGTGTATCTTGTGTTTTTTATGTGGATTTAATTTTAAAAAATAAAAAAAATAAAAAAAATAAAAAAACGATACCAATAATTTCCGATATTACATTTTAACGCATTTATCGGCCGATAATATCGGCAGACCGATATTATCGGACATCTCTAATTGCAACACATGCCAATACGGCCGGGTTAACTTATAAAGTGCAATTTTAAATTTCCCGGGCAAATTCCGGTTGAAAATGTCTATGTATGATGACGTTTGCGCATGACGTCAATGGTTGAAACGGAAGTATTCGGACACATTGTATCACAATACAAAAAGCTCTGTTTTCATCTCAAAATTCCACAGTATTCTGGACATCTGTGTTGGTGAATCTTTTGCAATTTGTTTAATGAACAATGAAGACTGCAAAGAAGAAAGCTGTAGGTGGGATCGGTGTATTAGCGGCTGGCTGCAGCAACACAACCAGGAGGACTTTGAGCTGGATAGCAGGCGCGCTATCCGACGCTAGCCGCCGACCACATCGATGATCGGGTGAAGTCCTTCGTCGCGCCGTCGATCGCTGGAACGCAGGTGAGCACGGGTGTTGATGAGCAGATGAGGGCTGGCGTAGGTGGAGCGCTAATGTTTTTATCATAGCTCTGACGAGGTCCCGTACCTAAGTTAGCTTCAATGGCTTCGTTAGCAACAGCATTGCTAGGCTTCGACAGGAGGCACAGCATTAACCGTGTATTTACAGGTCCAGTGTTTGGTTCGGTGTCTCCTGATAGTAGTATTGTTGATCTTCTGTCTATCCTTCCAGTCAGGGGCTTATTTTGTCTGTTTCTATCTGCATTTAAGCACGATGCTATCACGTTAGCTCCGTAGCTAAAGTGCTTCACCGATGTATTGTCGTGGAGATAAAAGTCACTGTGAATGTCCATTTCGCGTTCTCGACTCTCATTTTCAAGAGGATATGGTATCCGAGGTGGTTTAAAATACAAATCCGTGATCCACAATAGAAAAAGGAGAAAGTGTGGAATCCAATGAGCCAGCTTGTACCTAAGTTACGGTCAGAGCGAAAAAAGATACGTCCTGCACTGCACTCTAGTCCTTCACTCTCACGTTCCTCATCCACAAATCTTTCATCCTCACTCAAATTAATGGGGTAATCGTCGCTTTCTCGGTCCAAATCGCTCTCGCTGCTGGTGTAAACAATGGGGAAATGTGAGGAGCCCTTCAACCTGCGACATCACGCTACTTCCGGTACAGGAAAGGCTTTTTTTATCAGCGACCAAAAGTTGCGAACTTTATCGTTGATGTTCTCTACTAAATCCTTTCAGCAAAAATATGGCAATATCGCAAAATGATCAAGTATGACACATAGAATGGATCTGCTATCCCTGTTTAAATAAAAAAAAAATCATTTCAGTAGGCCTTTAAATAGACTACAATAATATACTGGTAATTATTACAATAGTCATGGCCACCAGAGGAGGCTAAATAAATCAGAGCATGCTGTTCTTTATTGTGGCCACGGATTCGCTCAGCCTCAGGGGGTGTTACTATATTGGATTCAAATAAATCAGTCAATGAAAGTTTATTCATATCACCCTAATCACAAATGCCTCAAAGGGCTTCTCAAACCACAACAACATCCTTGGATTTGATCCCACATCCGGACAAGGCAAAACTTAACCCAATGGGAACAATGAGAAACCTTGGGAGGGACCGCAGATGTGTGTGTGTATATATATATATGTATATGTCTTTATTGGTTTTCATCCAGGATGTCTCTGTACATTTCTGCATTCATCTAAGTCTAGTCAGGGAGGTGACCAAGAACCCAATGGTCACTCTGTCAGAGCTACAGCATTCCTCTGTGGAGAGAGGAGAACCTTCCAGAAGGACAACCATCTCTGCAGCAATCCACCAATCAGGCCTGGATGATATAGTGGCCGGACGGAAGCCATTTCTTAGTAAAAAGTTTGCCAAAATGCACCTGAAAGACTCTCAGACCATAAAAAACAAAGTTCTCTGGTCTGATGAGACAAAGATTGAACTCTTTGGCGTGAATGCCAGGCATCATGTTCGGAGGAAACCAGGCCCCGCTCATCACCAGGGGCCATATTTATCAAGCGTCTTAGAGTGCCATTTTACACTTAATTCCTGAGAATTTGCAAAATGTAGTCCTACTCTCAAACTTAAGAATAAAAGCTATTTATCAACTTTCTTAAGTCTAAGAATCATTGCTACTCTCCACGATATTTAAGAGACCTTCAGAGGTGTCCTAAGTGGTTAGGAGTTACCAGCGGGGGATGGCACTGAGGCGAGAGAGACTCTCGCGAACGTTCAGGGAGCGGAAGGATGTCCTGGCTTTGTTTGATGACGAGCAGCTGATCAAACGGTATCGTTTAGACAGAGCGGGTATTATTTTTGTCACAGATTTAATAAGGGGCGTCATCTCATCAGCAACATCACGCAGCAGAGCTTTCACAGCAGAACTAAAGGTCATCACAATGCTTCGATATCTCGCCACTTGGAAAATGCAACAGTGTAACGCTGATGATTTGGGGCCATCACAACCATCAGTAAGCAGAATTGTTATGGAAACAATAATGGCCTCACCTCGTCATGCGTTTCATTGACTTTCCAACTACACCCCGGATAATTCAGCAGAAGTAAACTGCATTCATGCAGGTAGCTCGCTTCCATGGAGTGGTCGGGGCAATCGATGGTACACATGTAAGGATCATCGGTCCAAGTGTGGACGAGAGTGAATTGGAAAGAAAAGGAAACATTTATTTTTGATTCATTGCCAATATTGTTTGTTTGTTTTGTATTATTTTGTAGTTTATTGTCAAAATATACACTCCCATTGTCCACTTGAATATTTCAAAGATATTTCTTTATTCTTAGACAAGGGATTCCCTTCCGTGATTGGTCATTTCTATGGACACAGAAATGACGTCACCTAAAATTCCGTTTACGGCACATAGTAATGTCGTAATTCAGCTCTGAGTGTGACACTTAAGATTCAGTCCTACACTTCGCTGAAAGTGTGAGTAAGACGCTTGATAACTAACTTTTAAGTGCAGCTTTCAGCGAAGAATTTCTTTACTCATAAGTCAACTCTTAGCAGACTTCTTAGGAGTAATTCTAAGAAGCTTGATAAATACGGCCCCAGGCCAATACCATCCCTACAGTGAAGCATGGTGGTGGCAGCATCATGATGTGGGGATGGTTATCAGCGGCCGGGACTGGGAGACTAGACAGGATTGAGGGAAAGATGAATGCAGAGACATCCTGGATGAAAACCAACACTTTCCACCCAACTTGATGGAGCTTGAGAGGTGCTGCAAAGAGAAATGGGCCTTACAGCCTGTAATTGCTTCCAAAGGTGTATCAACAAAGCATTGAGCACAGGGTCTAAATACTTATGTGATTTTTGAGTTTTTTGTTTTAATACATTTGCAAATATTTCAAAAATTCAGTTTTTTCTGTCAAGATGGGGTGCAGAGTGTACAATAATGCGAAATAAATTTAAACTTTTTTGATTTTAGCAAATGGCTGCAAGGAAACAAAGAGTGAACAGAACTCTCCTGAAAGAATCAATAAAGTACTGTCCATCTATCGAAAGGGCTCTGAATGCTTTTCGTACCCACTGTAAGACAAAATAAAAGACAGAACCCCGCCTCCTTGACAAGACAAAACGTACACAATTTTTTTTATCTTTTCTGGTGCACCGCACTCCTATCAAATGCACATGTCATCGTCCCCCACAGTCGACACCTCAACTACCAATCAAGGCTAAACCATCCATTTGCTTGTTTTGTTTTTTAACGCATTTGTTTTGAATTAAATAACATGAAGTCAATAACTCCTAACAGTAGCTCCTTGAATTCCTTCTAAGTCTACAACGAGATCTGATAGCTCAGTTACAGCTCTTTTTATTACCAAATATATGTTATGTGTTTTATGTTGCACGATTGCACCAAGAAAAATTCCTCGTTTGTGAACCCGTTCTCAAACAATGGCAATAAAACTATTCTGATTCTGATTCTGAATATCGTACTATATCAGGATGAAATGTGTTTTGTTTATTTAGCAATTTATTGATTTTGATTAGCTTACCTTCTCGTTAACCTGAAGACTGAGACCCGCATATCCCCCAAACCCCAAGATTTTCCGCCATGGGAAACTGCCCATGTGACCCTTATCTAAAATGCCACTGCATGTACTCGCCCCCCCCCTGCTCCAGAGGGGCCCGACCACACAAGAACTCTCTAATGAGATTCCTAACATTATTTTCAAAGTTCGGTGACCACAGCAACTCTCCCGCACAATGCCAGATCGACCATGTTGCCATGTTACATAGCCATGAAGACACTGAAGTCCAAAGTGCGGCCTGGGGGCCATTTGTGGTTTGCAGTTTTTTATTAAACTAAAAACAGGGAAAAAAAGACGAACTAGGAATGGCTTAAATGCCCCAAAAACTGTACAAAATGGCCGACTTTCTGTGCGTTGCACAGTATTGGTCGTTAGTGATGGCCATGGATGAAGTGCTGGCTGTCCAGAGTCTGGACCCGGGGTGGACCGCTCGCCTGTGCATCGGTTGGGGACATCTCTGCGCTGCTCGGGATGGTCTCCTGCTGGCCCCACTATGGACTGGACTCTCACTATTATGTTAGATCCACTATGGACTGGACTTTCACAATATTATGCTAGACCCACTCGACGTCCATTGCATCCGGTCTCCCCTGGGGGGGGGGTGCTCAAATTAAAAAAACAGCATTCACTCTCATGTGATATTGCTTAATTAACATTAATGATGTGCACTTTAACAACTAGGCTTACAACTATACCTAATATATAAAGGGGTGGAAAAGTGACTATTACCTGCAGGGCAAACATTAGCTAACCAGAAGGCAATAACAATGTAAACAAAAAACACCTGCTTAAAAGATCTAATACAAATGTCCCTGAGGAATGTAAGGTGGGAGTACTGTAATTACCTAACGTTACATTATTATTTTCCAGAACATTTTAGCCCCCTCCACAATATTAACCCGACGTTAAAACAGAACTAGCTATTTATTGATTAGCAATTGCTGAATCATGTAACATTAGCTTAATGCTAAAAAGCAAGGTTACTATCACATTCTGTAATAGACAAATAATTTTATGTAGGCTAACGTTACCTACCTGCTACCTCTGTCTTTTCTCGTTTCTCCTCCTCTTCTTTTCTATTTTTTCTTCCCTGGGCACCTGACAGTTTTGGCCGTTTTGACATCTTGTGTTGATTTTTTGATGTGGCAAGAGTCATGATACGGGAAGGGAGGGGGCGCACAGTGCGGGGGGAGGGGGGGCGTAATGTTGTAACAAATAATATTTCTATTAAATAGGCTTTACTTTTCATTTTAATTAACGTGGGATTATTTTTTGCATTTAGAAATAATAGTACCAACTTTTTTTTTTTTTTTTTCTCCAACATTTGTGGCACTGGCATGGCGCCCCCTGATGGACTGCGCCCTTAGCATTTTCCTATACGGCCTATGCCACGGGCCGGCCCTGATTGATTGATAGTGATATCAACGCGTCCTGTAATGATGCGCACAACGTTTGCCTCCAATATATGTTTTACAATGTAGGCTTAAGGCAGGGGTGTCCAAAGTGTGGCCCGGGGGCGACTTGCAGCCCGCAGCATATTTTTAATTGGCCTGCGACATCGGCAAAATACAATTTGTGTTTAGGAAAAATGGAACCAGACCAAATTCCCCCAAAATGGGACCTAAAAACCAAAATTGCTGTTAACCTGAGCGTCTTTTACATGGTGTTTGATGAACATATGTACACATTGCTTGCAAGATATGGTAAGATTTAGAGTTTGTGAAAGCTAAATATTAATAATAATAATAAGTATTGATAACGTAGTAGAATTTCTGACCTTTGAACTATATTTCATGTCTGTCAAGAATGTACGCTCATTTAATTTCTCTTCTATTCTGTGCCATTGAATGGACCGGGTGTGGGACAAAAGTGAATATTAAGTCGTGCCAACCTGTCTACAGAATGTTTTGATTGTCTAAGTATGATTAAGGGATTCAAGGATGTTGCAAAACAAACATGTCGAAGACCGTGACGCACGAGAAAAAACAGAGTGACGCACGAAGAGACAGATAAAAATGGCAGGAGACCAGGACGCGAGAGAGATTGCTTTTTGTGAGTCCTCCGGAGGACGGCCGTTTGTTTGCAGGGACAAAACAATTCAACTTATGCACTTTTGACTATGAGAAAATACACTTGTTGTACTAAATTCACTTTTGTTGCTGTTTAAGCTCTGGACAATCCACTGCAATAAAGACTAATTATACGATGAATAATTGATTGAGCTACATTGTACTAGTTTTTTGCTACGTTTCGTTTTATGTATGCACTCCGCGATGCAGAGACGGCAGGCAAGTGCACAAAAGAATGGTAATGGTAAGATTTTGAGTGTGCTAAGCCTTATAATGTAATAATCATACTAATATTGATAAAGAATTAAATAATGAGAATAATTGATTCAACTACGTTGTATTAGTTTTTGTTACGTTAGGCACTCTGGGGAGCGGAGATGGCAGGCAAGTGCAGAAAATAAGTCTTCTTTACCAGAGAAAGGCAGGTGCACAAATGGAAAAGAGACGTATGAAGCGCAAAGGTACAACGTTGAGGTACAAAGCAAAATAATCCAGTCCTCAAAAGCATCCTGATTGGCAACCAGGGACAGGTGACGCCGCCAGCACTCAGCTGACAAATGGAGGAAAAAGGACGTGGAACAAAAAATAAGAGCATTAGACAGGAAATCATGCAAAATTAAAAAAAATAATAACTGGCATGTAAGAGGTTTTCGGGTCTTGAATGTACAAAAAAGTACAAAGTGGCCCCTAGAGCCTTCAACTTTTCTGTATGCGGCCCTTGCTGGAAAAAGTTTAGACACCCCTGGTTTAAGGGGAACTGCACTTTTTGGGGATTTTTTCCTATCGTTCACTATTATTATGAAAGACATGGCGATATAGGTTGGGGTTTTTTTTCATTCTAAATATTATATAAATGCGATCAAAGGTCTGCTTACAATGGAGCCTAAGGGAGCCGTTCAATTCTGCCTATCGAGCCCCTAAAAAAATATCCAAACACCTTTTATTAAGGTTTTATATACATGATGTAAGTAATGTAGTAACGAGCACATTTATAACAACATTTAATATTTACGTATTTTGATCATTTTAAGCATACGTTTACAATATGTTAGCTTTTTTTTCGTCATCACTGATTTCTGCTCACTGCAGACCTCATAAGAGCCAACAAACATAATAAAACCTCACGTACTGTGCAATGTCTGCTGTCATTAGGATGCCAACCGCTAGGATGTTCATATATTCCCATTTCGATGAAGAATGACTCATAATCCTCGCGAAGAAACGAGGTGGGGGTTGGGGGGGAGCAGGCGCTTTTCGTGTCGTTCTCGTCAGTTCCAGGTCCTACATGGCTGTCAAAGTGTCCCAACTTGTCAGATTATATCCTCAGTCATCTATTTTTTAGGTGAGATGCATGCTTTATGATCTACAATAAACTTCCAAGCAGCAAACCACTCGCTGAAGTAAACCTAGGTCACGTCACCGCTATAAATAGTTAGTCTGTGTTAGCGCTTATAATAACAATATCACTGATACTTGTTTGATATATGTCACAAAATGTAAATTGAGTATTGTTGGCGCTTTTTAAATGGTTATTTATTGGATTTTATGGGCGAAATAGGAGCTACGGCTGACTTTTATTTACATGTATTTAATATTTTTGGCCACTGTAACATTACACACAATGCACACACATCAACAATGATACTCCACATACGGTACATATTTACAGACTTCTTTGTCGTAACTCCTAGATCAGGGGTGTCCAAAGTGCGGCCCCGGGGGCCATTTGTGGCCCGCAGCTAATTGTTTACCGGCCCGCCACACATTCTGGAAATGCTATTGCAAAAAATAAAAATAAACATTAAAAAAAGTGGAATGAGGTGAAATCTTACGAGAAAAAGTTGCAATGTTGACACAAAGCTGCCATGCAGGCAGTTTTTTTTTATTTTGTCTTTCTTTCTTTTTCTTTTTTTGCAACTGCTCCAAAAAATAAAGACAAAAAATCCATGTTATAATTAATTATTGTCAAAGCTCCAATTAGTTCAAATTTTTCACTTTAAAATGTTTTATGTGGTAAATATTGCATATATTGCGTAGTTGCCATATAAAAACAAAGTTTTCTTTGACAAAAGAGCATAAAACAAACAAAATAATAGTTCAAAAGTAAAATCGACAGATATATCTGAAGTTAATCTCGTAACTTAAGTGATGAAAGTAAAAAAAATAATAATAATAATAAAAATGTATCACTTTATGAGTGGGGCACCTTTTGGATCCCAAATATATTTAGTGGTGTTTTATTTATCTTTTCACAGTGATGACTCAAAAATATTAAATAATTAAAATCAATGGTGTCCGGCATTATTTATATTTTAGGGCTCTAATTACTAAATACTGCATATTTCAGTTTTACTATAAAAAAACAAAGTTGTTTTTTACAGAAAAGCCATAAAACATTTTTTTTTTAAAGTTGATATAGAGATTTACTGTAAGCGTTAAATAAAAAATAATAATACAAATTTGACTTATTTTTAACATTTTAATAACTGAGACCCTTTTATGGTCCCCGGGACCCCTAAAGGTAAAATAAATACAAAAAATCCATATACTTTGTTATGGTTTGAAATGAAAAATATCAAAATGGCCCCCACATGCTTTAATTTTTCCGTTTGCGGCCCTCAGTGGAAAAAGTTTGGACACCCTTGTCCTAGATGGAGCCCACCCACCACCAGTGGTATACATACTACAGTTTGCTGAGAACTGGCTTAGCAAATCTTGACCCCTATCTGATCAGTTGCAAGAAAAAGTTTGTAAGCCGTTAGGGATTACTTGGATTCCTGCATGATTTAGCCATAAAACGTGTTCTGAGCCTAATCAAAGTCACAACAATGGACAAACACAGTCTGCTTGAACTATTACTGCACACAAAAATATGTTTTCATTTTATATTGAAAACAACATGTAAACGTTCACAGTGCAGGGTGGAAAATGTCTGTCAACCCTTGGATTTAATAACTGGTTGACCCTCCTTTTGGCAGCAATAACCTCAACCAAACGTTTCTTGTACTTGCAGATCAGACCTGCACAACGGTCAGGAGGAATTTTGGACCATTCTTCTTTACAAAAGTGTTTCATTCTTGGGGTGTCTGGTGAGAATCACTCTCTTGAGGTCTTGGCACAGCATCTCAATTGGATTGAGGTCAGGACTCTGACTAGGCCACTCCAGAAGGTGTATTTTCTTCTGTTTAAGCCATTCTGATGGTGACTTATTTTTATGCTTTGGGTCATTGCATCACCCATCCTCTCTTGAGTTTCGGTTGGCGGACATATGGTCCTCAGTTTTCCCAAATGGGAATACATTTTTCCATCGATGACAGCAATCCGTCCAGGCCCTGAAACACCAAAAGTGGTTTCGTCCGCGGTGTCCTCCCAAGAACTCCATTCCTGCTTAATGTTTTCCTTATTTTCGACATGTTAACAAAAATCTTGGCATGTGCCAGAGATTGTTGGCAAGGCAAGGCAAGGCAACTTTATTCGTATAGCGCTTTTCATACACAAAGCAGATTCAAAGTGCTTCACAGACAACAAAGTGAAATGAAAGAAAATAAAAGCAAAATTAAAATGCAGACAATAAAAATAAAAACAGTGCAGACGTTAAAATTTAAAAGATTAAAAGATTTAGCTGAAAGCTAAGGTGAACATAAAAGTCTTCAGTCTAGTTTTAAAAGTAGTCAGAGTTGGGGAAAGTCTGACATCTTCAGGAAGTTTATTCCAGCTATTTGTTGCATAGTGACTGAATGATGCGCTCCCTTGATGTGAGTTTACTCTGGGAACCGCTAACAGATTGGTCTCAGAAGATCTTAGTGATCTAGAGGGCTTATATAGGGGGAGCATATCAGTAATATACATCGGACCTAGACCATGTAGTGATTTATATGTGAGCAGGAGGATTTTGAAATCAATTCTCTGATGTACAGGGAGCCAATGTAAGGGTTTAAGAATTGGTGTAATGTGCTCACATTTTTTGGTCTTTGTTAGAACTCTAGCAGCAGCGTTCTGAACAAGCTGTAGCTGCCTGACAGTTTTTTTGGGAAGACCTGCAAGGAGACCATTACAATAGTCTAGCCTACTGGTAATAAAGGCATGTACAAGTTTTGAGCTGACATGAGCCCTCTAAGTCTTTTTACATTTTTGAGGTGATAGTAGGCCGATTTTGTTACTGATTTGATGTGACTGTCGAAATGTAAATCAGAATCTAAAATAACCCCAAGATTTCT
Source organism: Entelurus aequoreus (assembly GCF_033978785.1). NCBI lineage: Eukaryota > Metazoa > Chordata > Actinopteri > Syngnathiformes > Syngnathidae > Entelurus > Entelurus aequoreus. The sequence continues at coordinate 15,143,198 of NC_084757.1, read as the reverse complement.
GGCTTTATTTGAGGTTTTCAGGGACAGTGATTGAAGGTGTTGGACGACTTTAAACCTTTCTTTTTTAGCACCAAAAACAATTATCTCAGTTTTATCTTCATTTAGTTGTAGGAAATTTTGGCACATCCAGTGTTTGACTTGCTCAATGCACTGGCACAGAAGATCTATGGGGCGATAGTCATTTGGTGATAGCGCTACATAGATTTGGGTGTCATCGGCATAGCAATGATGGTCAATGTTATTATTTTGCATGATTTGTCCTAGTGGGAGCATATAGATGTTAAATAAAGTCGGCCCCAAGATTGAACCTTGGGGGACTCCACACGTTGGTTGGTTCTGATACAAAGTCACCAATGGAAACAAAATAGTTCCTATCTTGTAGATATGACTTGAACCAGCTTAAAACTGTGCCTGAGATCCCCACCCAGTTTTCCAACCTGTCCAAAAGTATTGAGTGGTCGACAGTGTCAAATGCAGCACTGAGGTCCAAAAGCATTAATTGTTGTAAATCTTTAGTTGACACTCCAGATTATTTTTCACCTCGTTGAGCAATCTGCGCCGTGCTCTTGCGGTCATCTTTATAGGATGACCCCACCTAGGGAGAGGAGCAACAGTGCGGAGCTTTCTCCATACAACTTCCGCCACAAAGACAGACACATCAGGGCTTTTAGTTATACTTTTATAACCATTTCTAGCTTCATGTAAGTCAAAACTATTGCGTGCTTTTATAAGGCAGTGCAGCTTTAAAGACCTACTGAAATTTTTTTTTTTTATTTAAACGGGGATAGCAGATCCATTCTATGTGTCATACTTGATCATTTCGCGATATTGCCATATTTTTGCTGAAAGGATTTAGTATAGAACGACGATAAAGTTCGCAACTTTTAGTCTAAGTTCTTTAAAAGTCCAATATTTTAGTATTTTTCGACAATTTTGAAAAAGTCTCAGCAGTCCTAGCGAATGTTTCCCATCTGGCAACACTGTCCACGCCTGTCACCGACAGAGTGTGGGGCTCCAAGAAGCTCACTTTTATCCTCTCCAATCCAATCCACTTTATTTGTATAGCACATTTAAACAACAAAAATGTTTCCAAAGTGCTGCACAACAATATTAAAAACAATATTCAAATATTATCCTTAGCTCCACCAATGACTGAATAAAAACAAAAATATAAAAACAATATAAAAACAATATAAAAATAAATATGATTAAAAACGATTTTAAAGTGTAAAACCAATTAAAACAAAAAATATAAATCAAAATTTAAAAACAGAGGACCACACAACTCAGGTAGTGTTAAAAGCCAGAGAATAAAAGTGGGTCTTAAAGGCCTACTGAAATTTTTTATTTTTATTTAAACGGGGATAGCAGATCCATTCTATGTGTCATACTTGATCATTTCGCGATATTGCCATATTTTTGCTGAAAGGATTTAGTATAGAAAGACGATAAAGTTCGCAACTTTTAGTCTCTGATAAAAAAAAAGCCTTTCCCCTACCGTGACGTAGTCAGTTGTTCACCTCCTCATATTTTCCTATTGTTTTCAACGCAGCTAGAGCGATTCGGACCGAGAAAGCGACGATTACCCCATTAATTTGAGCGAGGATGAAAGATTCGTGGATGAGGAACGTTAGAGTGACAGACTAGAATGCAGTGAAAGACATATCTTTTTTCGCTCTGACCGTAACTTAGGTACAAGGGCTCATTGGATTCCACACTCTCTCCTTTTTCTATTGTGGATCACGGATTTGTATTTTAAACCACCTCGGATACTATAACCTCTTGAAAATGAGAGTCGAGAACGCGAAATGGACATTCACAGTGACTTTTATCTCCACGACAATACATCGGTGAAGCACTTTAGCTACGGAGCTAACGTGATAGCATCGTGCTTAACTGCATATAGAAACAGACGAAATAAGCCCCTGACTGGAAGGATAGACAGAAGATCAACAATACTACCAAACTCTGGACCTGTAACCACACGGTTAATGCTGTACCGCCTGGCGAAGCTTAGCAATGCTGTTGCTAACGACGCCATTGAAGCTAACTTAGCTACGGGACCTCGATAGAGCTATGCTAAAAACATTAGCTCTCCACTTACGCCAGCTGTCATCTGCTCATCACGACCCGTGCTCACCTGCGTTCCAGCGATCGACGGCGCGACGAAGGACTTCACCCGATCATCGATACGGTCGGTGGCCCGGAGACGGAGGAAGTCAAGGTGAGGTGCTATCCAACTCAAAGTCCTCCTGGTTGTGTTGCTGTAGCCAGCCGCTAATACACCAATCCCACCTACAGCTTTCTTCTTTGCAGTCTCCATTGTTCATTAAACAAATTACAAAAGATTCACCAACACAGATGTCCAGAATACTGCGGAATTTTGCGATGAAAACCGAGCTTTTTGTTTTGGATACAATGGTGTCCGAATACTTCCGTTTCAACGATTGACGTCACGCGCATACGTCATCATACATAGACGTTTTCAACCGGAAGTTTTGCGGGAAATTTAAAATTGCACTTTATAAGTTAACCCGGCCGTATTGGCATGTGTTGCAATGTTAAGATTTCATCATTGATATATAAACTATCAGACTGCGTGGTCGGTAGTAGTGGCTTTCAGTAGGCCTTTAAATTACCAGTAGAGTGGGAAAAAGTTGCCTCTATACTAAAGCTATTATCATATATCTGATGTATGACACCAAAATACTTCCAAAGTTTACGAATAAATACAAAACCCAAAACCAGTGAAGTTGGCACGTTTTGTAAATCGTAACTAAAAACAGAATGCAATGATTTGCAAATCCTTTTCAACTTATATTCAATTGAATAGACTGCACAGACAAGATACTTAACGTTAAAACTGGTAAACATTGTTATTTTTTCCAAATATTAGCTCATTTGGAATTTGATGCCTGCATCATGTTTCAAAAAAGCTGGCACAAGTGGCAAAAAAGACTGAAAAAGTTGAGGAATGCTCATCGAACACTTATTTGGAACATCCCACAGGTTGGGAACAGGTGGGTGCCATGATTGGGTAAAAAGGCCGCTTCCATGAAATGCTCAGTCATTCACAAACAAGGATGGGGCGACGGTCACCACTTTGTGAACAAATGCGTGAGCAAATTGTAGTACAGTTTAAGAACATTTCTCAACCAGCTATTGCAAGGAATTTAGGGATTTCGCCATCTACGGTCCGTAATATCATCAAAAGGTTCAGAGAATCTGGAGAAATCACTGCACGTAAGCGGCAAGGCCTGTGACGTTTGATCCCTCAGGCGGTACTGCATCAAAAACCAGCATCAGTTTGTAAAGGATATCACCACATGGGCTCAGGAACACTTCAGAAAACCACTGTTCGTAACTACAGTTCATCGCTACATCTGTAAGTGCAAGTTAAAACTCTCCTATGCAAAGCGAAAGCCATTTATCAACACCCGGCTTTGCTGGGCTCATCTAAGATGGACTGATGCAAAGTGGAAAAGTGATCTGTGGTCTGACGAGTCCACATTTCAAATTGTTTTTGGAAACTGTGGACGTCGTGTCCTCCGGACCAAAGAGGAAAAGAACCAACAAAAGCCAGCATGTGTGATGGTATGGGGGTGTATTAGTGCCCAAGACATGGGTAACTTACACATCTGTGAAGGCGCCATTAATGCTGAAAGGTACATACAGTTTTTGGAGCAACATATGTTGCCATCCAAGCAACATTATCATGGACGCCCCTGCTTATTTCACCAAGACAATACCAAGCCATATTCTGCAGGTGTTACAACAGCGTGGCTTCGTAGTAAAAGAGTGCGGGTACTAGACTGGCCTGCCTGTAGTCCAGACCTGTCTCCCATCGAAAATGTGTGGCGCATTATGAAGCCTAAAATACCACAACGGAGACCCCCGGACTGTTGAACAACTTAAGCTGTACATCAAGCAAGATTTGGAAAGAATTCCACCTAAAAAGCTTCAAAAATTGGTCTCCTCAGTTCCCAAACGTTTACTGAGAGTTGTTAAAAGGAAAGGCCATGTAACACAGTGGTAAAAGTGCCCCTGACCCAACTTTTTTGCAATGCAATGCTGCCATTAAATTCTAAGTTAATGATTATTTGCAAAAAAAAAAATACAAACAATTCTCAGTTCGAACATTAAATATCTTGTCTTTGCAGTATATTCAATTGAATATTTGTTGAAAAGGATTAGCAAATCATTGTATTCTGTTTTTATTTACGATTTACACAATGTGACAACTTCACTGGTTTTGGGGTTTGTAAAAAAGGAAAAAGCATCAGCAACAGCTCTGAAGTTGATGTATAGATATTTATATGTTGAAAGTTTAAAGAAATTACAAATAATATGTGACTTATGTTTGCTACTTTAACCGTTGGGGAGCCCCTAAATGTGGTGAATGTCTGAAAAGTAAGACATATATATATATATATATATATATATATATATATATATATATATATATATATATATATATATATACATAATTTGTTCCTACTTTTAAACGCTTAAATCTCTAGATCAGATCTATCCATCGATAAAGCATTTGTAGTTGGATTTTGTTGTTTTTTTTTAAATATATTTTATGCCCTTTTTGTCAAGGAAGACCCAGTTTGCTCTCATGGCAAAAACACAAGCAACATCTATGCACGCACGCACAATATTTTTATAACCGCATCCACACAACTCTTAGGTAACTTCCAACTCCGTTGTTCTGTACTGTATAAATTGTTGGCAGATTTAAAGCAACAATGCGTCTAATATGAATATATGGTACTTTAGGGTACTATGGCGGCATCTAGTGGTTGAGGAGTCAAATTACATCACTAATAGGCTTTGCACCTATTTCAAAAGGAAAGGCTTGGATTCATTTGGTTTTCATGGAAAAAACATAGTGAGATAACAGCTTTACAGTACATCAAAAAAGGCCATTATAAAAGGGAGTCAATGGGGGAATAAGTGGTCACCAGGAACTCTAATGTCAATAGTTTGTGCAACAAATAACTTACTTTTAATAATAAATAAATGATAAATGGGTTGTACTTGTATAGCGCTTTTCTACCTTCAAGGTACTCAAAGCGCTTTGACAGTATTTCCACATTCTTTGTGCCCATTTTTCATCCCGCTAACTTTAAAAAAAATGAACATTCTGTTGCATGATGTTATCTTTAAAGGCAATAAAAAAAGACCCACAAAGGTGCCAGATCTTCCCAAGGGTTAATGACTGAGACTGTTTTGGATCCCTGGGACCTTTAACAATTGAGGACCGCCCTAAAGGTTACATTATATTTTGCATTGGTCTTGAAAGTGTAAAAATATCAAAATGGACCCTGCATTATTTTATTTTTCAACTGTGTGGCCCTGGGTGGAAAAAATTGTGTAGACACTAACAGCCCTTTCTAATATTTTTGTTCAATGCAAAATATATATTTGGTGTTTGTACCTCCAAAAGTGAGTGTTTTTATTATATTTTGCATTGGTCTTGAAAGAGCCATATTGGACCAAAAATACCAACAAAAAAAAATCTGTCTGGAGCCGCAAAAAATATAATGCCTTATATAAGTGTTGTAATGAAGACAACACATGATGTAAGTGTCTACATTAGCTAATAGCCTACTATCAAAATGACTATGTGTCGCAGGCTGATGCAAATCTTCGTTGACAGAAATGTTGAAATGTAATATTTATTCTACACATTTTTACAACATTGGAAAACATGACTAAAACGGAGGCTTTTCAGAGAGTGTGATAACTCCTGGAAATTACTGGCTTAGAATGGCCAGTAAGTGTGTTCAAGTTGAAGGAAACGTAAACTACAAAATAAAATGACCTAGCATAAATAGCATGTTAGCATCGATTAGCTTGCAGTCATGCAGTGACCAAATATGTCCGATTAGCGCTCCACACAAGTCAATAACATCAACAAAGCTCACCTTTGTGCATTCACGCACAGCATAAAACGTTTGATGGACAAATAAAGACAAAGCAGGAGTGGCATAAAACACGTCTTTCTGTGGCAGCATCAAGGAAAGTTGTACATGTAAACAAACTACGGTGCGTTCAAGGACTTCCGAAATTAGGACAAAAGGAGCGCGCCGGATACTCATCAGTGAAGCATGTTTAATGTAAACAGTGGGATTTCCTAACAATTAGGAAGGTTTGTGTCATGTTTGTCCTCCTACAGAAACCATATTAAAACAACAACAAAAAAAATTCCTCATCTTTTTCAAGTTTCATACATTTTTTTCCAAAAATGTATGAAACTCCGCCACTAGGGTGGTGCTAAAGCACCGCGCGTTGCTCCCCTTTGAGTATTCACGCACAGCATAAAACATTTGATGGACAAATAGAGACAAAGAAGGAGTGGCATAAAACACGTCTTTCTGTGGCACCATCAAGGAAAGTTGTACATGTAAACCAGGGGTGTCCAAAGTGCGGCCCGGGGGCCATTTGCGGCCCGCAGGTATTTTTTTAACGGACCCACGGCACATTCTAAAAATACGAAAAGTGTTATAAAAGAGTAAACAGGTGAAATATAACAAGAAAATGTTGCATTATTTACTCTAATAGCACAAAACTGCCATGCAGGCAGTTTCTTTCTTTAAAAAATAATAATGAATCAAAATCAATGTCATTATGAATTATTGACCTATTCAAGGCTCCATTTACTTCACATTAAATATTCCACTTTGAGATATTTTGGAGGGAAAATGTTGCATATTTTTTGGTTGCCATTTAAAAAACTAAGTTTTTTAAAGAACGGCTTAAAACGAACAAACAAAAAACATAAACAACAATAAAACTTATAATTGACGGATAGATCTGAAGTTGATCTTGAGACTATTGTGGTAAAAGTTAAAAAAAATGTTGGATTTATTTACCCTTTTGGATCCCCAATCATTTTAGTGGGCCTTTTTTTTTATTTTTTAAGTGTCATTGTTAAAAAAAATATTAATTAAAATCAATGTTGTTATGAGTTATTGACCTTTTTAAGGCTCCAATTATTATATAATCTAAAATATTCCACTTTAAAATTTTATTGGGGGAAAATGTTGCATGTTTTGTGTTTTTTTCCATTAAAAAAAACACGGTTTTCCTTGACAAAAATGGCATACAACTTAAATCTTTAAAAACGTTATATTGACAGACAGACCTAATGTTGATCTAGAGATTTAAACCTTGAAGAAGAATAATATTAATAATAATACTAAATAATGACACTTTTTTTTTTTTTTTTTTTTACCAAAACCCTTTGGGGTCCCCGGGATCAAGCCTGAGTGGAGGCCTAAATGTATATTTTTTATACATATATTGTATTGGTTTTTAAAATGAAAAATATCAAAATGGCCCCCGCTTGCTTTGATTTTTCAGTGTGCGGCCCTCAGTGGAAAAAGTTTGGACACCCCTGATGTAAACAAACTACGGTGCGTTCAAGGACTTCCGAAATTAGGTCAAAAGGGTGCGCGCCGGTGGGGTTTTCTAACAATTAGGAAGGTTTGTGTCATGTTGGTCCTTCTACAGAAACCATATTAAAACAAAAACAAAAAATGTTTCCTCATCTTTTTCCGTTTTTATACATTTTTGAAAAAGCTCCAGGGAGCCTCTAGGGCGGCGCTAAAGAGCCGCGCGTTGCCGACCCCCGGCCTAAAGGTTCCCTATGTTATGCCCGGCGGTGGCTTTGTATTCCACTATCCATGCACATGAAGTATTCCTAATGCCTAAAAGAAAAACAAACTATAAAAACAAACAATCTGCCTTTTGAGATCAAAATCAAGATATCTAAGAAGAGGTGTGGATTGTAGAGCTGCAGGTGTGCCTGGAAAGGCCCTAAGTGTAAGTTACATGCCCACCAGGTGACACAAACATCCATCATGGATGTTGAGTTCAGGCCGCTGAGTGACGGACAGACGCGTTCCGCCCACTTCCTGCCGCAAACACCACCGAGGATCACTGACTGTTCTGGTCGGTTGTGGAGAGTCAAAGATGTTGACGACTTCAGGGTGTCAAGTTGTGTGATGGATGTGGTCTCCGCGATCCGCCTCACTGATCCGCCTCTGCCCATTCAAAGAACTGATATCAGGAACTGCTCAGAAAACAAAAACAAAAGTCCAAGTATGGAAACTTTTAAAGGATCTAAGGAGAGGTCAGCAATATTTCACTGTCTGCTAATGACTGATAGGATCAGTGTGTCATTTTAACGTGAAATTAATTCAGCATGATAAAAGTTAGTGGTAAATTCCATGTCTGATTCTTTGAAATCGAAAAGACTTCTTTTTAAATTCATTCTTGTTTCTGATTATTGTTTTTATATTGATATTATCTTGATTTAGTATGTCATATTTTATTCATTATGGTACTTTTTCGTCACTTAGACTATTGTTTGTCTTTGGTACACTGATGTGTATATTGTAGGCCATTGGTTCTTTGTTTAATTTTTGCAAAAAATATATATTTTTATATTGCTCTTTTTTATCTTTGGTATGAACATTATTATGTAAACTCCAAGTTATTGTTTTTTTTTTGTTTTTTGTTGTTGCAATTTTTGCATTACAAAATGTTATTATTGATCATGTTGTACTGCATTGTAATCTTTTGTTTTGTGATTGTGTGGTGTTTTCTGCCTGGACCCCTGCGGTGTAGACTAATGGGGATCCTTAATAAACTAAACTAATTGCGCAATTTTTTTTTACATTTTCTTTTAAATCATGATTATGGTCACACTGAAATGAAAAATGTTTGCTCGGTCAAAAAAACTGAAGAAATTCCAGAATAATCCAAAACAATAACATCAATAACAATAGTAATGACTATAATTAAAACATTTCAATAAAAGTTAACATCTTGACTTTTATAATAATTATTATTATTATTTGAAGAAGTAATTTCACAATATTATTTCAAGAAAATATTTTAGTTTTTTTTGCTGTTTTTGTGTTGAATTAGAAGACTTAACAAATGGTAATCTATCGCCGACTGTTACGAGGGGTGTCAGGAAAAGTTCCAGGACTGTCGACCGCGTTCATCGTCTAAAAAGTGAGAAGAGGCGAGAGTTGTGGCAGGACACGACAGTTCCTTGCTGTGCCAGCTAAGGATGAGTACTTTTCATAATTAAACACATTTCAGATACCCTGGAATCAAGACGCTTTTTCTGTACTTTTGTGCATGTTCGTTTATAAATTAATGTTAGTTTGTTCAATATTAACATCTATTTTTATGTAATGTTTATCAGTGAACTGATTTTTAAGTATTATATAGGAGACTTCCATCCATCCATTTTCTACCGCTTATTCCCTTCGGGGTCGCGGGGGGCGCTGGAGCCTATCTCAGCTACAATCGGGCGGAAGGCGGGGTACACCCTGGACAAGTCGCCACCTCATCGCAGGGCTATATAGGAGACTTTGCATTTACAATTCCAATACATTAGATAGGCCACAGTGTGTTGCATAATCATTAAGCTGAGCCTAGTTTTTTGTTGCGCCCTACAAAGTGTTTATACTTTAAAGGCCTACTGAAATGAAATTGTTTTATTTAAACGGGGATAGCAGATCCATTCTATGTGTCATACTTGATCATTTCGCGATATTGCCATATTTTTGCTGAAAGGATTTAGTAGAGAACAACGACGATAAAGTTCGCAACTTTTGGTCGCTGATAAAAAAAAAGCCTTGCCTAAACCGGAAGTAGCGTGACGTCACAGGAGGAAGAGCTGCTCACATTTCCCCATTGTTTACACCAGCAGCGAGAGAGATTCGGACCGAGAAAGCGACGATTACCCCATTAATTTGAGCGAGGATGAAAGATTTGTGGATGAGGAACGTGAGAGTGAAGGACTAGCGTGCAGTGCAGGACGTATCTTTTTTCGCGCTGACCGTAACTTAGGTACAAGCTGGCTCATTGGATTCCACACTTTCTCCTTTTTCTATTGTGGATCACGGATTTGTATTTTAAACCACCTCGGATACTATATCCTCTTGAAAATGAGAGTCGAGAACGCGAAATGGACATTCACAGTGACTTTTATCTCCACGACAATACATCGGCAAAACACTTTAGCTACGGAGCTAGCGTGATAACATCGGGCTCAAATGCAGATAGACACAAAATAAATAAACCCCTGACTGGAAGGATAGACAGAAGATCAACAATACTATTAAACCATGGACATGTAAATACACGGTTAATGCTTTCCAGGCTGTCAAAGCTTAACAATGCTGTTGCTAACTACGCCATTGAAGCTAACTTAGCAACGGGACCTCACAGAGCTATGCTAAAAACATTAGCTCTCCACCTACGCCAGCCAGCCCTCATCTGCTCATCAACACCCGTGCTCACCTGCGTTCCAGCGATCGACGGAGCGAAAAAGGACTTCACCCGATCACCGATGCGGTCGGCGGCCAGTAGACGGAGGAAGTCAAGGTGAGATCGGCGGCTAGCGCGTCTGCTATCCATCTCTGTCCTCCTGGTTGTGTTGCTGTAGTCCGCCGCTAATACACCGATCGCACCTACAGCTTTCTTCTTTGCAGTCTCCATTGTTCATTAAACAAATTGCAAAAGATTCACCAACACAGATGTCCAGAATACTGTGGAATTTTGGGATGAAAACAGAGCTTTTTTGTATTGGATCCAATGGGGTCCGAATACTTCCGTTCTCTCCGTGACGTCACGCGCATACGTCATCATATCTAGACGTTTTCAACAGGAAGTGTCGCGGGAAATTTAAAATTGCACTTTATAAGTTAACCCGGCCGTATTGGCATGTGTTGCAATGTTAAGATTTCATCATTGATATATAAACTATCAGACTGCGTGGTCGGTAGTAGTGGGTTTCAGTAGGCCTTTAAGTATTGTACTTATTGCACACCAGATGTTTGTTTGTATCGTACATCATAGTTGTAGTTTTTAATTCGGAGGTGTAAAATCGCTGATGCTAATCAGTAGCATGTTTATGGAAAACCCAATGTAAATTAGCATCGAGCTAATGCATTTTGAAAAACAGAGCCTTGCTTTTGAGTGTTTTCTATCAGGCGTGCTTTTTTTTTTGCTGACATGGAAAATTGTAACCGCTCTGAGTGCTGCTTGAGCGCTTGTTTCCTCACCAAATGTTTGAGCCGAACAACAACAAAGGTATCTAAATATGCCACAGTTTGATTTTACATGAATCCTTGCGGAATTTGGTCGTTAATTAGGAAAGTATGGAATTCGCTCTCCATCCCTAGTGTTGTTGTGACCTCTTCCTTAAACTTGGTCTCTATTGGTTTATATTTTATAAACAAGAACGGGGAAAAAAATAACGTTTTCATTTTTCATTGAGGTGAAAAGTTTTTGCAGGATCACGGGGCTCCAGCAGGACGTCCAACTTTTCCTCCCCGCTCAAGTCATCGGCACCCCGGACCCTGTTCTGGAAGCCTTTTGGGAAACGGAGATAAAGCAAACAAATCCAATCAACTGCGTTGTTGTTGGATTCATCGCCAGCTGGGGGGAAAGAGTTCCACGCACACACACACACACACACACACACACACACACACACACACACACACACACACACACACACACACACACACACACACACACACACACACACACATTCTTGTATTTCTTACCTTCTTGAGACCTCCGAAAAATGCCTACCTCTTTAGGACCACCCTTTCTAGATGTTAAAGGTTTGTATTTACAACATTATTAATATATACATACTATGAAAATATAAAAAAGCTTGTTGTGAAAAATGAGTTGGAATTTCACAAGAAAAAGGTCACAATTTCACAAGAAAAACTTAGAATTTTGGCAGTATTATAATAAAAGTCGTCATTTTACTCAAACGCAAGTCCACATTTTACAAGAAAAACTGAACATTTGTGGATTATTATGATAAAAGTTGGAATTTTACTCAATAACAGTCGCAATTTTACAAGAAATAGCTTAAAATGTTGACAATTTTATGAAAAGAGTCGTAATTTTACTCGACAAGTCACAATTTTAGAAGAAAACTTTTAAATTTTGGCAATGTTATAATAGTAATCTGAATTTTATTTGGCAACATTATGACAAAAGTCATCATTTTACTCAAATGTCACTATTTTACAAGAACAACGAAAAAATTGAAATATTGTGATAAAAGTCAGAATTTTATATGACAAATGTCACCATTTTGCATTAAAAAGCAATAATTTTACATAAAGGTTTAATTTTACGAGAAAATATTGCAATATTACAGAGACAGAAAGAATACAAGAAATTGTTCCCAATTTTATAAGAAAAAAAGTCGACACATTGTGAGAAAAAGACTGCTTTTAGTTCATTGATTTTTTTTTTTTCAATTTGTTTTAATCTTCATTATTTACTTCAAGTTATTACAGTATGTCTCTATATACATATTTATTTAATTTGTTTCATTAATTTTGACCAAAGGGGGCGCATTTCAATTTCTTACACACACTTGTTATTTCATATGTTGACCAGAGGGGGAGCACTTGTAAAACCGACACACATAGATTTCACCAGCATGGGTGCAAATGAGACATTCTCTATTAGATGCATTGGTTTTCCGTATTGGGACCATGATTTATGTCCTAACTTGTTCACACCTCCTCATATGGAAGCTACTTTTCCTTCTTGATGTCTCAAGAAGTGTAGAAATACAAGAACACACACATTCTTGTATTTGTTACCTTCTTGGGACCTCCGAAAAATGCCTACCTCTTTAGGACCACCCTTTCTAGATAAAGATGTGTATTTACAACATTAATAATATATACATACTATGCCAATATAAAAAAGGTTGTTGTGAAAAATTAGTTGGAATTTCACAAGAAAAAGGTCACAATTTCACAAAAAAAAATTTGAATTTTGGCAGTATTATACTAAAAGTCGTCATTTTACTCAACGCAAGTCAAAATGTTACAAGTAAAACGGAACATTTGTGCAATGTTATGATAAAAGTTGGAATTTTACTCAATAACAGTCGCAATTTTACAAGAAAAATCTTAAAATGTTGACAATTTTATGAAAAGAGTCGTGATTTTACTTGACAAAAGTCACCATTTTAGAAGAAAACTTTTAAATGTTGGCAATATTATAACAATAATCGGAATTTTACTTGGCTACATTATAACAAAAGTCATAATTTTAGTCAAAAAAATCACTATTTTACCAGAACAACGAAAAAACTGGCAATGCTGTGATAAAAGTCAGAATTTTAGGACAAATGTCACCATTTCGCAATAAAACGTAATAATTTTACATAAAAAAGTAATTGTACGAGAAAATATTACAATATTACAGAGAGAATATGAGAAATTGTTCCCAATTTTATAAGAAAAAAAGTTGAAACATTGTGAGAAAAAGACTGCTTTTTGATATATATTTTTTGTTGTTGTTGTAATTTTCATTATTTACTTCAAATTATTACAGTATGTCTCTATATACATATGCATTTTATCTTTTTAATTAATTTTGACCAAAGGGGGCGCATTTCAACTTCTTACACACTTGTTATTTTATATGTTGACCAGAGGGGGAGCACTTGTAAATAGATTTCACCAGCAGGGGGTGCAAATGAGACATTCTCTATTAGATGCAATGGTTTTCCGTATTGGGACCATGATTTATGTCCTAACTTGTTCACACCTCCTCATATGGAAGCTACTTTTCCTTCTTGATGTCTCAAGAACGGTTAACATACAAAAACACACACACACAATCTTGCATTTCTAACCTTCTTGAGACCTCCCTTTCTGGATAAATAAAGATTTGTATGTACAACATTGATAACATATACATACTATGCAAATATAAAAAAGCTTGTTGTGAAAAATGAGTTGGAATTTCACAAGAAAAAGAACACAATTTCACAAGAAAAACGTAGAATTTTGGCGGTATTATAATAAAAGTCGTCATTTTACTGAAAGCAATACAAATTTTACAAGAAAAACGGAACATTTGTGCAATACTATGATAAAAGTTGGAATTTCACTCTAACGGTCACAATTTTACAAGAAAAAGCTTAAAATGTTGACAATTTTATGAAAAGAGTCGTGATTTTACTCGACAATTTGTTTTAATCTTCATTATTTACTTCAAGTTATTACAGTATGTCTCTATATACATATTTATTTAATTTGTTTCATTAATTTTGACCAAAGGGGGCGCATTTCAATTTCTTACACACACTTGTTATTTCATATGTTGACCAGAGGGGGAGCACTTGTAAAACCGACACACATAGATTTCACCAGCATGGGTGCAAATGAGACATTCTCTATTAGATGCATTGGTTTTCCGTATTGGGACCATGATTTATGTCCTAACTTGTTCACACCTCCTCATATGGAAGCTACTTTTCCTTCTTGATGTCTCAAGAAGTGTAGAAATACAAGAACACACACATTCTTGTATTTGTTACCTTCTTGGGACCTCCGAAAAATGCCTACCTCTTTAGGACCACCCTTTCTAGATAAAGATGTGTATTTACAACATTAATAATATATACATACTATGCCAATATAAAAAAGGTTGTTGTGAAAAATTAGTTGGAATTTCACAAGAAAAAGGTCACAATTTCACAAAAAAAAATTTGAATTTTGGCAGTATTATACTAAAAGTCGTCATTTTACTCAACGCAAGTCAAAATGTTACAAGTAAAACGGAACATTTGTGCAATGTTATGATAAAAGTTGGAATTTTACTCAATAACAGTCGCAATTTTACAAGAAAAATCTTAAAATGTTGACAATTTTATGAAAAGAGTCGTGATTTTACTTGACAAAAGTCACCATTTTAGAAGAAAACTTTTAAATGTTGGCAATATTATAACAATAATCGGAATTTTACTTGGCTACATTATAACAAAAGTCATAATTTTAGTCAAAAAAATCACTATTTTACCAGAACAACGAAAAAACTGGCAATGCTGTGATAAAAGTCAGAATTTTAGGACAAATGTCACCATTTCGCAATAAAACGTAATAATTTTACATAAAAAAGTAATTGTACGAGAAAATATTACAATATTACAGAGAGAATATGAGAAATTGTTCCCAATTTTATAAGAAAAAAAGTTGAAACATTGTGAGAAAAAGACTGCTTTTTGATATATATTTTTTGTTGTTGTTGTAATTTTCATTATTTACTTCAAATTATTACAGTATGTCTCTATATACATATGCATTTTATCTTTTTAATTAATTTTGACCAAAGGGGGCGCATTTCAACTTCTTACACACTTGTTATTTTATATGTTGACCAGAGGGGGAGCACTTGTAAATAGATTTCACCAGCAGGGGGTGCAAATGAGACATTCTCTATTAGATGCAATGGTTTTCCGTATTGGGACCATGATTTATGTCCTAACTTGTTCACACCTCCTCATATGGAAGCTACTTTTCCTTCTTGATGTCTCAAGAACGGTTAACATACAAAAACACACACACACAATCTTGCATTTCTAACCTTCTTGAGACCTCCCTTTCTGGATAAATAAAGATTTGTATGTACAACATTGATAACATATACATACTATGCAAATATAAAAAAGCTTGTTGTGAAAAATGAGTTGGAATTTCACAAGAAAAAGAACACAATTTCACAAGAAAAACGTAGAATTTTGGCGGTATTATAATAAAAGTCGTCATTTTACTGAAAGCAATACAAATTTTACAAGAAAAACGGAACATTTGTGCAATACTATGATAAAAGTTGGAATTTCACTCTAACGGTCACAATTTTACAAGAAAAAGCTTAAAATGTTGACAATTTTATGAAAAGAGTCGTGATTTTACTCGACAATAGTCACAATTTTAGAAGAAAACTTTTAAATGTTGCCAAAATCATAACAATAATTGGAATTTTACTTGGCAATATTATGACAAAAGTCATCATTTTAGTCCAAAAAATCACTATTTTACCAGAACAACGAAAAAACTGGCAATATTGGGATAAAAGTCAGAATTTTAGGACAAATGTCACCATTTCGCAATAAAACATAATAATTTTACATAAAAAAGTAATTTTACGAGAAAATATTACAATATTACAGAAAGAATATGAGAAATTGTTCCCAATTTTATAAGAAAAAAAGTCAAAACATTGTGAGAAAAAGACTGCTTTTAGTTCATTGATATTTTATTTTTTATTTTTTTGTAATTGCTTTTTAATCTTCATTATTTACTTCAAATTATTACAGTATGTCTCTATATACATATGCATTTTATTTTTTTAATTAATTTTGACCAAAGGGGGCGCATTTCAATTTCTTACACACACTTGTTATTTTATATGTTGACCAGAGGGGGAGCACTTGTAAATAGATTTCACCAGCAGGGGTTGCAAATGAGACATTCTCTATTAGATGCAATGGTTTTCCGTATTGGGACCATGATTTATGTCCTAACTTGTTCACACCTCCTCATATGGAAGCTACTTTTCCTTGTTGATGTCTCAAGAACGGTTAAAATACAAACACATACACACACACACACACACACACACACACACACACACACACACACCCACACATTCTTGTATGTCTTACCTTCTTGAGACCTCTGAAAAATGCCTATCTCTTTAGGACCACTATTTCTAGATAAATAAAGATGTGTATTTACAACATTGATAATATATACATACTATGCAAATATAAAAAAGCTTGCTGTGAAAAATGAGTTGGAATTTCACAAGAAATAGGTCACAATTTCACACAAAAAATGTAGAATTTTGGCAGTATTATAATAAAAGTTGTCATTTTACTCAACGCAAGTCAAAATTTTACAAGAAAAACGGAACATTTGTTCAATATTATGATAAAAGTTGGAATTTTACTCAACAGTCGCAATTTTACAACAAAAAGCTTAAAATGTTGACAATTTTATGAAAAGTTGTGATTTTACTCAACAGAAGTCACAATTTTAGAAGAAAACTTTTAAATGTTGGCAATATTATAACAATAATAATCAGAATTTTTCTTGGCAACATTATGAAAAAAGTCATAATTTTACTCAAAAAATGTCACTGTTTTACAAGAACAACGAAAAAGTTGGCAATATTGTGATACAAGTCAGAATTTTATATGACGAATGTCACCATTTCGCATTAAAAAGTAATAATTTTACATAGGAAAGTAATAATTTTACGAGAAATCATTGCAATATTACAGAAACAGAAAGAATACGAGAAATTGTTCCCAATTTTATAAAAAAAGAAGTCAACACATTGTGAGAAAGACTGCTTTTAGTTCCTTTTTTTTTTACGTTTGTTTAATTGGTTTTTAATCTTCATTATTTACTTCAAGTTATTACAGTATGTCTCTATATACATATATTTTTTTATTATTATTAATTTGGGCCAACGGGGGCGCATTTCAACTTCTTACACACACTTGTTATTTCATATGTTGGCCAGAGGGGGAGCACTTTTAAAACCGGACACACAGTCAATTTGATAAATCCCTCCTTTTTGGGACCACCCTGATCTTGATAGATTTCACCACCAGGGGTGCTAATGAGACATTCTCTATTAGATGCAATGGTTTTCCGTATTGGGACCATGATTTCGGTCCTAACTTGTTCACACCTCCTCATATGGAAGCTACTTTTCCTTGTTGATGTCTCAAGAAGGGTAGAAATACAAGAACACACACACACACACACACACTTGTTGGCGCAATGATAGCAGAAGAAAATATGAAAATAACCTCCATACCGCATGAAGTCCTCCAGCGGTGATAGACACAGGCAGGTTTTTCTGGTTTTTGTGAGCTGACAGTAGGAGGCAGGTGGAGAGAGGCATGCCTCGATCTGACGGCTTAATAAGACCTCTGTCAACTGGAGGTGTTGTCTGTGTGTGCATATGTCAGCAATGTGATCCGGCAGCTGAGTGAAAAGAGCACAGGTGGGGGGGTTTTCTCTCTTTTTCCAGTGCATGACAAGACAAAACTCTGTATGTTTTAGCAGGAAAAATCCCTTTCCTCAATCTATTTGATGGGACAATGGGCTGTCACTGGGAGGGGCTCGGACCCCCTGACACTTGACCTTTACACCTTGGTAACACACCTGAGCCTTTTTGCAGCCCTTGGCAAGGTCTAGTGAGTATCCCTGCAGGGGCAATATTTTGAAAAGTACTTTAAAAAAATATATAAACAATGGAAAATAATGTGAAGTAATCCATTCCAGGGTCAAACCTCTAGACCAGGGGTGTCAAACTCATTTTAGTATAACTCACATGGAGAAAAATCTACTCCCAATTGGGGTAAAATCGCGGCACGATAACTTAAAAATAAAGACAACTTCAGGTTGTTTTCTTTGTTTAAAAATAGAACAGGCACATTCTGAAAATGTACAAATCATAATGTTGTTGGGGTTTTTTTTCACACTTGCATGTTGCGGTTAATAATTTCTTTGTCGTTATTTATATTTTCTGAATAAATGATGTGATAATGTTCATCAGTCAATTCACTGGTGTTCATTTTCAATCCATCAAGATAAAACAATTATATCAAAATAAAATGACAGGATGTTATTTATGTAGTTCAAAGAACTCCGGCTTATTAGTGATTCCCAGAGCCCCAAAAAAGTCTGCGGGCTATAGAGCGTTTTCTATTCGGGCTCCAATACTATGGAATGCCCTCCCGGTAAAAGTTAGAGATGCTACCTCAGTAGAAGCATTTAAGTCTCATCTTAAAACTCATTTGTATACTCTAGCCTTTAAATAGACTCCCTTTTTAGACCAGTTGATCTGCCGTTTCTTTTCTTTTCTTTTCTACTCTGCTCCGGGGTGGACCGCTAGCCTGTCCATCAGATGGGGACATCTCTACGCTGCTGACCCGTCTCCGCTCGGGATGGTTCCCGCTGGCCCCACCATGGACTGGACTTTCGCTGATGTGTTGGACTTTCACAATATTATGTCAGACCCACTCGACACCGAGGATGTCGTTGTGGCTTGTACAGCCCTTTGAGACACTTGTGATTTAGGGCTATATAAATAAACATTGATTGATTGATTGATTGATAGTTTGATCATTTTCCACGACTGGTGCACTAACATCATGTGTTTATTTTGTACATATGTAGCATCATCTCCAAAGATACAAATAATTGCTATTGTGACATCCAGTGGACACATTTAGAACAGTAGTTTCTTTCATTCAAAAATGTCAGGTCAATTTTTATACTTAGCAAAGTCATCCCGCGGGCCGGATAAAACCTGTTCGCGGGCCTGACGCGGCCCTCGGGCCGTACGTTTGACACCCCTGCTCTAGACATCAGAAACCCTACAGGTAATTATTAAGGCCCAAGCATTAAATGATGGCAGTGCAAAGGCCCTTTTTCTCCTTTTTTTTGTGCAATTGTTGCAGCCTAAAATGCATGAATTTTTTCAGAAAACATTTTTAAGGCCTATTTGTTTTCAGTAACTTTGAATCAACGTGTGATCTTATGAATTTGTCATCAGGGTTTTAAGTGTGCTTTGTAACCTCAACAAGCACAGGATTTCAACAACCACTGGAAAACAAATACCTCATTGATGTAGTGTTGTCCCGATACCAATATTTTGTTACCGGTACTGGTACCAAAATGTATTTCGATAATTTCCGGTACTTTTCTAAATAAAGGGAACCACAAAAAATTGCATCACATGCTTTATTTTAACCAAAAATCTAAGGGTACATTAAACATATGTTTGTTACTGCAAGTTTGTCCTTAAATAAAATAGTGAACATAGTAGACAACTTGTCTTTTAGTAGTAAGTAAACAAACAAAGGCTCCTAATTTAGCTGCTGACATATGCAGTAACATATTGTGTCATTTATCATTCTATTATTTTGTCAACATTATTAAGGACAAGTGGTAAAAAATTGATTATTAATCTACTTGTTCATTTACTGTTAATATCTGCTTACTTTCTCTTTTAACATGTTCTATCTACACTTCTGTTAAAATGTAATAATCACTTATTCTTCTGTTTGATACTTTACATTAGTTTTGGATGATACCACAAATTTGGGTATCAATCCGATACCAAGTAGTTACAGGATCATACATTGGTCATATTCAAAGTCCTCATGTGTCCAGGGACATATTTCCTGACTTTATAAACATAATATACTTTTTTTTTTTTTTTTAAACGAAAGAAGATGTGATGCCTTTTTAGAGGCGGTATAGTACCGAATATGATTCATTAGTATCGTGGTACTATTCTAATACGGTATACCGTACAACCCTGTTTTACTCGTTTGATGCCGCACAGATTTAAAAGCTTATTGTCAAATGTCTGTACTGTTTGAATTCTGTTGCAGACATTATTTACGTCCACATTTAAACGTTTATGTTCCAACACATTCACCCCTGCACGTTAGGAGCATTTGTGAACTGTTGAGAGCGATATAAATTTGGTTGGTAAATGAGAGACGATGAAAGAATATCGTCACGCTCCAACATCTAACATGTAACTGCTGCCTCTTTGCTAGTTTAAGCATTGTAAATTGAATAATTAAATGATAAATTAATACATAAATACATGTTAACCAGGACGTTAAGACGCCGGTGTGTTGCTAAATGTTTTCTGTACTACATTACCCAGAAGGCTTAGCGCTGTAGACAGACACGGGAAGTAAGTCTGAGTAAAACTGAGTAATGAAGAGGTTTTTTTTATTGTTACATGTTTTTGTTCCAAAACATAAGTGGTTATTAGACTGTAGATGTGCACCTTTAAGGGCCACTCAAAGGCAAATTCACACAAATTCCTGAAGGGACTGCTACGTTTATTGTTAATATTCGGTGTGTTTTCCTCCTTAACACGCATAAAACCTTGTTAGGCTGATGCATTCACTGCACATCGTTTTTTACAGACTCTTGGGATAGGAAGTAGTAGTAGTAATAAGTTGCACACACACACTCATACACACACAAAATGGCATTATGAAGCAAGCTCACGCAATCTTTATTTTGTAAGCAAATCAATTCAATCTATTTTCTTAGTTTAACCACAGCACCATCTGCTGGATATAGTGTGATACTGCAACTTGCGCCTTTTGCCGAACTGCTGTATATTAGCGTGTTACTACCATCTAGCGGCAGTTACAGGCACTGCATGAGACAACTTCCCTCATAACTATCTCATCGACACTGACATACATTTACCAAAATATGATAGATAACAATAGATTATTGTGTTAATATTTTTTTTAATCAAAGTGTGTTTTTGTGTGCGCGTCTACACATCCAAGTAATTAGTAATGTACTGCATGCAGTTGCATCTTGTAGACAGCACAGGGCGCTGTTCCTGTGCCGCCCCAATGAAGGAGGTAGAGTATCAATAACATTATTATTGGAAATTACAGGTTTGAATTGAGATATTTGTGTGTGGAGTAATAATTGTGTACGAGAATCAGGGTCACAAATGTTTTTTTATCGTAATCTCACAACTTAATTCTCATAATGTAATTATTTATGTCAGGGGCGTCACCAGCTTTTAAGGACAGGGGGGGCTTAGCAAGTCATCCTATAATAATAATACAACAGCTATTAATGTAACAATATAATGAAACAAATATATTTAATGTTTTTTCCATTATTTTAACAATAGGCTAATGTATATTACTTTATATAAATTCTACAAGAAACACAAAACTTAAAAACTAAATTATTTACAATTGCAGACACAAGGTTTCATGCAGCTTCACTCATTGTAAAGGAAGACGGAAGTCCACGCAGGAGAAAAATGACTACAAAGATGGTGTATTTAGAGCGGGAATGTAACTTTTTGTCAAACACAGACCAGGTATAAAGTGGAGCTAATACATTTTACTACAAGCAGTGATGAATACTTTCTTGAAAACATTTGTCCATTTTGCATCCGTTCACTTTCTTGTTCTGCAATCTGCAGTGCTGTGTGCTAATGTGCTTCGTACACCTGCAGGACCGCAAGCAAGGTCGCAGAGAAAATGCGGACTGGATTTTGAGTGATGTGGGCATTTTCTATATGAACAAGTGGAATGGATTGGATACCGACGCACTAAAGGGGCTCTCTACCTTACGCTATGAAGTGAGGGGAAACTGAGTGAATAATGACAGGTTATATGATTATTTATTTAAACTCATATTCGGGCCACTTTATAATAAATAAGTCTGCATGTATTTGTAAAATAAAAAAATAAAAATATATAACACCAAATTATTTAGGGGGGCTTTATTGACAGCTCAGTAAGTGAGTGCAGTGTGTGATTAGCTTAAAAGAGATGTAGTGTGACTATGTGTAAGTATTATCTGAGCGTGGTCACCAGAGGGCGTTGAGTGTGCGTGTTGAGAACGAGGCGGAAGTCCAAAAGGGGACAACACAGGCTCGGACGTCAGAGGGCAGGTGGATGGTCGAGGACAGGAGCGAGGCGTTGTGGTCAG
Organism: Entelurus aequoreus; assembly: GCF_033978785.1. NCBI lineage: Eukaryota > Metazoa > Chordata > Actinopteri > Syngnathiformes > Syngnathidae > Entelurus > Entelurus aequoreus. Next base: position 15,120,810 of record NC_084757.1, on the reverse strand, counting down.
TGGGCAGGCGTGAGGTCGAAGTCCAGGAAGAAAAGAGGTAATCCAAAGGGGGTCCAGGTAGACGAGACACAGCTCGAGGATGAGGAAGGACGACGGGAAGCTGGAGGACGACACGAGAGACTGTGAACACAACGTGAAGGGAACACCGGGAGAGAGAATGCTGAAGACGTGTTGGCTTACTGTTCTGGGTACGAGAAGCTACGTTCTGGCACCGGATCTTAAGACACGCTGCGGCTTATGAAGGCTGGTCGCTCATCACGGGCAGGTGTGTTGATTGCAGAGAGGGAACGCCCGTAGGAGACCAAGAGGACCAACTTAGAAAATCCCCAAGACCCCAATGGTCCTAACCTTCTGAAGACTTGTTTTGAGGATACACACTAAATACCTATTCTTGAGGATGAAGAACCACCTACTGAAATCAGCTACAGCTTTGTGAAGGACATACTGGATGCACACGAAGAGTCAAAACACAACCCAGCAACCAAAACTATAAATCAGAGCAACTTGTTGAAGGTTTGGAGGCCAAGGTAGAAGATGAGATGTCTGAGGAAGATGCGCAAGCTCATCCAGCTGATGGAGGACCATCAGGTTTTCTGGGATGAGACCAAAAGAGAACCTACAATTGAGTTATGTGAATGGGGAGCTTGTAGTGGACCAAGACCATGAGGACACGAATCAAATACATGTCGACCTTGTAGTTGACCAAACCCCACATACATGTTGACCAAAACTGACAAAAAATCCATATACATACATAAATGTTGACCAAAACCATGAGGACACAAAATACATATTGACCAAAACCATGAGGACACAAAATACATACATGTTGACCAAAACCATGACACAAAATATATACATGTTGACCAAAACCATGACACAAAATACATACATACTGACCTTGTAGTTGACCAAAACCATGACAAATTAAATACATGTTGACCTTGAAGTTGACCTGACCCCAAATAAAACCATGAGGACACAAAATACATAATGTTGACCTTGTAGTTGACCAAAACCATGAGGACACAAACTACATACACGTTGACCAAAACCATGAGGACACAAAATACATACACGTTGACCAAAACCATGACACAATATACATACATACTGACCTTGTAGTTGACCAAAACCATGAGGACAAATTAAAATACATGTTGACCTGACCCTAAATAAAACCACGAGGACACAAAATACATAATGTTGACCTTGTAGTTGACCAAAACCATGCGGACAAATTAAAATACATGTTGACCTTGAAGTTGACCTGACCCCAAATAGAACCATGAGGACACAAAAATACATAATGTTGACCTTGTAGTTGACCACAACCATGAGGACACAAAATACATACACGTTGACCTTGTAGTTGACCAAAACCATGAGGACACAAAATACATACATGTTGACCTTGTAGGTGACTAAAACCATGAGGACACAAAATACATACATGTTGACCAAAACCATGACAAAATACATAATGACCTTGTAGTTGACCAAAACCATGACACAAAATACATACATGTTGACCTTGTAGTTGACCAAAACCATGACAAATTAAATACATGTTGACCTTGAAGTTGACCTGACCCCAAATAAAACCATGAGGACACAAAATACATAATGTTGACCTTGTAGTTGACCAAAACCATGAGGACACAAACTACATACACGTTGACCAAAACCATGAGGACACAAAATACATAATGTTGACCTTGTAGTTGACCAAAACCATGAGGACACAAAATACATACACGTTGACCAAAACCATGAGGACACAAAATACATACACGTTGACCAAAACCATGACACAATATACATACATACTGACCTTGTAGTTGACCAAAACCATGAGGACAAATTAAAATACATGTTGACCTGACCCTAAATAAAACCATGAGGACACAAAATACATAATGTTGACCTTGTAGTTGACCAAAACCATGCGGACAAATTAAAATACATGTTGACCTTGAAGTTGACCTGACCCCAAATAGAACCATGAGGACACAAAAATACATAATGTTGACCTTGTAGTTGACCAAAACCATGAGGACACAAAATACATACACGTTGACCTTGTAGTTGACCAAAACCATGAGGACACAAAATACATACATGTTGACCTTGTAGGTGACTAAAACCATGAGGACACAAAATACATACATGTTGACCAAAACCATGACAAAATACATAATGACCTTGTAGTTGACCAAAACCATGACACAAAATACATACATGTTGACCTTGTAGTTGACCAAAACCAAGACACAAAATACATACATGTTGACCAAAACCATGACACAAAATACATACTGACCTTGAAGTTGACCTGACCCCAAATAAAACCAGGGAGGACACAAATTAAATACATATTGACCTTGTAGTTGACCAAAACCATGAGGACACAAACTACATACACGTTGACCAAAACCATGAGGACACAAAATACATACACGTTGACCAAAACCATGACACAATATACATACATACTGACCTTGTAGTTGACCAAAACCATGAGGACAAATTAAAATACATGTTGACCTGACCCTAAATAAAACCATGAGGCCACAAAATACATAATGTTGACCTTGTAGTTGACCAAAACCATGCGGACAAATTAAAATACATGTTGACCTGACCCTAAATAAAACCATGAGGACACAAAAATACATAATGTTGACCTTGTAGTTGACCAAAACCATGAGGACACAAAATACATACATATTGACCTTGTAGGTGACTAAAACCATGAGGACACAAAATACATACATGTTGACCAAAACCATGACACAAAATACATACATGTTGACCTTGTAGTTGACCAAAACCATGACACAAAATACATACATGTTGACCAAATCCATGACACAAAATACATACTGACCTTGAAGTTGACCTGACCCCAAATAAAACCAGGGAGGACACAAATTAAATACATGTTGACCTTGTAGTTGACCTGACCCCAAATAAAACCATGAGGACACAAATTAAATACATGTTGACCTGACCCCAAATAAAACCATGAGGACCCAAATTATACATGTTGACCTTTTAGTTGACCTGACACCAAATAAAACCAGGAGGACACAAAATTAAATACATGTTGACCTTGTAATTGACCTGACCCCAAATAAAACCACGAGGACACAAATTAAATACATGTTGACCTTGTAGTTGACCTGACCCCAAATAAAACCATGAGGACACAAATTAAATACATGTTGACCTTGTAGTTGACCTGACCCCAAATAAAACCATGAGGACACAAATTAAATACATATTGACCTTGTAGTTGACCTGACCCAAAATAAAACCATGAGGACACAAATTAAATACATGTTGACCTTGTAGTTGACCTGACCCCAAATAAAACCATGAGGACACAAAATACATAATGTTGACCTTGTAGTTGACCAAAACCATGAGGACAAATTAAATACATGTTGACCTGACCCCAAATAAAACCATGAGGACACAAATTAAATACATATTGACCTTGTAGTCGACCTGACCCCAAATAAAACCATGAAGACACAAATTAAATACATGTTGACCTTGTAGTTGACCTGACCCCAAATAAAACCATGAGGACACAAATTAAATACATGTTGACCTTGTAGTTGACCTGACCCCAAATAAAACCATGAGGACACAAAATACATAATGTTGACCTTGTAGTTGACCAAAACCATGAGGACAAATTAAATACATGTTGACCTTGAAGTTGACCTGACCCCAAATAAAACCATAAAGGACACAAATTTAATGCATATTGACCTTGTAGTTGACCTGACCCCAAAAAAAACCATGACACAAATTAAATACATGTTGACCTTGTAGTTGACCTGACCCCAAATAAAACCATGACACAAATTAAATACATGTTGACCTTGTAGTTGACCTGACCCCAAATAAAACCATGACACAAATTAAATACATGTTGACCTTGTCCCAAATAAAACCATGACACAAATTAAATACATGTTGACCTTGTAGTTTACCCGACCAGACCCCAAATAAAACCCATCCATCCATTTTCTACCGCTTGTCCCTTTTGGGGTCGCAGGGGGTGCTAGAGCCTATCTCAGCTGCATTTGGGTGGAAGGTGGTGTACACCCTGGACAAGTCCCCACCTCATCACAGGGCAAACAGAGACAACATTCACACTCGCATTCAAATTTAAATAGGGTTGTATTAAAAATGCTTTGAGTAGTTTCTTGTATTAATAATAGAGTTAAGTAAAACTGCAGTTGCATTAAATATTTTCTGTCAAAATTAAAATACCTCAGTTAAGTGCTTTGACACACATCGTTTCCCGGACGATGTTGAGACTTGTTGTAAATAATGTCACTATCTTACACCTGTGCTAAAGTGGCTTTATCCCAAATAATGTATTCATGATTATTGAATGTTATTTTGGAAAAATCCTTATGATTTTTTTTTTTCCACTATGGCAAAACTCGACAGCCAGAAGCAGGACAGACTAACTTCCAATTAGGGCTGCAACAACTAATCGATTAAAATCGATTATAAAAATAGTTGGCGATTAATTTAGTCATCGATTCGTTGGATCTATGCTATGCGCAGAGGCAATTATTATTAAAATTTATTTTTTTTATAAAACTTTATTTATAAACTGCAACATGTACAAACAGCTGAGAAACAATCAAAATAAGTATGTGCGTTTTTTTTCCAATAAAATACTGGAAAGGATAGAAATGTAGTTTGTCTCTTTTGTCCGATTATTGACCAATTAATCGAAGTAATAAGACAGTTTAATCGATTATCAAATTAATAGTTAGTTGCAGCCCTACTTCCAATGGAGACAAAGTTGCTGAATGCAGTAGAAGACGACGTTCAGATAAAGAAGAGACATCAGAGAAGCGATCGTCTGACAATTTAGACAAACTAACACCAAGCGATGAGGTGGAGACAGGCCTAGTTACACTGTTCCTTACACCCACCCACCCACTTCCCCGTCCTGCCGCCTGTCCCGGGAAACGCTCCCCCCCCCCTATAGCAGACCTGGGCATTCTGCGGGCCGCATCCGGCCCTTTGTGCGTCCCTGTCCGGCCCGCGTGAGGCCAATTATAAATTACAAAATACATTTTAAAAAGTATCTATGTCGAGTGTGCAATACAACGGTGCTGCTTTTGTTTTGAAAATCGTTATTTGTATTACTTCCGTGTGGACGTATGCGTGTGCGTGATTGTGAGTGAATGTGAACAGCTGCAATCACAAATTACAAAATAAAGTTGAAAAAACATCTATGTCGTGCGCGCAATACAACTGTGCTGCTTTTATTTTGAAAAGTATTATTTATGGGCGTGTGTCCGTGTGTGAAGGTGCACAGCGACAAGTGATGCACGGTTTACACCCGAGACGCTAAAAAGAGAAAAGTTGATGAAGAATGCCGTGTTTTCAAAAAGACATGGACTGCCAAGCAACGTTCCCTCTAAGGTGCATGCCTGCGCAATTGCGCACTGCTCAAGCGTCCGCTGCGCGCAGCAAATATATGCCGCGCACCAAATCAAATCCCATCTGAATTCTAAACAAAATAAACATATTTATTCTATGTAATTTTGCAATGCAACTTTGAGTGACAGTGACAACAAGCGGCCCTAACGGTGTTCGTCAACACCGTTCAATTGAACACCGTTCAATTATTGTAACGTCTATCGAGATGCTTCGATCACTTTATTGAGCAAAACTGTTTATATTCGGACATAACCACACCAAAAACATGAGTAAAACAATTCTATCTCGAAAAACTAGTCATTTTCTGCCGTACAAACCAGGCCAAAACCAACTTGTCATCTGTCACCAACACGCATAGCACTAAACCACTGGTGCGTTTATGGCCACACAAAAAGTCGGACAACTCAAACACCACACAAAGTTACACCATGACTCCTCAGTTTTTTTTTGTTCTACCTCATCATACTTTACTGAGGCAGGAGTCCTTGATTACATTTGTGTATGAAAAAAAATATCCTCTCCACAAAACCCATGATAGCCCAGTGGTTAAGACTGTTGACTCAGGTTGAAGGGTGCTGGGTTCGAATCCTGGTTGTGTTGACAAGTAATTTACAAAACCAGCTGGAGGCTTCAAGGTGACATATATTGTGACTGTGTCATTTCTCCCATGTAATGTTAAAATTATTTAATAAACTTTTTTTTATCCAATTACAATTAACCTATTTTCTTTTAATTTTACCCATGAGAGGTCATACTGGGTTCAAACCCAGCTCTAGTTGACATTATTTAGTTCCACCTCATCATACTTTACTGAGCCAGGAGTCCTCGATTACATTTGTATATTAACCAAAATCTCATCTTCACAAGACTGACGATAGCCCAGTGGTTAAGACTGTTGAATTAGAACAAAATGTACTGGGTTTGAATCCCACTCCGGCTGGCATTTTTTTATTCCACCTCATCATACTTTAGTGAGCCAGGGGTTGTAGATAACATTTGTGTATGGAAAGAAATCCATCCTTCACAAGACCTTGGATAGCTCAGTGGTTAAGACTGCTGACTTGGAATGAGAGGTACTTGGTTCAAACCCCACTCTGATTGATGGGTTTTTGTTCTACCTCATCTTACTTTACTGAGGCAGGAGTCCTTGATTACATTTGTGTATGAAAAAAAATATCCCCTCCACAAGACTCATGATAGCCCAGTGGTTAAGACTGTTGACTCAGGTTGAAGGGCGCTGGGTTCGAATCCTGGTTGGGTTGACATGTAATTTACGAAACCGGCTGTTCACATATGTTGTGACTGTCACCTCTCCCATGTAATGTTAAAATAATTATTTAATAAACTTTTTTTTTTTATCCAATTACAATTAACCTATTTTATTTTAATTGTACCCAGGAGAGGTCATTGGTCAACGCTCTTTATTATTAACTTTATTCTGCTATTCCCACCCACCTCAGGAATTACACTCACTCGCACACACTCATTCATTCTCACACACACACACACACTCACAGGTAACCCCTGAGGTGTCATCATTGACTATTTGACAATTTATTTTTGATTATTATTATCTTTAGTGTTGACTTAATTTTTCAACTATATGTTACTCAAACAACTAGCACATAACATTACTCTATGTGGGGGAGAAGAAACACCCCAACATGCATGTCGTTTTGACGCCATACAGCCAAATTACTGATTCCATGTACGGGGTTTGAACTCAGTACCCCTGTATTAGGAGCCCACAGTGTTGACCATTGAGCTATCAAGGGTCCCGTTAAGGTTTGTTTTTCGCTCATATACAAATGTAATCAGTGAACTATGATCGAGGCAAAACGAAAAACAAGATCTTCCTAGTTATGGATTTGAACCCAGTAATACTGCGTGAGAGGCAGCAGTCTTAACCATTGAGCTATCCTGAGTCCTTTTATGTTTATAGTCTGGCTCATTCACTAATGGAATCGTGACATCTGTCGCGGTAAACTACGATTGAGGTGGAGCTAAATTTTGAACCTAAGTTACATATCAAACCAATTGGGATTCAAACCCAGTACTCCTGTATTAGGAGCCCACAGTGTTGACCATTGAGGTATCCTGGGTTCCATCAAGACATAATTTTCGCTCATATACAAATGCAATCATTTAACAATGATTGAGGTGAAACAAAAACAAGACCTTCCAAGTTATGGATTTGAACCGAGTAATACAGAGTGAGAGGAAGCAGTCTTAACAGCAAGATGTGATTTTCGCTCATATACAAATGCAATCATTAAACTATGATAGAGGTGAAACAAAGAACTAGATCTTCCAAGTTATGGATTTTAACCTAGTAGTACTGCGTGAGAGGCAGCAGTCTTAACCATTGAGCTATTCTGAGTTTTGTTGCGACAAGATTGTATTATTAGATAGATAGTACTTCAGTGATAAAATGTTATATTTTGTTAAAAAAAAATTTTCCTCCCTTATTTTTCTAATGCAACTATTTTTTCATGTAACTTTTTCTGACTTAAATTGACATCATTTTTGTAACTTTTTGCTTTTTTACCTCTCCGTAACTTTTTACTTGTAATAACTACTTTTTTGGGGAGACATTTTTTTCTTAGTAGTCATCAGGTTATGACACTTTTCTCTCTACCTTTATTTTGTAATATTAAATTTTTTTGTAATTTCATTACATTATTTCCTGTAATATCACTACTTAATTCTCATGATATTCCTTTTTGAGGAGTACAGTACATTTTGACTTCATTCTCGCAACATTACGACTTTTTTCTTGCAAAACTACAACTTTGTTCTTGTATTATTAGATAGATAGTACTTTATTGATACAAATTGTATACTTTGAAAAAAAAAATTCCTCCCTTATTTTACTAATGCAACTATTTTTTCATGTAACTTTTTACTGACTTAATTCACGTAAATTGACATCATTCTTGTAACTTTATGCTGTTTTACTTTTTCGTGACTTTTTACTTGTAATAACTACTTTTTTGGGAGACATTTTTTTCTTAGTTGTCTTCAGGTTACGACACTTTTCTCTCTACCTTTATTTTGTAATATTAAATTGTTTTGTCCTTTCACTACATTATTTCCTGTAATACTACTACGACTTCATTCTCGTAATATTAAGACTTTGTTTCTCGCAAAACTATGAATTTGTTCTTTTATTATTACTTTTATTAGTAATTTTTTTCTACTCATTTTCTTTTTAATTTTTTTTCCCACGTCCTTATTTTTCTAATGCTACTCTTTTGTCATGTAATTTTTTACTGACTTAAATCACGGAAATTGACATCATTCTTGTAACTCAATGCATTTTTTTTCTTTTACCTCTTCACGACTTTTTCGACTATTTTTGGTAGTTATTTTGTGTGAAAAATTGTTAAAGAGAAATCAGTGTTTTTTCTTTGGTCTTGTATTATTAGATGGATGGATAGTACTTTATTGATTCCTTCAGGAGAATTCCCTCAGGAAAATTAATTACTTTTATTAGTAATTTCATTTCTACAAATGTTTTATTTTTTGACAGTTTTTTTTTCTCCCTTATTTTTCTAATGCAACTATTTTTCCATGTAATTTTTTACTGACTTAAATCACGGAAATTGACATCATTCTTGTAACTCAATGCATTTTATTTTTTTTTACCTCTTCACAACTTTTTCGACTATTTTTGGTAGTTATTTTGTGTGAAAAATTGTTAAAGAGAAATCAGTGTTTTTTCTTTGTTTTTGTATTATTAGATGGATGGATAGTACTTTATTGATTCCTTCAGGAGAGTTCCCTCAGGAAAAGTAATTACTTTTATTAGTAATTTTATTTCTACAAATTTTTCATTTTTTTGACAGTTTTTTTTTCTCCCTTATTTTTCTAATGCAACTATTTTTCCATGTAATTTTTTACTGACTTAAATCACGGAAATTGACATAATTCTTGAAACTCAATACATTTTTTTTTTTTACCTCTTCACAACTTTTTCGACTATTTTTGGTAGTTATTTTGTGTGAAAAATTGTTAAAGAGAAATCAGTGTTTTTTCTTTGTTCTTGTATTATTAGATGGATGGATAGTACTTTATTGATGTAAGTTTTTACAGACTTAATTCACGTAAATTGACATCATTCTTGTAACTTTATGCTGTTTTACCTCTTCGTGACTTTGTACTTGTAATAACTACTTTTTTGGGAGACATTTTTTTCTTAGTTGTCATCAGGTTACGACACTTTTCTCTCTACCTTTATTTTGTAATATTACATTTTTTTGTCCTTTCACTACTTTATTTCCTGTAATACTACTACTTAATTCTCATGATATTATATATGGAGTACAGTACATTTCGACTTCATTGTCGTAATATTAAAGACTTTTTTTCTCGCAAAACTATGAATTTGTTCTTTTATTATTACTTTTATTAGTAAATTTTTTCTACTAATTTAAAAAAAAAAAAATTCTCCCACGTCCTTATTTTTCTAATGCTACTCTTTTTTCATGTATTTTTTTACTGACTTAAATCACGTAAATTGACATCATTCTTGTAACTCAATGCATTATTTTTTTTACCTCTTCACAACTTTTTCGACTATTTTTGGTAGTTATTTTGTGTGAAAAATTGTTAAAGAGAAATCAGTGTTTTTTCTTTGTTCTTGTATTATTAGATGGATGGATAGTACTTTATTGATTCCTTTAGGAGAGTTCCCTCAGGAAAATTAAATACTTTTATTAGTAATTTTATTTCTAAAAAATTTCCATTTTTTGACAGTTTTTTTCTCCCTTATTTTTCTAATGCAACTATTTTTCCATGTAATTTTTTACTGACTTAAATCACGGAAATTGACATAATTCTTGAAACTCAATACATTTTTTTTTTTTTACCTCTTCACAACTTTATCGACTATTTTTGGTAGTTATTTTGTGTGAAAAATTGTTAAAGAGAAATCAGTGTTTTTTCTTTGTTCTTGTATTATTAGATGGATGGATAGTACTTTATTGATGTAACTTTTTACAGACTTAATTCACGTAAATTGACATCATTCTTGTAACTTTATGCTGTTTTACCTCTTCGTGACTTTGTACTTGTAATAACTACTTTTTTGGGAGACATTTTTTTCTTAGTTGTCATCAGGTTACGACACTTTTCTCTCTACCTTTATTTTGTAATATTACATTTTTTTGTCCTTTCACTACTTTATTTCCTGTAATACTACTACTTAATTCTCATGATATTATATATGGAGTACAGTACATTTCGACTTCATTCTCGTAATATTAAAGACTTTTTTTCTCGCAAAACTATGAATTTGTTCTTTTATTATTACTTTTATTAGTAAATTTTTTCTACTAATTTTTTTTTTTTAATTTTCTCCCACGTCCTTATTTTTCTAATGCTACTCTTTTTTCATGTATTTTTTTACTGACTTAAATCACGTAAATTGACATCATTCTTGTAACTCAATGCATTATTTTTTTTACCTCTTCACAACTTTTTCGACTATTTTTGGTAGTTATTTTGTGTGAAAAATTGTTAAAGAGAAATCAGTGTTTTTTCTTTGTTCTTGTATTATTAGATGGATGGATAGTACTTTATTGATTCCTTTAGGAGAGTTCCCTCAGGAAAATTAAATACTTTTATTAGTAATTTTATTTCTAAAAAATTTCCATTTTTTGACAGTTTTTTTTCTCCCTTATTTTTCTAATGCAACTATTTTTCCATGTAATTTTTTACTGACTTAAATCACGGAAATTGACATAATTCTTGAAACTCAATACATTTTTATTTTTTTTACCTCTTCACAACTTTTTCGACTATTTTTGGTAGTTATTTTGTGTGAAAAAATGTTAAAGAGAAATCAGTGTTTTTTCTTTGTTCTTGTATTATTAGATGGATGGATAGTACTTTATTGATTCCTTTAGGAGAGTTCCCTCAGGAAAATTAAATACTTTTATTAGTAATTTTATTTCTAAAAAATGTTCATTTTTTGACAATTTTTTTCTCCCTTATTTTTCTAATGCAACTATTTTTCCATGTAATTTTTTACTGACTTAAATCACATAAATTGACATCATTCTTGTAACTCCATGCATTTTTTTTGACCTCTTCACAACATTTGGCAGTTATTTTGTGTGGAAAAATAGTCCATTGTTGCAGCAATCAGTGAGTTTGTGGTGCAGACCAAACACAATTAGTGCTCTCATGCGTCTTCATCACTCGTCGCCCACTCCAGATGGACGCCGACGTCGACAACAAAGCGAACTAAACAGCGTAACGTGGCCAAGTATTCTGCCAACACACCTGAGGTTTGTTTTATAAAACTAGTTTGTTTATTACTCATATTGTGAGGAATAACCTGTACACACTTTCAACAGAGAGAACTTCCTGGGGGGGGGGGGAGAAGAAAGCTGATGCACGTCTCTAAAAATGTGTTTCCTGTCATACAGGAAGTAGGTGGACCGGGCCTCAGGAAGTGGGCGTGTCCTCCCGTCAGCGGGCTGTGTAAACACGATAGCGTTTACAAGCGCCGTGCGTGAAGTCACCACGTGACAACTCAATTGTTCCTACGCCGCCATAATACTGTACAGCCACAAGTGAAGGGGGAGGGGTCAAAGGTCAGACGGGCGGCGTGCTGTAGCGGATCTCGGCGTTGAACTTGTCGGCGAGAGGAGCGGGGGGAGGAGGGGGAGGAGGAGGCTTCTTCAGCATGTTGTGCTTCATGATGGCCTCCTCGTTGGCGTAGACGGGCGCGTCGGCGTCGTCCGAGTGGTAGCCCGACTGGTAGCCGCTCGTCTGATTGGACGACTCGGACGCCAGCGACTCTTTGCTCTTGCAGCGCAGCAGCTGACTGGCGGGCAGAGTCGAAGATTGCGAACAGTGAGGCGACGCTCCACTCCATCAGAGCAATTCACCGTTCGTGCTGCCACTCACCTCAAGTTGGGCGTGGTGATCAGCTGTGGATCTTTGACCTCTGGAGAACAGTCCATGTGAGCCTGCTGCAGGAAGACACCAAATATGACTTTATTGTCCTTTATAGATGATCTTTGACCTGTGTTTTTGCTCCTTAAAAACAACATAGAGCTCCTTTAACATACAATAAGTAGAGGATCTTTGACTAGGGCTTTTTTTTTACTACGGTCTAATAGAAGCAGAGCGCTCCTGTCATATAGAGGATCTTTGACTAGGGTTTTTTTAGACTACGCCCTAAAAGTAGTAGAGCGCTCCTGTCTTATAGAGGATCTTTGACTACCTTTTTTTTTTTTTGGGAGTAAATCCTTAATGACAGAGCTCTCCTGTCTTATAGAGTATCTTTGACTAGCATTTTTTTGGAAGTCCTAATAGCAGCGGAGCGCTCCTATCCTATAGAGAGGATCTTTGACTAGTGCTTTTTTGGAGCACGTTCTAAAAGCAGCAGAGCACTGCTGTCGCATAGAGGATCTTTGACTAGAGTTGTTCTTTTAGACTAAGTCATTAAAAACAACATAGCTCTCCTTTTCTATGGAGGTTCTTTGACTGGTGCTTTTTGGAGTAAGTCCTAAAAGCAGCAGAGTGCCTGTCATATAGAAGATCTTTGACTAGAGTTATTCTTTGAGTAAGTCCTTAAAAACTAGTATTTTTGAATGGTGTTATTTTGAGAAAATCCTTAAAACAACAGAGCGCCCCAATCGTAAAGAGGATCTTTGACTAGCATTTTTTAGATTAAGTCCTAATAGCAGTAGAGCGCTCCTGTCATATAGGGGTCTTTGACTGTGTTTTTGCTCCTTAAAAACAACATAGAGCTTCTTTAAAATACAGTGAGTAGAGGATCTTTGACTAGGGGTTTTTAGACTACACTCTAAAAGCAGCAGAGCGCTCCTGTCATATAGAGGATCTATGACTAGGATTTTTTAGACTACGCCCTAAAAGCAGCCGAGCGCTCCTGTCATATAGAGGATCTTTGACTACCATTTTTTAGGGGGGGGGGAGTAAATCCTTAACAATGACAGAGCTTTCCTGTCCTATAGAGTATTTTTGACTAGCATTTTTTTGGAAGTCCTAATAGCAGCCGAGCGCTCCTATCCTATAGAGAGGATCTTTGACTAGTGCTGTTTGGAGCACGTTCTAAAAGCAGCAGAGCACTGCTGTCGCATAGAGGATCTTTGACTAGAGTTATTCTTTTAGACTAAGTCCTTAAAAACAACAGAGCTCTCCTGTTCTATAGAGGATCTTTGACTGGTGCTTTTTGGAGTAAGTCCTAAAAGCAGCGGAGCGCTCCTGTCTTATTGAGAGGATCTTTGACTAGTGATTTTTGGAGCACGTTCCAAAAGCAGCAGAGCGCTCCTGTTCTAAAAAGAGGATCTTTGACTAGAGTTTTTCTTTTAAAGTAAGTCTTAAAAAACGACACAGCTCTCCTGTCCTATACAGGATCTTTGAGTAGAACTTTTTGGAGTAAGTCCTAAAAGCAGCACAGCGCTCCTGTCATATAGAGGATCTTTGACTACCATTTCTTTTTTTGGAGTAAATCCTTAATGACAGAGCTCTCCTGTCTTATAGAGCATTTTTTGGAGGTCCTAATAGCAGCCGAGCGCTCCTACCCAAATAGAGAGGATCTTTGACTGTATTTATTCTCTTGAGTAAATCCTTAGCAATGACAGAGCTCTCCTGTCCTATAGAGTATCTTTGACTAGCATTTTTTTTTGGAAGTCCTAATAGCAGCGGAACGCTCCTATCCTATAGAGAGGATCTTTGACTAGTGCTTTTTGGAGCACGTTCTAAAAGCAGCAGAGCACTGCTGTCGCATAGAGGATCTTTGACTAGAGTTATTCTTTTAGACTAAGTCCTTAAAAACAACAGAGCTCTCCTGTTCTATGAAGGATCTTTGACTGGTGCCTTTTGGAGTAAGTCTTAAAAGCAGCAGAGCGCTCCTGTCTAATTGAGAGGATCTTTGACAGGTTTTTTGGTGTAGGTTCATAAAAATCGCTGATATCTTTAAGAACCTACTGCAAAACCACTTGTCAAATAGATGATCTTGGAAGAGCGTTTTTTGTTTTGATTAGGGCTTTGACTTCTCATACAATTTTTTTTTAGTTTCCTCTTTTTACTTCATCCCTATAATGTTCTACCTTGATTCACATTTTTGTCTTGTAACGCAGGGTTTTCTTAGAACTCTTCATGATTTTGGTAATTCCCCGTTAGCCAGAAGTAAAATCCCTCACCACTAAAACGCTGTGCTCCACAGGGATGTCGTCAAACGTCTTGATGCTGAGTCGGCACCTTTCGCTCTGCCTGCACAAGCAACAAAACCACGTTACGTCAGCGGAAGGCCTCTAAGGAATTGAACCCGAGGCACAGAATGTGCTGACCCTAGAGACAGGGCGTTGTCGTAGTGAGGCTGAGCGTTCAGGGTCTCTCCACCCTGAGGCCTCCTGGGGTCAGAGGTCACTGGCGTGGACGTCACATCATTTCCTGCAGTCAGAGGGATGTAGTCCTTCCCATCCTGCAGGTGAACAACACTTTAACAGCCTAGCAAGCATGCGGTCCAGCCACTAGGAGAATACGTGTATCTGTGGATTGCTATGATATGCTGACATCACAGCATATCATAGCCTACATTCACTTATTTCCTTGGCATCTTTAAGCATTCATATTGTTCTAAATATTTTCTGTTTTTGTCCTCATTTTATGACTTTTTGTTATTCTCCTTTGATTTCACTTTTCACGCTTATTTAAAAAAGAAAAAAAAAATCATACTTTTACGTTAATCTCATAGCTTTAAAACTTCTTTATTATAGTTTCAAAATTTTGTCAAATTTTTTTTTTTACTTGTTTATATTCTCAGTAATTTTTTTATCTCAATTTTACATCATTCAACCCATTCCGGCTTTTCTTGTAATATTGCGACTAATTCATTGTAACATTCCAACTCTATTCTTGCAATATTACAATTAAATTCTCGTCAATTTTGGACATATTATTTGTAACATTCTAAAAATGTTCTTGTTAATATGACTAATATTCTAATATTTGTCCAATTATTTTGTATTCTAAATTATCGTAATATTTGGACTACCATTCTTGTAAATAAAAATGAGAGAATATAATATTCAGTTTTTTTTGTGTCTTTGGTAATAATACAATTATTGTAAGAGTATGACATTTTTCTCATCGTTATCATAACTTAAATAACTTATCTTGACTCATGGCATATTCACTTATTTTTACTATTTTATTTATGTATTTTTACTACTTTTTTATGGTACTGTACTGTATTGTACTGCACTGCACTACTTGCTTATCATTTTGTAACAGGACAACTCTATTCTCACAGTCCTTTTCCGCTTTTGCTTTTATGCTATTATGACTTCATTTTCATAATAATACACATTTTGTCCACTTACTTTTACATGCATTTCATAACTTCAATGCCTTTTTTTTTTGCCCTCTTTCCTTTTTCTCTGCTGTTATTTTCTTTAAGTTTTACATGTTTTGTTTTTTACATAATTTTACGACAATGTTATTGTTGTATCATAACTTCATTTTAAAAAAAGTTCCTCTTTATATATATATATATATATATATATATATATATATATATATATATATATATATATATATATATATATATATATATATATATATATATATATGTGTGTATATATATGTATATATATATATATATATATATATATATATATATATATATATATATATATATATATATATATATATATATATATATATATATATATATATATATATATATATATATATAAATAA
Source organism: Entelurus aequoreus (assembly GCF_033978785.1). Taxonomy (NCBI): domain Eukaryota; kingdom Metazoa; phylum Chordata; class Actinopteri; order Syngnathiformes; family Syngnathidae; genus Entelurus; species Entelurus aequoreus. The sequence continues at coordinate 15,104,583 of NC_084757.1, read as the reverse complement.
ATAAATAAATGGGTTGTAGTTGTATAGCGCTTTTCTACCTTCAAGGTACTCAAAGCGCTTTGACAGTATTTCCACATTTACCCATTCACACACACATTCACACACTGATGGCGGGAGCTGCCACGCAAGGCGCTAACCAGCAGCCATCAGAGGCAAAGGGTGAAGTGTCTTGCCCAAGGACACAACGGACGTGACTAGGAAGGTAGAAGGTGGGAATTGAACCCCAGTAACCAGCAACACTCCGATTGCTGGCACAGCCACTCTACCAACTTCGCCACGCCGTCCCTAATATACATGTACATATATATATATATATATATATATATATATATATATATATATATATATATATATATATATATATATATATATATATATATATATATATATATATATATATATATATATATATATATATATATATATATATGTACAGTACAGGCCAAAAGTTTAGACACACCTTCTCATTCAATGCGTGTTCTTTATTTTCATGACTATTTACATTGTAGATTGTCACTGAAGGCATCACAACTATGAATGAACACATGTGGAGTTATGTACTTAACAAAAAAAGGTGAAATAACTGAAAACATGTTTTGTATTCTAGTTTCTTCAAAATAGCCAACCTTTGCTCTGATTACTTTTTCGCACACTCTTGGCATTCTCTCCATGAGCTTCAAGAGGTAGTCACCTGAAATAGTTTTCACTTCACAGGTGTCATAATTTTGATGCCTTCAGTGACAATCGACAATGTAAATAGTCATAGAATAGAAGGTGTGTCCAAAACTTTTGGTATATATATATATATATATATATATATATATATATATATATATATATATATATATATATATATATATATATATATTAAAAACAGTAAAGTGCTTCTGTCATGTGGAGCACTGATTCCCAACCACTGTGCCGCAGCTCAACAATCAATTAAAATTATGATTTATTCTTTACAAATAATATACTTTTGTTATACTGTTTATGTCAGCGTTGTATGGTGACAGGTAGAAAATTAACTTGTGTATTTATACCACTGAATAAGTATGTACAATATGTGCCTTGCCTCAGTAAAGGTTGTTAAAAACTGATATAAGACGATCCATGACTTTTATAATGTGAATAAAATATTAGTGCTTCTACTTTAATTTGTTAAGTTATGACATAATTTCAGTTTGAAGCTCACCTGGCGAGCGCTGGCCTGTAGCAGGTTTCCCAGATGTTCCACCAGTTCAGTAAAGGTGGGTCTGTCTGTGGGACGATCCAGCCAGCAGTCCAGCATGGTCTGGTATCTAACAACGGACGTGGTTTATAACAGGCTGCATTGTTTGGGTTTGAAATCCTGCGACTATATTACTCGGTACTCACATCTCAGAGGTGGCGTACTCTGGAGGTCTCATCCTGGTGCCTTCTTTGAGCCTCCTGCAGAAGGACTCGTCGATGGAGACTCCGGGATAAGGAGACGCTCCTGGAGACAGGACAGAAGCTTTGTTGCAGGAAGATGACTTCATGTGTGTGCGTGTGTGTGTGTCTTTTTGTCTGCAATGCTGTGAGAGAAGGTACAGTGATGCTCAAGAGGAAAACTGTGACGATAGCCATAGAGCCAGAAATAAAACGGTAGAGTCCTGGCTGCTCAGTACAACATTGCTCCCGCAAGAAAAGTCAATATCAATAATTAAAGAAGAACAACATAAAGTTTTGACTCGCCTCACTGTTTTACCGCAATTTTATCTTCCTTCTAGTAATATTTCTACTCTCTTGTCACAATTTGGCGGTGTTCTTTTAACTTTAAAAGTTTGTTTGGTTTTTTTAAGTAATTTTTGTTGACAGTTTCATGACTGACTGGAATAAAACGTACTGTCCTGGCTGCTCACGGCCACGGCAACAATAGTAGGTCAAATTCACAAAATTAAGAACATAATGTGAAGAGACTCACCTCACAGGCACACCGCAATCCTCCCGCTGCAAGCCAGCGGTTCACTTCTTTTTACACTCATCAATTAGTGATTAGATTTTTCAAATGTCATTTTAGCACTTTCACGCAGCAGCTGACTTATTTCCACACTTGCATGACAATTGGAAATGTTAAAATGTTACTTAAAACTCGAGCTGTCTCGATACGACATCGGTATCGTATATCGGATATTGAGCAAGACGACAAGTATAGGATAATATCGTCTTGCATCTAAAAGCTCCCATACAAGCAGTCCTGCAGCGCGTTAACATGTGCAAAACCCGACTGCCAGGTAACATCTAAATGTCTTCCAATAAGTGCCCAGGGCTAGTAGGCTAATAGACGCTTGCAGCTACACAACAGCTGCTAAGCACACAATAGCACACAAGCTAGACATACATAATAAGTGTCCTTAATTGAACAATATTGCAGTCTAAAACACAACATTTGTCAATGTAAACAAATATCAAATAATTATAGTTATAGATAAAAAGTCTCCAAATCAGAAGCATTTTAGAAAGTATCTAGTAACAAACGTCTCCGCATCATTCAACTTACTGCGTCATGAGCTTAATTTAATTATTGTGGCCATTATGTGTCGCCAAAAAGAAATTACCACCCCCGTTCATCTATATCTTTACAGTTAATAATAAATATAAACAAAAATAGTGAGTATACTTGTTATACTTGATTTTAATAAATACTTAGGCCTACTACACTACTGCATTTAAATGGTGGTACTTGGAGCGTCAAGTGTTTACTGAGGTTCTACTTGATGAAAAAAAGTTTGACAACCACCGGGTTAGTGTGTTTCATACCTGTTTGACTAATTTCACTTGATTAATTTAACCTCTTAAGGCCCAAGCTGTTTGTTTACATGCTTTTGTTTATTTTTCTTTGCTATTTGGGCTTATTGGACCCCAGTTAGAACAAATATTAAAAATAATCTTTTGATATGATGTATTTAGTCCATAAGTACACAAACGTGTACTTCATGTGTAGTGACATGCTAATTTTTATTTTTACACTTTTTTTTCCAAATTCCATTGTATATTATACTCATCCGACACCACCAGATAGCAGTATAAGTGTCCACATAAGTGGCATAAGACCCCAATTCAGTAGTGTACACAACTTTGGAAATAAGAGCTAAAAGGTGCTGTCCATGCATGTGGCCACTAAGCCTTTAGAGGTTAAGCCTTTTCTAACATTTTACACTACAAAAGTACCGTCGTCCCTCGCCATATCATGCTTCAAACATTGCGGCTTTCAACACATCGCTAAATTTTGTTGGGATATTTAACATTTTTTTAAGCATATTCTACAATCTGTTGGTCCTAAATTAGGCATTTCGTAGCATTCAAATAGCTAAATGCAGTAAAAATATCAATACTACAGTAGTGTTGGCCACTACATGACACCAAATCAATCACAGAGCGCTGTTCAGTATCATGTCCACTGATTGGCTCAGCCTCAGGCAACATTACTATATAGGATTAAAAGAGTGTAAAAGGGACTAAAGGGGGTTATTTTATGTCAAAACAAAATTAGCTGGTAGTAAACATGTTTTTTACACTATAGCTTTGAAAATACTTAATTTATAATTAATTATTCCTACTTTGCGGAGATTCATTTATCATGTCATGTCCAGAACCAATTAACATCGATAAACAAGGGATGACATTATATAGGATTTGTGATATCATATCATATCAATATTGGTATCAGCCAATACGCAAGGCTCCAATATCAGTATCGTACCGGAAGTGAAAGGGTTGTGCCAGGACAGCCCTAGTTAAAACATCGCCTGGAGAGTTAATACAGGTTTTTGATGACACCGGAACAGAATACTTGTGTTTCTACCGTTTCCTATGAGGAAATTATTCAAAATTCCAACATATCGGATGCCGATCTGTGTCCTGGGAGGTATTGATTTGACCTTTAAAGGTTTGTTGTATGATAGTCAGTAATCATCAGGGTTACCCAAGGAGAAGATCTCCCAGAGAAGGACCCCAAAGGACCACACGTCGCTTTGTGTGGTGTAGACTCTGTCAAAGATGGTCTCAGGAGCCATCCACTTCAAAGGTAGACGTGCCTAAAGCGAGAGAACCACCAAGCTGTTATCTCGCTTTGTTCTACCTAAAAGCCAGAGCCATCAACCCAGGAACTCACGTCTCCCTTGCGGACGTAGTCGGGGTCTTTGTAGACATCTCTCGCCAGGCCAAAGTCGCAGATCTTCACCACGTTGTTCTCGGAAAGCAGGATGTTCCTGGCTGCCAGGTCTCGGTGGATGCACTGAAGACGAACGGAAGAGATTATCGGACGGGATTCATGACGAGCAAGAGAACTTGAATTCGCAAATGTCAACCTTGCGGGAGGAGAGGAACTCCATGCCTTTGGCCACCTGGAAGCTGTAGCAGATCAGGTCCTCCATGGTCAGGTGGTCCTCGTCTGAGCTCTCTGAAAGCCCACGTGACACTCTTTAGGACTGATGAAAAAAACACGTCAAAGAAAGAAGAAATCCTTCCATACCGTCCTGAGGACTGACACTGTTTCCTGAAGCGTCAATGCTGGAGCAGACGGCCGTTCCCGTGCAGATGTCCAACCGGGCGATCTTCCCCAGACCGAGATCTCCTTCAGTGACATCATCCCCTGCAGATGTCCACCTCCGGCTGTCCGTTCTCTTTCTCTGCCGACCACAGAAGAATGAATATCTTCCATGCTAGCTTGTGTGAGTTCAACTGCTCGCACCTTGTATGGACTGTATTCTCCACGCTTGCTCTTCAGGTAGCTGGAGAGGTTCCCATGTTTGCAGTACTCTACAATCACCATGAGGGGACCTGGAGGGAGAAACCACATTTCTGCTACTTAAGAGCTGGGCAAATATTTTGACTCTAGGGCCACATTGAGACAAAAAAATGTGTCTGGGAGGCCAATGTGTACGTGTGTATGAATAATATTCTAGAGGTTGCCCTCTAGTGGGTTCTTCGGACCACCACAGGAGAGCCCGGAATTCAGGGTATAACACTGTTTTATTTTCATAGAATCATGCAAGGCTTTAGCTTTTCAGCGAAATGTCTTTTTCTCCCGCGTCCGCTCAGCAGCACCTCCAACTCCAACTACTCGTCTCATCACGGCTGCTGCTAATAAAGGCGACAGGTGATTAGATAACAAGGACCACCTGGGCCATCTACGCACCTGTCGCTGTCTTCAAGGCCGGTCGTGGCACACCCCGTTCCGCGGCAGGCCCGCAGGCCACGCCCCCCTCCACAAATATATACACATTTAGCTTTAAAAATCGGCTGTACAGCATGTGTGTTTGGGTCCCCTTTTTTTAGGAACACTAATCCCAAAAGTCATATCCGATAGAATTCTAAAAAAAGTTATGACAGACCACCTAAAAAAACCAGAATGGAATTTTACAGTTTTTTACTGAACTCATGAATGAGCTTTGTCCACTTGCACTGAAAAGCAGTTCAGATTACTGTGCTGGGATGTAAAAAATATATCCAAAGCCACCGAACATTAGTTTTTTGAGGGATTTTACTAATCAAAAACAGCTTTTAAGTTCACTATGCCTTCACATAATTCAGCATTGAGACTAGATTTGATCTAGTGTTCTATTCCGAAGCATTGCAACTCGGTTAGGCCATGTGTGGCAAATGACTATTCTAGCTGCAAATGTCTGGTTTTTGGTGCAATATCTACATAGGTGTATAGAGGCCCATTTCCAGCAACTATCACTCCAGTGTTCTAATGGTACAATGTGTTTGCTCATTGGCTCAGAAGGCTAATTGATGATTAGAAAACCCTTGTGCAATTATGTTCACACATCTGAAAACCGTTTAGCTCGACTGACCTTCCTTTGAGCAGATTAAGTTTCTGGAGCATCACATTTGTGGGGTCAATTAAACGCTCAAAATGGCCAGAAAAAGAGAACTTTCATCTGAAACTCGACAGTCTATTCTTGTTCTTAGAAATGAAGGCTATTCCACAAAATTGTTTGGGTGACCCCAAACTTTTGAACGGTAGTGTGTATATATATATGTATGTATATATATATATATATATATATATATATATATATATATATATATATATATATATATATATATATATATATATATATATATATATATATATACATACGTACGTATATACATACATACATACATACATACATACATACATACATACATACATATATATATACATATATATATACACACACACACGCTAGTAAGTCTTTTGCTCTTTTTCTTTTGTTGCACAAAAAAACATCCACACAAAATGTACACTAAAATAAAAATGTGGGATTTACAATATTAACTATGAACAATAAAACACTGAATATTAACAACAGATAAACGTCGCTACTCTTTTACTTCTCAGACCAGCTCCTCCATAGACATGTTTTACAATCCAGCAAAACACAACAAAAATGTAACAAACAGCAGCATATGAATGCAAAGTGTAATAAACACCTACAATATGATATATTATCACTTTTATGCAGAAATTTGTTGTAAAAATTTGCTTCCGCATCTCTTCCTGACACATGCGTTTCGGGCTGGCTTCTCCGAAAACAAACCCCGCCCACTCTGCTTTGTTCCTCGTCTGAGCTGCTGTGACGTAGATTACCGTAATAACTCGTATAACACTCAAAAGCGCAGATGTCAACCATTGAAATACTTTCTGTAGTTCAAGACTTACGGTAATTTAAAAACAGCACTGCACATCATAATGGCGGCTACAGTTTTGATGTTAAAGGTCTAAAAAAATTATGTAGAACGTCCGGCGGCCCAGGTCTGTGCTACTTTGATAGTTGAAGGCGGTGGGCGCTATGGTGTACCTCCAGGCTTGGTGCAGGCTCCCAGCAGGTTGACCACATTAAGATGATGTCCAATGTGGATGAGAATCTTCAGTTCCGACATCAAGGCTCTGTACTCGCTGGACGTGGCTCCCTCTGTCACGCGATTGGAGAACAACACCTTCATGTACAGTACCTCATCTTGGTGGAGGAGAGCTGATACTTCACCTTTCAGCATCTTGACTGCCACGGTGGTGCAGGTGGTGGCTTTCTCGATACCAAAGGCAGCCGCTTCCACGACTTGGCCGAACGCCCCTCGTCCCAGAGGATCGCCTTTGAAAAATAATATTTTTGTCTATTTTTTCTTTCTTTTTTTTAACTTATGTTGCATTTAAGATTGCTGGAAAGTCAGACAAATCAAAAGTTGGAGTTAGCATGGTTTTTTCTATCAAATGTGGAAAAAAATGTGTTTTCCCATACCTTCATTTATTTGTGGGATAGCGCCTTGCATGGCAGCTCCCGCCATCAGTGTGTGAATGTGTGTGCGAATGGGTGAATGTGGAAATACTGTCAAAGCGCTTTGGGCTCCTTAAAAAGGGGTAGAAAAAGCGCTATACAAGTACAACCCATTTACCATTTACCATTTGTGCTGGCCCGCCAAGGGTACATTTGGAATGCCACTAATTGATTTGGCGCAACCTCATTAATACAATTTTAATTGGATTGTGTGTAAATGTATCTTGTTGTTACAACTTCGTACAGTAAATGATATTGTAACACGCAGAGTGTTGCCAATTAAGCGACATTTAGCGAATATTCCGACCCCTTTAGATTTTGTTTTTCAAAAAAACGAGTGTTATTGGACACTTTGAGACTCTAACTTGAAAGCATGTAACTTCTTCTCAACAGACACAAACCCCATTTCTCAAAGGCAGCTTTGTTTTGCTTGTGATCATTAAAAAAATATTCATGAAAAGAAGCAACAGTAAAATGTCTAAACATAATTATTAGGAGTTACTTGTTTCAAACTAAAAACATTTTATAAAATAAAATGTTTTAATAAAAATTATACATGTATGCATTATAGGCCAATTATGCAAATTGTATGATGACATCATCAACCCCAAGCAATCCTGTATGAAACCCTGGCCCTAATAAAGATTAAAGATTAAAGATACCAATGATTGTCACACACACACTAGATGTGGTGAAATTTGTCCTCTACATTTGACCCATCCCCTTGGGGAGCAGTGGGCAGCAGCGGCGCCGCGCCCGGGAATCATTTTGGTGACTTAACCCCCAACTCCAACCCGTGTTGCTGAGTGCCAAGCAGGGAGGTTATGGGTCCCATTTTTATAGTCTTTGGTATAACTCGGCTGAAGGTAATATTCTAATTATTAATTAATTGACTTTGTATTTATTTAATTTACTTATAAACAATACGTATGTTATTAAATAAATGTCCAATAAATATATAAATACGAAATGTCAATAAGTACACAAAATAAATGTCATAAAAACACAATTGTATTAATGATACTAGTATTTTTATTAATGTTTAACGTTTATTTACTCATTTATTCATCTATTCACTGTTGTGTTACAAATTGAGTACAAACAAATATACTAAAAACTGCTATGGAACAAAAAGGGGTAGGATTAAATAAACTCTGCTTCCTCCTACTCCTTTTCAGACATGCCGTGATGAAAAACTGGAAATATGTGATGTATTACATTGTAATTGTATAGATGTTCAAAATAAACTGACACCATACCCATAACCATTCATCAATAGGCTATGTTTAATTAGCCTTTTTTACTGTTATGCTGTCCTATTCATAGCATTTCCTACCTTTCAAAACTTTAAAACAACATTTTAAACCTAGTTTCTTTCCCTGAAGGCGTTTTTATCAACCTGTTTTTATCGGGGCTTGGAAACACAACAACATTGTTCTGCCGTGCGTCCCTGATCATGTAACGATTTGAATGACAAATAAATAAATCTGAATCTAATTCTAATATTCTATATTTTATTACTCAACAAATGAATAATTATTGAACATTTTATAAATTCTTAATTATCTCATGTATTATTTTGGTACAAAAAACCTGCTTGTATCATAAAAAGGCCACAACCTCAATCAATAAAAATGTCATGAATATAATCAGGAATAAGTAAACAAATCAATAAATATCATTATTTCATTGAAATAGGTAATTAAATAAATACATTCATAAATAGTTTTTTGCTTAATCAATACCATCCATATTATTCAGGATTTCATTGAAATTATTTTCAGAAACTATTTCTCATTTTGATATTTTACCTATCTATTTATTTCTCAACATTTAAAAAATAAAAAAATTTTAGCTGCTGTGTTTTTAATCTTTATCACAACTCAGTTTTTTTTATCTTATTGTGTATCGTATTGTGTTTCATTACAATATTTTATATTATAGTCAATGTATTATTGTGTATTTTAGTTATATTGTTTGTTAATTGTGCTACAAAAATACAAATGTATTACATATGGGATATGATACTGCAATACACATAATTCCTACAGCTAAAGTTGTCATTAAAAACCCACGGGCGCCATTTGGCCACCTTGGGGTGTTTACGTATGATCATTTCCGAGCTTTACCGAGCTTCAGCCTGTCCCGAGGGAACTCCCATTTGTTGGCGTCGTAGGTGAGCCTCTCGCACTGCTCGTCCATGGGCACGTCCTCCGAGTCCAGGATCATAGACAGGTAGCCTGTCTTTAAATCGCCACCGTTTGGCTGAAAGAGGACACATTTGCATAGTTGTTCATTTGCATACTCCCGCCCTCCTTACCCTTCTGTACAGTGCAGCAGTGGGACATAGATGGACAAAAGTGGGTGTACGTGACTTATGGGAGCAGAAAGTGACCCCGTTGTTCTTGGACACAAAAGAGACGAGCCAATGAAAGCCGGAGCAGTCACTTCCAATCAGTCACGGTCTTTGTGCGTGTGCTGGACCTGAATTCACTGTGCGCATAAACGTGTGCGGCCTAGAAGGGAACAACGACCAGGGAGTTCTTACCCTCTTCCTCCCGCGGATGACAAAGACGATCAGCAGCCAGAAAAACATGGCGATGACCACCGAGCCGATTGGAACGATCAGCTCCACGTTGGTCTTTTCCTCTGCACCTGAAAAAAACCCCACACAATTATTTAAAACAGTGTTGAAAACAGTAGGGAAAACAAGATGTACAGTAATATTTCATGCAGTCATAACAAATGTTCAACAGAGGTATTTCTAGGCCTCCATTCTGCTGGCAAAAACACCGTCACGTAGACCCGCACTGGACCATTCGTTTGTTTTTGTTGTGGTGGTGGTCCCCCTCACCCCCCCTCTGTACTTCCATTGTCTCGGATTTAGAAACTCCCAGCAGAGCCAGCTTCCTGTCATGAGGAAGTTGTTGCAAAATCTTTGATATAAAATAAAACAAATCAGAATGTGTCATAAAGTTTTGTGAGGCCTTGAGGCCAAATATAAACACAAAAAGATTCTTTATCTATCATCTGTCAGCTGTGTGTTAATATTTTTGGCCACTGGATACAGGGGAAAAAACACTGTAGTACAGAAAATTTAAGTACGCTTACTGTACTTTAATCAAGCAATTCTTTGCCGTAACACTAAATGAAGCCTGCAAACCACTAGTTTGAGAATCACTGCTTTAGAGTAGTCAGTGTACAGCTTGTATTGAAGTCCAATGATTCAACGCACTGATGTTATCTAAATAGCTGCAAACACATATGAGTAGCATGATAATGGTGTCTAGCTTACAGCTAGTGGAGGGGGGTACTCACCCCCTCCACTAGAGAACTACGGTTCATTGAAGGGAAAAATACATTCCAACATTCTGTAGAAGAGTATTATGCCCTCCGTGGAAGTTTTCCAACATACCCCGTTCATTTTCTGTTGCTCTCCAGTGCACTCATGCCTGGGCGATATATCGATTTGATCGATATATTCAAGTTTTTTGTTGCAGACAATTTAGAAATGTAAAAAAATCTATTTTTTTCCCCCCTCAGAAAATTATGTAGCTTGCGCCGTACCCTTATTTCCTTCCTGCTAACGAGAGCGAGTCCTTTGTTTCAAAGAAAAGTGTTGTCAGTACTTTGGATTTGCGGCAACAGGCGTGGAATAAGTGCCTGCACGCTGCAAAGTTTGTTTCAAAAAGGCAACAGCAAAGCAAAACTTGTTCCATCATCTGAAACCGAAACCTCCAGCCGAGTGCGGGAATTTAAACTTTTTACGAGGCGAACAAAACCGCAACAACAAATAAACTACGGGCTAAAAATCACCTTACTATGGTGGAATAAGTTACACCAGGTACAGTATGTATGATGATGCTATGTATGACGAGAAAGAAACACAATGCGTAGAGCGATTACTAAAGCAGTTGCTCTGCACACCGTCAAGATGTGCAAATAAAAAAGACTGCGTTTATTTTAACTACTTACTGAAACAAACTATAGTCCTCTCAATGTTTTAGTTCATTATTTATTTGGATACAATGTATAATACTACATTTTTATTTACAAAAGTATGTTATTCAAAACAGAGTTTGAATTTTGCACTTTATTGATCTCAATGTTGGAGATTATTTGCGTGCAAAATGTGCAATGCTACACTTTTGTTAACAAAAGTATTCTACTCAAGCGGAAGTATTGCTTCCCAAGGGAAGAGCTTAATTGAATTATTTGAAAATTATTCCACAAAAAATAAAATGTATATCTGGTCTAAAAAGAACAACATTATACAAATCTGAATTTTTAGTAAGTATGGTACAGTAAAATGCAGTGTATGCAGTGTCATTTCAAACTACCAGTTTTTGATTAAATAAAAGAAAATACTTGTTTTAAATTACAGTATCTCTGTCATTTGTATTCAATGGTTTCTCTAAAACGTACCGAAAAAAATCAGCAAAAATCGTAAATCGAATTTTTGGTGAAAAAATCTGGGATTTTATTTTTAGGCCACATCGCCCAGGCCTATCCCAGACCATCCATTCATCCATATTCTACCGCTTGTCCCTTTTTGGGGTCAAGGGGGGTGCTGGAGCCTATCTCAGCTCCATTCGGGCGGAAGGTGGGGTAAACACCCTGGACAAGTCGCCACCTCGTCACAGGGCCAACACAGATAGACAGACAACATTCACACACTAGGGCCAATTTAGTGTTGCCAATCAACCTATCCCCAGGTGCATGTCTTTGGAGGTGGGAGGAAGCCGGGGTACCCGGAGGGAACCCACGCAGTCACGGGGAGAACATGCAAACTCCACACAGAAAGATCCTGAGTCCGGGATTGAACTCAGGACTACTCAGGACTTTCGTATTTTGAGGCACATGCACTAACCCCTGTGCCACCGTGCTGCCCTATCCCAGACCATGACCGGCTTATTTTTTTTTGGTAGATGCACAAAAAATATTGCGATTTTTACTGATCCCATTTCTAAGTGTATTCATGATTTTCAAAGATTTATAAAAAATGTATATATATATATATATATATATATATATTTTTTTTTTTTTTTTTTTTTTTTAATAAGAACACATTTTAAAAATGTTTTCAAGCCATTTCCATGCAACCAGAATACGTTTTTAAACTTGTAACCTGTCTTGAAAAACGTTCACTATAATTATTATAATACATTGCAAAAATCGATTTGAATCAAGAATCATGTTGAATTGAATCGTCACCCCAGGAATCGGAATCGGATCGAATTGTTAGGTGCCCAAAGATTCACCTCCCAATTAGACATTGTTCTCTACTCCAGTCCTTTAGGTAGTGGTTATGTGCATTACAACACAGTTTTTGCTTCAAGTTGACCCAAACCTGCACTTATATCTGGATCTGCACTAAAATGTTTTTTTTTTTTTTTTTTTTTAAATAAATATTTTTTTAATTTTTTATTAAATCAACATTAAAAAAATCTTTCTTGGCCCCTCCTACCAACTAACCTAGCAAGAATGGAGGTGCCATGGGGAAGAGAAATTACATTCCTTGCCACACAGATGTTGGGCATCTGCAGAGAAGGTTCTAGCTCTTGTTGATCTTCAAACTCACCTTCAGTTGTCAAGAAGGCCTGAGCGCTGTCACATCCGCGGCTGTTACAAGCAGAGCAGCTGTACAAGCCGGCGTCCTCCTTCTTCACACGCTGGATGGTCAGCACGTGACTGCTGCGGCTCAGGATCACGCCTGGAATACGTTGAGACGTCTAAAGCCACAAAACAACTGAACAGACTTGGCAGCGTATGTCCTACCGGAGCCCTCCACCACCGTGTGGTTGTTTTTGGTCCACAACATCGTCGGTTCCGGCGTCCCGGCTGCGTCACACAGGAGCACGACGGTGGCGCTCACGTTGACTTTTTGGTCCGTAAAGTTGTTGAGGATCCTTGGGGCCTCAAGACCTAAAAGATATGAATAGATTAGGACTGTTCAAAGTAACAAGTTAAAACATACACTACCGTTCAAAAGTTTGGGGTCCCATTGAAATGTCCTTATTTTTGAAGGAAAAGCATTGTACTTTTCAATGAAGATAACTTTAAACTAGTCTTAACTTTAAAGAAATACACTCTATACATTGCTAATGTGGTAAATGACTATTCTAGCTGCAAATGTCTGGTTTTTGGTGCAATATCTACATAGGTGTATAGAGGCCCATTTCCAGCAACTATCACTCCAGTGTTCTAATGCTACAATGTGTTTGCTCATTGGCTCAGAAGGCTAATTGATGATTAGAAAACCCTTGTGCAATCATGTTCACACATCTGAAAACAGTTTAGCTCGTTACAGAAGCTACAAAACTGACCTTCCTTTGAGCAGATTGAGTTTCTGGAGCTTCACATTTGTGGGGTCAATTAAACGCTCAAAATGGCCAGAAAATGAGAACTTTCATCTGAAACTCGACAGTCTATTCTTGTTCTTAGAAATGAAGGCTATTCCACAAAATTGTTTGGGTGACCCCAAACTTTTGAACAATAGTGTATGTGATTAACCACAAAAAATGTTTGCATTAATCATGTATACACAGATTATTATTTTATTATCATTTTTATTATTATTTTTGACAGCACATGCTCCTTTACCTTAACCGTGAATAGCTACCTGAAAGGCAGTGTAGGAGGAGAATCTGAATGGCAAATTTGACTTCAAAATACCCTGTGGCTGGACTAAATAATATAAAACTGTTAGCAAGTTTTGAACAAATAAAATTGTGCATTCAAGTAAAACTTTTAAAAAATGTTTGACATTCTGACAATAAAATTGCATTGTGTCAAAATATTGGGGTCTTTTTTGAAGTTCATTAAAAGTATACGAGCAAGTATTAACCTGTGATTATTCATGATTAATCCAAATTCAAATATGTCATGAATCTGAATACTAGAATATATCTTTACATGCTACTTTTGTATGACACGATACATTTTGGCTTGTGTCAGTCAACAAGCAGCACTGAAATAGCTATTACATACAATATAATTATACAGTGTATTATTATCGTAATACAAGAAAATATAATTAATAAATCATATAAAATGTACAATTGTACATATTTTAAAATGTACATACTTTTAAAAGTATAACTAATGATGCCATTGTACTGCCTCATAATGAGGTAAGCAGGGTTCTTAACATCAATCACAGTCGTCCCACTTTGTGCTTTAAATTTTGTGGCTTCACTCTATCATGTTTTTTTCAAAATATGTTACAATTTTATTTACATTTTTTTCATTTGACTACGGCCTATTATTAGTAAAAAAAATGTACATATTAATGGCATTAAAATGACTGAATGAACTTAAAATAATAAATCTAAGATACTGTACTGTATTGCATCATCATTATTGAACAAGTTGCCTTATTTTTCACAGGTCAGTGGTTGTGTTTAACAACTATATATATTAGGAGAGTTCATTGACAGTCATGATTTAGTTAATTTAATTATAGTACTCTGTAAAAGGTTTATTTTTAAGGCCAAAAACAGATATTCACTTAGTATTTTTTTCTTCAAAACATTTATTCAGTATTTTTTAACTTTAGAAAGTTACATGGTTGAAAACGATAATGATGCCAAAAAACATAAAAAAAGATGGGAAGTCCTAAAAGGCTTATTTTGAAAATGTAATTTTGTTTATATATGATATGCAATCTGTTGTTGTATTCCCTATTTCAAGTGTACAAAAATGAAGGTGTGAGTTGCTGAGTCCGACTTGGATGTGATCTGGACTGTACATGGGTGCTTAATTTGAAAATGTATTTTTGTTTGTGGATTGTATGCAACCTGTTGTGTTCCCTGGTTTTCAGTGTACATGGGTGAAGGTGTGTGTTGCTGAGCCCGATCTGGACATAACCTGAACTGGACCTGGTTTTAAGAACCCTTTTGAACAATCTGATTTCATTGACAACCTGGTCTGGTGAAGATAAGGTCCTTTATTTTATTTTATTTTTTTTATTTTTTTATTTTAAATTATTTTAGATAAAATTGCATAGGATAAATAAAAAATTTTTAAAAAAATTTCTTGAATAAAAAAGAAAGTAAAACAATACAAAAACAATTACTTAAAAAATAGTAATTAATGAAAATGTTAGTGGACCACCAGCACACACAATAAGGTGTACTTTAAGGACTGTAACCCTTGCAGACTATATTATTCTATATTGTAGGAACCAGAAGTTTTTAATAACGGAAAGAGACAGCTCTTTTTGTGTAAATGAGTGTGGATGAGTGTGGATGGAGGAGGGAGGTTTTTTTTGGGTTGATGCACTAATGGTAAGTGTATCTTGTGTTTTTTATGTTGATTAAAATAAAAAATACAAAATACAAAAAATAGAAAATAAAAAATAAAAAAATTAAAAATTAAAAAATAAATAAAAACAACTAAATATATGCGTGTCTGTATAAGTCTATATTACTTTACAGTACGTATTATTTATTTCTTACAAGTAAAAGAGGAGAGTCAGTGCTACGTTATTGGGTAAAACGAGTGTGCGTTTTACCCAATAGGCGTGTTTTTTCATGTCTACAGGACTTTGATAATATATATTTTTTAAGTATTTAGAAGGGCATAAACAGCTTTTAATGCTATAACTATGAAAATATTAGATTTATAAAAAATGATTCCTACTTTGCGGCAATTCATTTACTTCGGTAGGGCCTGTAACCAATTAATCACGATAAACGAGGGACGACTGTTGTGTAATATCGAATATATATCAATAGTAATATTAGAATATGCCGAGAACCAACAAAAAACAAGCACTTTGGACACCTCTATTTTAGACCGCTTATTTTAAGTAATATGTTCACTAAAATCGGAGACATAGTCATTAAATTAATCAAAATGATGGCAGATTATTATAGAACGTAAATGTTCCACCTCTGAGAGACAGATGACGCAGCAGGCAGGTTCTCTCCTTGGTCTTGATGTTTTCCACCTGGCAGGCGTACATGCCCTCATCCTGGCGGGAGGCTTTGGGCAGCAGCAGCTCCAAAGTCAGGTTGGCGCCGTGCTCACCGGACAGCGCGGCGCGCGACAGTGGCGTACGCTGCAGCGCCACCGAGCGGCACGGCTGCACCGACGGCGCCAGTGCCGACTCGGACTGGTTGGCGACGCGGAACCAGGTCAGGTTGCCGTACACCAACCTGTCCGCCTTGCAGCGTAGGACCACGCGGTCTTCCTCCAGAGGGTCGTTGGACGGGGACATGCTCAGCTCGAGGCCTCCTGCGAGTGCGCAACGTAAACATCACAATGAGAGTATTAGTTGTCTGCATGTTGTCTACATCCAACATGATGTATTATTATAATTGATAACTTTTTGTAACACAGTTAGTTTGTATGTTGTCTACATCAAACATGATGTTTTATTATAACTGATAAGCAACACAGTTAGTTTGTATATTATCTACATCCAACATTATTTTTATTATAACTGATAACTAACACAGTTAGTTTGAATGTTAGCTACATCCAACATGATGTATTATTATAACTGATAACTAACACAGTTCGTTTGTATGTTGTCTACATCCAACATGATGTATTATTATAACTGATAACTAACACAGTTAGTTTGTATGTTGTCTACATCCAACATGATGTATTATTATAACTGATAACTTTTTGTAACAGTTAGTTTGTATGTTGTCTAAATCCAACATGTGTTATTATAACAGATAACTAACACAGTTTGTATGTTGTCTACGTCCAACATGATGTATTATTATAACTGATAAGCAACACAGTTAGTTTGTATGTTGTCTAAATCCAACATGATGTATTATTATAACTGATAAGTTTTTGTAACAGTTAGTTTGTATGTTGTCTAAATCCAACATGTGTTATTATAACAGATAACTAACACAGTTTGTATGTTGTCTACATCCAACATGATGTATTATTATAACTGATAAGCAACACAGTTAGTTTGTATGTTGTCTACATCCAACATGATGTATTATTATAACTGATAACTAACACAGTTAGTTTATATGTTAGCTACATCCAACATGATGTATTATTATAACTGATAACTAACACAGTTAGTTTGTATGTTGTCTACATCCAACATGATGTATTATTATAACTGATAACTTTTTGTAACACAGTTAGTTTGTATGTTGTCTACATCCAACATGATGTATTATTATAAATGATAACTTTTTGTAACACAGTCAGTTTGTATGTTGTCTACATCCAACATGATGTATTATTATAACTGATGACTAACACAGTTTGTTTGTATGTTGTCTACATCCAACATGATGTATTATTATAACTGATAACTAACACAGTTTGTATGTTGTCTACATCCAACATGATGTATTGTTATAACTGATAACTAACACAGTTAGTTTGTATGTTAGCTACATCCAACATGATGTATTATTATAACTGATAACTAACACAGTTAGTTTGTATGTTGTCTACATCCAACATGATGTATTATTATAACTGATAACTTTTTGTAACACAGTTAGTTTGTATGTTGTCTACATCCAACATGATGTATTATTATAACTGATGACTAACACAGTTCGTTTGTATGTTGTCTACATCCAACATGATGTATTATTATAACTGATAACTAACACAGTTTGTTTGTATGTTGTCTACATCCAACATGATGTATTATTATAACTGATAACTAACACAGTTAGTTTGTATGTTAGCTACATCCAACATGATGTATTATTATAACTGATAACTAACACAGTTAGTTTGTATGTTGTCTACATCCAACATGATGTATTATTATAACTGATAACTAACACAGTTAGTTTGTATGTTGTCTACATTCAACATGATGTATTATTATAACTGATAACTAACACAGTTAGTTTGTATGTAGTCTACATCCAACATGATGTATTATTATAACTGATAACTAACACAGTTAGTTCTCACACGACGAGCCTACTCACGTGTCACGTGGAAAAAAATTACGCGTGAATCTTCTCCAATTTTGTTGGCCACCATGCATCGGTAGAGAGCATGGACCTCAGCTTTCTGGATCTTCAAAGAGCTCACAATTTTCTGTGGAAAATTGCAAAAGTGAGTGCTGTGCAATGTTGTTGACGTCGTTGTTGAAGGGTTTACCTTGTGGTCGTGATCGACGTCAGTGGAGATCCGCTCCACAGGGTTGTGTCCAGTGCTGTTGTTGATATCCCGCCAAGCTTTACAATGCAGTAACGGCATCTCAGCCTTTGGCAGCCCGGGTCTAATTGACCAGAAAAAATGTTGAAGGATATTAAAACCATTCGTGCAGATGGCCCTCACTGTAGCGGAGACCTCCCCCAAGGCCAAAAAATGACCAACATATCCATCTAACTTTAAAACACAGGTGATACTGTTCCTCAACGTTCATTAAAAAGAACACAAATTCTTAACTTGCTGGGCCCCAATGCAAGTGGCCTGTACCAGTGAAGTTACATTTATCGAGATCAAGGGTGTCAAATGTAAGGCCCGTGCGCCGTATTAGGCCCGCAAACAGGTTTAATCCGGCCCCCGGCCTGCAAGATGAGTTTGTATAAAAATGAGCTGCAATTTTTTAATGAAAGAAACTGCTTTGCAATGTGTCTAATGGATGTTGCAATCGCAATTCAAGTTTAACCCAGGTCACACATGACACTGGTTAAAGATGATGTGTCAGCTGACTTTAAGCGCCCCATTTTATTGGCTGCCGGTACTCCAATCAGCGCAAGTACACGCAATGAGCTGCTCCTGTTGTGAATGGCAGCACAAACAACGCACAATACCTTCTTCCATTGTAAACTATTCACTTGACGGATAAAACAGCAAAACGATAAGATGCAAACATTTCAGTCAACATGACCATCATCTTTTTAATCAGAGTTCCATGCAGCGCTTGCAATTGGTTGACGTCGCGATGCGCACAATGAACTCCATTGTAAAAATGTGTGTTTCTATATTTGTTGTTTGTTCTATTTTATTTTATGCTTAAATCTAACATGTTCACATTGGTTAAGTTTGTAGTTATGTTACATTGATTTCAGTTATGGTGTCATTTTGATCATTGTTTTGTTTATATCATAAGTTTAATATTTTAATGATGATAAATGAATGTGTTGTGGCAGTTGTGGATGTCCCCAATGCGGCGGTTTGAGGAAACACTCAATTGCTTTTCCAAACACGTTTTTTAATGGTGAACCGCCAACATGAGATTACTAAACAAAAAGTGCTTACAGTTTAATGGCTTTGTAAATATACTGAGACAAAGTCTAAGCTGCATTGTGTTCTTCATGTTTTTTTTGAAACTGCAACAATTTTTTCCTCAGAAATGTTAACTAACTTAAAGTGTTTTGCCAAGAGGATTATTTGTAACATGTACATTTACACAACTTCAAGAAACTATTCAAACTTAAAGTGTTTACAAAGTACAAAGAAGAAGAACCATGACAAACATTCTCAATTTATTTCATCCACCCATTCATTCATTCTTAAAGTAATCTTACTTATCCCATCATATGAAATATGACTTACTTCACCAATTATTATTATCAAATTCTTACTATTATTTATTTATTTATTTTTATTGTGATTACTTATGGAGTTTATTGTGAATAAATTGTGAACAGGAAGTGAACAAAAAGTTTTGCAACTGTTATGTAAAGAAAAGGGGTAGGATTAAATAAGCTCTGCTTCTTCCTACTCCTTTTCGAACATGTTGAAAAGAGAAACTGGAAATTGTGATGTATCATGTTGTATGCTTGCATGTTTGAAATAAACTCAAACTCAAACTCAAACAATGTGCATGTTCTATTTTTGGCCAAAGTAAAACAAAGAAATCAATCTGAAGTTGTCTTTATTTTTAAGTTATTATGCCACGATTTTACCAGTGGGAATAGATTTTCCTCTATGCGGCCCCTGAACTAAAACGAGTTTGAGACCCCTCTAGATCCTTACTAAAATGCAAAGGATTCTTCCCTGACGTCACACCTCCACACCGTTAATAAGAAACAAGTCTTGTAATCCTGCTCAATAAACTGAAATAAATCGAAAAAAAATGTTTTACAATGCCCAAATTTGGGCAAAAACTTTCCCTGATGACCATTTGATTCCCTCTTTTGTTGTAGTTTTTCTGTGTTCCATTTTTGAGCTAAAGTGGGGTAGTTCAGCTAAAACAGGCACAGGAGACGCAACAAGAAAAAAAAGAGTAAAACGAGCAACAACAGGAAACACGGTGCAAGACTGACAAAAGGAAGTTGTGGGATGTGCGGACAGAAGATAAGCAGAAGGACTGAATACCTAAGGAGGCTGTTGTGTAACAATTTGTATCTTATAGCAAACTGTTCTGACTCAGTGATAACACTCCATGTCCTAAAAAAGGACGCAGCGCGGCGTCATCTCCGCAAACCGGTGTCCCTCATTGTCTCTTCCCTTGTTTTGTCAACAGCCCAAAGAGCCTATCCCAAACAAACAACCTGTTGACAAAGAGCAGCTGTGACTCACACGAAGGCCTCGGGACAGTCGTCTTTGGACATCCACTGCCACTGGATGTGTGCTGGTGTAGGGAAGCCGCGGGCGGTGCACCTGAGCGTGGGGCTGCTTGCATACAGGTACACGTCCGTGTCCACCGCCACTTCCTTCTCAATGATAGAAGGAGGAACTGAAGAAGGAATCAGAATGAGCACCCCTGTCCACAATACAGAAAGTCATTAAAGAAGAGATTTACGTGCCATTGACCAGAAGCTGAAAAGATCTCTTGTGCTCCTCTTTGGTGATCTTGTTGGTCAGGACCATGGTATAGTTTCCCGCGTCCGTTTCCGTGACTCCACGGAAAATGAGGGCATCGCTTCTCTGCTTGATCCTGTAGTCATCCTTCAGCGGGAGGCTATTTTTCAACCTGGAAAGACATAAGACAAGAGGATCTTGCTACCGTACAAATGTGTGTTACCATATTTAGTCAACAATGGCTGTGTTGACTCCCTATTTGCAATGAATAGTACATTTATACTGTTACACAAACTGTACTCTGAGGGCCTGATATGCCAAGATCCCAAATAAATAGCGTGAGCAAATTATAACATTGAGTGTACAATTAGTGGGCGTGTTGCGGGTGATCTACTAAGACTGCGTGTGCAATTGATAACAAGTGCAAAAGTTGGAGGATTTTGCATGGACTATACGGGCTGTCACTATGGAGACACTCATTTCCCTTCACATTCATGTTATCTTGCTCCAACCTGTGCTATTTTGCAATGTTGTTGAACATGCAGCACACAACTATAATCTGTACTACCCTTTCTGCAATACATAATTGCAATCTAGGATAGGATAGCACAGGATAGGAGAGAAATGTATTGTCATTGCACTTAAAAAATACAACAAAATTACAGACATACACTCTATTGCCAAAAGTATTTGGCCACCCATCCAATTAATGAGAATCAGGTGTCCTAATCACTTGGCCCGGTGTATTAAATCAAGCACGTGGGCATGGAGACTGTTTCTGCAAACATTTGTGAAAGAATGGGCCACTCTCAGTGATTTCCAGCGTCAAACTGCATAGGATGCTACCTGTGCAACAAATCCATCCATCCATCCATTTCCTACCGCTTGTCCCTTTTGGGGTCGCGGGGCCAATTGTGAAATTTCCTCGCTCCTAAATATTCCAAAGTCAACTTTATTATAAGAAAAGTGAAGAGTTTGGGAACAACAGCAAGTCAGCCACCAAGTGGTAGGCCACATAAACTGACAGAGAGGGGTCTGCGGATGCTGAAGTGCATGTGCAAAGACTTTCTGCACAGTCAGTTGTTACAGAGCTCCAAACTTCATGTGACCTTCCAATTAGCCTACGTACAGTATGCACAGAGCTTTATGGAATGAGTTTCCATGGCCGATCAGCTTTATCTAAGTCATACATCACCAAGTCCAATGCAAAGCGTCGGATGCAGTGGTGTAAAGCTCGTCGCCAATGGACTCTAGAGCAGTGGAGACGCCTTCTCTGGACTGATGAATCACGCTTTTCCACCTGGAAATCTGATGGACCAGTCTGGGTTTGGAGGTTGCCAGGAGAACGCTACATTTCGGACTGCATTGTGCCGAGTGAAATTTGGTGGGGGAGGAATTATGGTGTGGGGTTGATTTTCAGGAGTTCGACTTGGCCCCTTAGTTCCAGTGAAAGGAACTTTGAATGCTCCAGGATACCAAAACATTTTGGACAATTCCATGGGATGGCACTTCAAGTTCATATGTGAGTAAAGGCAGGTGGCCAAATACTTTTGGCAATATAGTGTACATTGCACATGGTGACAGATCAGGAACGCTGATGGGTCGCCACTTACAGCGCCCCTTAAACGGTGGGAAGCTGCTGCCCTTCTGGCGCTGCTCCAGCCATCCGTTGCACCTCAAAGGGTTAAGCGTTGGCAAAGACGTGGAGTGGGGGTGGGGGTATGTGTGCATATCTATGTATGGCAGTCCATGGTATGTGTGTGTATGGAGTCCTGGAGTCGCTCTGCAGGCATGGTGAACAGAGTTCAACTTCTCAGGTGTTGTTGAAGGAGGGAGGAATTCCGAGCAGCTATCACTGTGCTTTCCTTGCTGGGATGTTTACGGCATGGCCTCGACAAGGCCATTTGCAGAGAGTCGAATTGTAGATAATTATTGTTGTTTTCCAGGTGAGCAGACACATTCTAATGGTTTGTCTGATATTAATCGTCCATTCTGGCTCTCAAGTTGATCAATCTTTGCATTCCAGAATGCCTCTCCATGATGTTATTGAGTTTGTGATTTAATTCCGAGATTGCCACAGTCTGTGTTCCCACAGCCCTACCCATACCGTCCATCGCGACAAGCAGCTTTTAGGCCCTTTGAACGGCTGCCATCGTCTCCCAAATTTGT
Organism: Entelurus aequoreus; assembly: GCF_033978785.1. NCBI lineage: Eukaryota > Metazoa > Chordata > Actinopteri > Syngnathiformes > Syngnathidae > Entelurus > Entelurus aequoreus. Next base: position 15,081,418 of record NC_084757.1, on the reverse strand, counting down.
CGTTACACCAAAGGAAGGCTCAGCTCAATCAGCAGATGCCCTGTGATCAGAGTTACAAATAGCTATATTCTACGTCCTTGACGGAAAGCAAAGGACCCACCATTTTTACCATCAGTCCGTCAGGACAGGCAGGTTCCCCCAAACTTCTGGTCCTCATCAAGAAGACCCTTTCAATTGAGTTGAGATTCCAGTTTATCAATTCCATGTTTAGATGTTTGGATTTCAGAGAACAGCGCAGAAAGAGAGGCTCTTAAAATTTAGGCAAGACAGGAAAAGACACAGGCAAGCAGGGCAGATACGGAGAGGGAGGGAGTGTGACTGCCTTCACCTAGAGCCAAGAGAGAAAGAACAACTAGACAACAGAACCTATTTTCAGCACCCCAAAAGTGCACTCTGGAAGACTGCAAACCTGGTGTTTTTGCCACAATACCGGCAATTAGATTAGATTAGATTAGGTAGTACTTCATTGATCCCAGAAGGGAAATTAGATTTTGTGATCCACAGCAAGAGGCAAGAAAATTAATGTTGTAAGATGTTTTATCATATAGGAGATACATTAATATTACCTTACCTTAATATAAAAAACGAACACCATTAAAAAAACACCAGCAGACATGGTTTTGGTGTTCGTTTGTCTCCAAATCAGCCCGTAAGTCATTCATCAGCTCCAATATGAAATTTATGCAGAGGTATGTCTCATATTTTGTCATTTCTGACAAAGATATGTAGATTGTCGACATGATCACAGGAGAACCTCTCCTCCTTCTGACCAAGGGCATTTGTGCCTAAATGTGCCAGTTTGCACGCACATTCCAGACGCGCTAAATATAGACCCAAAACAGCAGCTGGAGAACACTTTTAGGTGTGATAAATCTCAAAGCGAGTGCTAAATGATTATATTTATATCTCCTCCTCCTCCTACTAATGCGTGTTCTGATAATCAGCATATATTATGCATATTCATGAACCCAGACACGCTAATTGGAATGCGTTCGGCAATTTGTTCATTGAAGAGACGCAATCCTGTGCGCTATCAAGTTTGCACGCGTTTTAGTACACGCAAACCTTTAGTGGATCAGCCACCGACTACTCTAAAGTATATTTCAGTGTTCATTTCTATGATTTTCTCCCCTGACAAAATAAAATAAACTGCCCGCTAAAATGTTAAGTGTCAGTAAAGTATATAAAGTGGAAACAAGGATTACCATTTAAAGCTGGGTTCAGGGTATGCCGAGTACTTGACAGGTATGACTGTGGAAGACTGATCCCCCACATTGACCTCCCAAACCTTTGTCCATGGCTCCTTCATTTCAATATAAGGCTTCTCTGCAGAAATCAAAAATATATTACAGGAATCGTCACAAACTCAGAAGCCTTTTCGGGTCTGTTGTTGTGGTTTTAAAACGCCAAGGTACCGTAAACGACGAGGAAGGCCGATGCGCTTATATCCATCTGTCCACTAGAGGCAGTGCAGACGTATTTTCCAGAGTGCTCCACCGTCACGTTGTCCACGATGAGCGTGTTGGACAACTCCAGCGAGTTCCACAGCTTCTTCTTGTGAGCTGTGGTGTGGGCGGGCCCTGAAACTCTCTCTGGGGCCTTCGGGGAAAAACACAAAGAGGACACAATTTTAAAGAGGACAGATGGATTGAATAAATCAGTCTACTGTAGGTTAAGGAGCTTACAGGTAATTATCAAATATGTTACAGTACTCAGGCCAAATTTGTTTTCTCGTAACCTTTATTTTTCTTTTTAGTTTATTTAGTTCCTCGCCACATTGCGGCTTCACCATATTGTGGATTTTGGGGGGGTATTTTTATATTTTTTAAAAGTACATTCTACAATGTGTTTGTTCTAAATTATGCATTTTAATTAGAGATGTCCGATTATGGCTTTTTTGCCGATATCCGATATTCCGATATTGTCCAACTCTTAATTACCGATTCCGATATCAAAAATTCTTTGTCTGGATACTTCTGACAGAGAAGGGGATTTGCAGTGTTTGGAGAGAGGCAGTCGTGGAATTAACACATTATTATGCCTAATTTTGTTGTGATGCCCCGCTGGATGCATTAAACAATGTAACAAGGTTTTCCAAAATAAATCAACTCAAGTTATGGAAAAAAATGCCAACATGGCACTGCCATATTTATCATTGAAGTCACAAAGTGCATTATTTTTTTTAACATGCCTCAAAACAGCAGCTTGAATTTGGAACATGCTCTCCCTGAGAGAGCATGAGGAGGTTGAGGTGGGCGGGGTTTGGGGGGGGGGGGGTTGAGGTCGGGGGCTAGGGGATAGCGGGGGGTGTATATTGTAGCGTCCCGGAAGTGTTAGTGCTGCAAGGGGTTCTGGGTATTTGTTCTGTTGTGTTTATGTTGGGTTTATGTTGTGTTTATGTTGTGTTACGGTGCGGATGTTTTCCCGAGATGTGTTTGTCATTCTTGTTTGGTGTGGGTTCACAGTGTGGCGCATATTTGTAACAGTGTTAAAGTTGTTTATACGGCAACCCTCAGTGTGACCTGTATGGCTGTTGAACAAGTATGCTTTGCATTCACTTGTGTATGAAAAAAATATTATGTGACTGGGCCGGCACGCAAAGGCAGTGCCTTTAAGGTTTATTGGCGCTCTGTACTTCTCCCTACGTCCGTGTACACAGCGGCGTTTTAAAAAGTCATACATTTTACTTTTTGAAACCGATACTGATCATTTCCAATATTTCCGATATTACATTTTAAAGCATTTATCGGCCGATAATATCGGCAGTCCGATATTATCAGACATCCCTAATTTTAATGCATATAAATAACTTCATAAACTACAAATATCAATACAAAAAGGTAGTCTTGGCAATGAGGAGACCAAACCAATCAGAGTATGCTGTTCAGTATCGTGACCACTGATTGGCTCAGCCTCAAGCAGCATTGCTAAAGTGCATTAAAAAAGTGTAAAGGTGACTAAAGGGTGTTATTTCATGTCTAGAGGGCTCTGATAATGTTAAATAACGTATTTAAAAAGTCGTAAACAGTTTTTTTAAGCGGTAGCTGTGAAAATATTAGATTTATAATGAATGATTCTGACTTCGGGGAAAATAATTGTTCACGGTCATGTCCAGAACCAATTAACAGCGATAAACGAGGGATGACAGTAGCCCTAAACATTCTTCGTCATGTTCTAAAGTGGGCTGTCTTTAATTTTTTTCCCTCAGACTACAAGCTGTGGACCACAAATGGCCCTTGGCTTGCACCTTAGAGACACCTGGTCTAGCTAGACAGACATATATATAGATATAGATAACTACCAGTTGTGTGTGGGTATCGGTGGTACTGTCCAAGGCCAGACCGGTGTGCGTCCAGTTGAATGCAATGCCGACGTTGAGTTCAGTGTGCGCAGTACAACTCAGCATCAACCGCTCGCCGGCACAGAGCCTGACTCGAGTGGGGGTCAGGGTGAGGTCATAGATCTTGTATCCTGCGGAAGAGGGAGGGGAAGACGCAGGCATTGTTCTTCGGTCCGACCCTTTGCGTTTTTGTTATTTTCCTTTTTACCCTAAACTCACTCACCGACGACCGCAACGATGTACAGCGGGGACTTGAAGGTCTCGTTCTCGATTCGAGTCTGGCAGGACACCACGCCGGCGTAGCTGATTAGGTGACTGGGGATGGTGAAACCGGTCCTGGCGTCCCACAGGGTATCTTTGCCATCAGGCTGAAATTCTTTGTCTGGATACTTCTGACAGAGAAGGGGATTTGCAGAGTTTGGAGAGAGGCAGACAAAACAAGATCATATAAATAATGGCATATTTTGCTTCGACTGCCTTGTTTTTGGTGTCCAAATATGGTTCCCGGTCTCTAACACAAATTATGACGCTCTGTGCTTTTTTTTTTCTGTAGCCACAGCAAAATGTTGTGTCCATGGAATGATGGAAGTGCAGAATCGGATGTAGAAACTTAACATGCTATCATAACTTTTACACCTAAACATCATGTTAACTAAGTAATATCATTGTATTTCAAGTCACATAATTATCGTTTTACTTAATTTAAATGTTTTAATGTTATCAAAATTATAATGTTAATTTTGGATTGCTTTTCATTGAAAAGCATGGAAGCCCCAATTTTGTAATTATTTTGGTTTTATACATTTTTTTGTGAATTTTGTGAAAGAAAAGGCCATCTTGATTTTGTTTTAACCCTTGTGTAATGTTTATATTGTTGTTAATCAGCCAGCGTTTGTGGGTCTGATGGACCCGTTGCATTTTGTGGCTTTTAATGCCTCACAATCAAACACTTGTATGTTAAAATACTGAACAGATGTTTACCTTATCCCAATAAACATCTGTTCAGTATTTTAACTTAAAAGTGTTTGATTGTGAGGCATTAAAAGCTACAAAATGCAACGGGTGCATCAGACCCACAAACGCTGGCTGAGTAACAACAATATGAAAGTTGCACGGAAAATGTATCTGCCAGTTTCTGCATCCCACAGGGATTCTTCTTTTGTGTTTCTGCACCTGCGGTTCCCACACAAGGTTGCAACATTGTTTGTCAACACTGTCTGCTCTCATTTTCTCGCACATTTGACCCTCTGATGTTCTGTGTACCAACACTCTGTCCTCCTCCTGTCTAGGCCTGCTGTGTGTGTGCGTGTGTGTGTGTGTGTGTGTGTGTGTGTGTGTGTGTGTGTGTGTGTGTGTGTGTGTGTGTGTGTGTGTGTGTGTGTGTGTGTGTGTGTGTGTGTGTGTGTGTGTGTGTGTGTGTGTGGTACACACTTCTATTAGCTTCTATTAGGTCCACTATATGTAATAGAAATGTGTAGGGGGGGTGTATGGTGTGTGGTCATTAAATATGTATTCTGATATATGTTCTTCACAGAAAATGAGCCAAAGTCAGTGAGTCTCAGTTTGAAAAATTAAGTAATTGTATCATTTTTCTTTTAATAAAAAATGAAAATGGGTCCCACAGACCCGAACACCACACAAGGGTTAACCCTTGTGTGGTGTTCATATAAAAATATACGTGGTCTGGAAACTGCTCACAAAGGGAGTCTGTGTGCGAGGTATATTATTAAAATCAGAGTTAAACAAATGGTTAATTGTTGCAAAAAGGACTCTGGGTTTATTGTTATTGTTTGCAATTACTGTGGAGAAAAATGTGTCTTTTGCGTTCTTAACCACCGTGTTGTATAATTTTTGCTGTTCACGTGCTATAAATTGTTACCGGTATTTATAAATCACATAATTGAGAGATACTGGACTTTAAAAAAACTACTATTTTTTTAAAGTCCAGTATCTCTCAATTATGTGATTTATAAAAAATACAATCAATTATTCACTGGCCAGGAGTCCACAGAGGTACTGCAGATGTCCTTGAAATTCTTCCACACAAATACACATACACATTGAGTCAACACATTGTCATATCGTCGAATGTGGAAAAATAATAACATATAACATAAATAAATGATTATATTATTATACTCATGATAGCATGTAAGATAACTAGCAATTTGTGCTCTAGTTTCCAGCTAGCGATTAGCGTTGTAGTTGCCAGCTAACGATGAGTGACCTCATCGTTAGCCTCATCGTTTCCAGCTAGTGATTAGCGCGCTAGTTGTTAGCTAGCGATTGAAGCGCTGGCCTTCAACTAGGTATTAACGAACCCGTGTCACCTAGCGATTAGCGATCTAGTTGCCAGCTAACTATTAGCACTCTAGTTGTCAGTTCGCAATTAACACCCTAGTTGTCAGCTAGCGATTGGCGTGCTAGTTGTCAGCAAGTGATTGGCGCGCTAGTCGTCCGCTAGCGATTTGCGTGCTAGTTGTCAGCTAACCGTTGGCACGCTAATTGTCAGCTAGCAATTAGCGTGCTAGTTTTCAACTAGCAATTAACAAGTGCCAGCTAGTGATTAGGGTGTTAGTTGTCAGTAAGTGATTAGCGCACTAGTTGTCAGCTAGCAATTAGCATGCTAGTTGCCAGCTAACTATTAGCACTCTAGTTGTCAGTTCGCAATTAACACCCTAATTGTCAGCTAGCGATTGGCGCGCTAGTTGTCAGCAAGCGATTGGCGCGCTAGTCGTCAGCTAGCGATTGCCGTGCTAGTTGTCAGCTAACCGTTGGCACGCTAGTTGTCAGCTAGAAATTAGCACGCTAGTTTTCAACTAGCAATTAACAAACAAGTGCCAGCTAGTGATTAGGGTGTTAGTTGTCAGTTAGTGATTAGCGCACTAGTTGTCAGCTAGTAATTAGCATGCTAGTTGCCAGCTAACTATTAGCACTCTAGTTGTCAGTTCGCAATTAACACCCTAGTCATCAGCTAGCGATTGGTGCGCTAGTTGTCAGCAAGCGATTGGCGCGCTAGTCGTCAGCTAGCGATTGGCGTGCTAGTTGTCAGCTAGCAATTAACGCGCTAGTTTTCAACTAGCAATTAACAAACAAGTGCCAGCTAGTGATTAGGGTGTTAGTTGTCAGTTAGTGATTAGCGCACTAGTTGTCAGCTTGCAATTAGCATGCTAGTTGCCAGCTGGCAATTAGAGCGATAGTTGCCAGCTAACTATTAGCGGCACAATACTGTTATTATTTGAATATTGTTAGTATTGCAAAATATCCAGGTACATTTAAGACCAGTTTAATGTAAAATACAAACATAATTTTATAGACCATATATATGAGTGGGGATCCCCGCTCCTTCTGCCCATCAATTTGGGGGCCCTTGACCTGAAAAAGGTCAAGCCCCCTGATGTTCAGTATGTTACCATCAAGTAAAGCCTGTCTCTCCCAATTTAAATTTTTCTTTTCCATCTACTGTGATAACTAAAAAAAAAACGTGTACGTTTTTGAAAATTACTTGACAAAAAGTCATTCAATTCCTTCTATGTATCGGCAATGTGTGTAATTTGTAACGTAGATCAAAACGCTGTTTGTACGTCGTGTGTGTGTTTTAGCGCCACACTGACCTAAAGAACAAAATAGTTAAAATCCATGTTTCTTACAGTGTGAAGCGTCACGTTGAGATTCTCCAGAGATCCTCGACACGGAATGACCACTCGCTCGCCTTCACGGATGACCACCACCTCGTATTCCTTCTCCGAAGGAACAAATGGTGCCTTGTAGTCTGAAGCCGGGAGAAAATGCATGCTTCAGTCTACTGTGTTTATTTACCATTCACCATGCAGTTCCTATGTATAATATATCATCAGCATCTCCTCCAGCTATACCATGAACAAACACGTAAACCGCCGCTGAAGTCTTGCCATCCTCCACTTGGAGGTCCCGGTAGGAGCACTGGTACTGCCCCGTCTCGTTGACGGTGGCGTTGGAGATCCGCAACGTGGTGCAGAAGAGTCCTGACCCGCTGCAGTCGCTGGTGGACAAGCGAGTGCTGGTAGGAGGGGTGGACCACCCAAGGTACTGACGACCTCTGCCGGAGTGGCGAAACAGTTAGAGGGTGTTGTTTGGTAAGGTCAAAATTCCCAATGGCGTATATACGTGCCTGCATGTAAGCTCCAGGTTGTCGGATTT
>NC_084757.1:15003899-15071399 GCF_033978785.1 Entelurus aequoreus | reverse complement strand
GACAACATATTTGATGTTCAAACTGATAAACTTTTTTTTTTGTTGCAAATAATCATTAACTTTAGAATTTGATGCCAGCAACACGTGACAAAGAAGTTGGGAAAGGTGGCAATAAATACTGATAAAGTTGAGGAATGCTCATCAAACACTTTTTTGGAACATCCCACAGGTGTGCAGGCTAATTGGGAACAGGTGGGTGCCAAGATTGGGTATAAAAACAGCTTCCCAAAAAATGCTCAGTGTTTCACAAGAAAGGATGGGGCAAGGTACACCTCTTTGGCGTGGCGAAGTTGGTAGAGTGGCCGTGCCAGCAATCGGAGGGTTGCTGGTTACTGGGGTTCAATCCCCACCTTCTACCATCCTAGTAACGTCCGTTGTGTCCTTGGGCAAGACACTTCACCCTTGCTCCTGATGGCTGCTGGTTAGCGCCTTGCATGGCAGCTCCCGCCATCAGTGTGTGAATGTGTGTGTGAATGGGTGAATGTGGAAATACTGTCAAAGCGCTTTGAGTACCTTGAAGGTAGAAAAGCGCTATACAAGTATAACCTATTTATCATTTATCATTTGTTCACAACTGCGTGAGCAAATAGTCAAACAGTTTAAGAACAACGTTTCACAAAGAGCAATTGCAAGAAATGTAGGGATTTCAACATCTATGGTCCATAATATCATCAAAAGGTTCAGAGAATCTGGAGAAATCACTCCACGTAAGCGGCGTGGCCGGAAACCAACATTGAATGACCGTGACCTTCGATCCCTCAGACGGCACTGTATCAAAAACCGACATCAATCTCTAAAGGATATCACCACATGGGCTCAGGAACACTTCAGAAAACCACTGTCACTAAATACAGTTGGTCGCTACATCTGTAAGTGCAAGTGAAAGCTCTACTATGCAAAGCGAAAGCCATTTATCAACAACATCCAAAAACGCTGCCGGCTTCTCTGGGCCCGAGATCATCTAAGATGGACTCATGCAAAGTGGAAAAGTGTTCTGTAGTCTGACGAGTCCACATATCAAATTGTTTTTGGAAATATTCGACATTGTGTCATCCGGACCAAAGGCGAAGCGAACCATCCAGACTGTTATCGATGCAAAGTTCAAAAGCCAGCATCTGTGATGGTATGGGGGTGCATTAGTGCCCAAGACATGGGTAACTTACACATCTGTGAAGGCACCATTAATGCTGAAAGGTACATACAAGTTTTGGAACAACATATGCTGCCATCTAAGCGCCGTCTTTTTCATGGACGCCCCTGCTTATTTCAGCATGGCTTCGTAAAAAAAGAGTGCGGGTACTTTCCTGGCCCGCCTGCAGTCCAGACCTGTCTCCCATCGAAAATGTGTGGCGCATTATGAAGCGTAAAATACGACAGCGGAGACCCCGGACTGTTGAACGACTGAAGCTCTACATAAAACAAGAATGGGAAAGAATTCCACTTTCAAAGCTTCAACAATTACTTTCCTCAGTTCCCAATCGTTTATTGAGTGTTGTTAAAAGAAAAGGTGACGTAACACAGTGGTGAACATGCCCTTTCCCAACTACTTTGGCATGTGTTGCAGCCATGAAATTCTAAGTTAATTATATTTGAAAAAAAAAAAAAAAGTTTATGAGTTTCAACATCAAATATCTTGTCTTTGTAGTGCATTAAATTGAATATGGGCTGAAAATGATTTGTAAATCATTGTATTCCGTTTATATTTACATCTAACACAATTTCCCAACTCATATGGAAACGGGGTTTGTATGTTCTGAAATTTGTGTTGGATTTGCGGTATGACTTTGGTTTACAGAGTAAACAACTAAAAACTAAGGTTTTGGACATTCTTTTCTCTAAACGCATACATTTGTCTAAATATGGCCAAGGACACGCATTATTTTGTTCATCGCTATAAAAGGGAAAATCTAATCTGCAGGAGATAATTTCGCTGCCATTTTTTTTTTGAGTAGTCAGCTTGAAGCGTCTCTCTGTCTACAACCTCCTCCTCGTCATGTGACCTGAGTGCACCTTTGTTATAATCTTATCTAGCTTCTGATTGGCCAGTTTCTGATTCGCCCTAACCTTAGCCAATTGTGACTCATCATACGAACACCAACCAATCGTCATGGGTTTCCTCCGTATGTATGGATGTTCTCATTCATCCAGGTCATTGTATTTTCGCTTAAAAAAAATGTTCGGCCTAGATTCAAAGTTATGTTTCTCTCTTTGTAGCTTTGATGTAAGATACCGAGCTCCATGGGTCTAAAAATAGCTAAACTACAGGAGTCGCTACTCGTTCAAAAAGTAGTGAAGCTACTGGAAAATGTAGTTAGGCTACGTAGCTTTTCTACATGTAGCTTGTTACGCAATAGCTCTTGAATGCGGTGTGATGGGCGGATCGATACAAATATCGATAGAAACGATAATGAGTATAGTATCAGTATACGGTCGGTAGTACAGTGGTTAGATCGATAATTTTTATTAGCAACTTTTGTCATTTTTATTACTGTTTACAAACTCAGGAAATAGGTCCCAGAGCACAGGAGGGCTTTGAGGGCAAAAACCAAAATATTTTGATCACAGTCAATAGTACTAAATGATAATATGCAATTGATATTGTTACATCATCATCCTTTTGTCAATATAATTGTGATAAAAAATGTAATCATTCAATAATCTTGACATTTTTAAATATCAGTACCAGCATTGGTATGACCAATACTGTCCCTGTAACTTGGTTTTGGATTGATACCCAAATTTCTAGTATCGCCCAAAACAATAGAAGAATAAGTGCTTATTACAATAAATGAACAAGTAGATAAATAATAGGACACAATATTGTACTGGATACGTCAGAAGCCAATTAAGAGCCTTTGTAACTCGATTTTATTATCATTTACAAACCAAATAATATATCGTGTATATATCGTTATCAAAAAAGTATGCAATTTATATCGCAATATAGGCCAAATCCCCCATCCCTATTTGGAAGCATACAATTGTCCAAAAATATTAGAAAATGTTTTGCTTTTAGCGCCATGTTTTTGTGCTCGCCAAATGTTCCCAGAGCGGCAGCAAAATGGCGGACACTGTGTCAAAACAGGAAGCCGGGAAAAGATGGGCCGGGTCAGGCTGAATAGCGCGGCCTAGGTGGGGTTCCTGTTTCGGAGGATACAGGCATGCCCCCTCCCCTACTCCCTCCTCCCACTGGATCAGACATTGAGTGGAAAAAAACTAAGTTGTGCAAAAACACAAAAGAAGCGTACTGTAACAGCTGAACGACAAATATGTTTTGTACACAACGGCTGAAAATGTCAAACACTAAATAGATCAGCATCCCAAGTGAGGATGGCACAAGGTCATCAAGTGCAAAGAATGATGGGTAAAAGTCGTCTCTTACCAGCGACAACTTCCAGTCCAACAACAAGCAGGGGAACCACAAACACCACCAGAACCATCATTCCACAGACAGAAACATCAAAAATTCATTCAAAAAAATGAAGGTAAGAAGAATCCCAAAGGCTCAGCACTGATCCATCAATTCCACTTTTCTTTTAATTCCGTCGATGTGGAACGCCAGCGGGCAGTGCTCAGTAGCGTGTGAAGCGGTTCCCCATGGAACCAGATCTAAAGGTTCTGAGGGCAGAGAGGAGCACCAGAGCTGGACAGCCTGAACGGGGGAGGAGCATCCCGGGGTGAGTGGACACCTCCACTTGCTGGCTGGAGGCTGGACCAACACTGGACTGCACTCTTTAACTCATGAATTCATAATTAGCTCAAAGAAAAAGAAAAAAATATATGTATTTAGCTCAAAGGGAATATCATTAAACGTGATTAATTAGCTTCAGTTAAAGCAGGGGTCTGCAACCCAAAATGTTGAAAGAGCCATAGTGGACCAAAAATGCAAAAAAAAAAATTAAGTGTTATAATGAAGGCAACACATGATGTAACTGTCTATATTAGCTATATTAGCCTACTATCAAAATGACTATGTGTCGCATGCTGACGCAAATCTTCGTTGACAGAAATGTTGACATTTAATATTTATTCAACACATTTCTACAACATTGGAAAACATTAGTAAAACGGAGGCTTCTCAGAGGGTGAGATAAATCCTGGAAATGACTGGCTTAGAATGGCCAAAGGTATAAATGTGTGTGGCCAAGGTAAAGGAAATGGCAGCTAGGCTGTCTTCTTCTAGTGGATTTTCTTACAATCTTTGCAAGCTGTGTAGCATTTGCTGTGGTCTGGAACAACGTGGCACACAAACAACTATCAGAAATGCAGTCAATATGTGTCATGAGACATGCAAATATAAATTAAATACACAAAGGACATAAGTAAAGGAAATTAAAAGAGCTCAAATATACCTACAAACGAGGCATAATGATGCAATATGTACATACAGGTAGCCTAAATAGCATGTTAGCATTGATTAGCTTGCAGTCATGCAGTGACCAAGTATGCCTGATTAGCACTCCAGCAAGTCAATAACATCAACAAAGCTCACTTTTGTGCATTCACGCACAGTATAAAACATTTGGTGGACAAAATGAGACAAAGAAGGTGTGGCATAATACACGTCTTTCTGTGGCAGCGTCGGAGAAAGTTGTAAAGTTAAACAGTGGGATTTCCAATTATTAGGAAGGTTTGTGTCATGTTTGTCCAAACAAAAAAAAAATCTTTCCCCTACCTTTTTTCATTTTCATACATTTTTGAAAACTCTCCAGGGAGCCACCAGGGTGGCGCTAAAGACTTAGACTTATTCTTAGACTTCCTTTATATTGTCATTCAAATTTAAACTTTACAGCACAGATAAGAACGAAATTTCGTTACATAAGCTCATGGTAGTGCAGGATAAAAAAAAGCAATAAGGTGCATATATAAATAAATATATATAAATAATATATAAATATATACATAAAATAAATAAATATATATACAGACCCCCGAGTTAAGGAATCAAGTTGACCACGGATGTGAAACCAACAGAAGCGGGAGTGCAAAGTTCATACTTTAAACTATCTTAACCAAAACTATAAACTTAATTGACACAAGCTGCTTTTTGTATTGTGTGCACTGATTTCACAAGTTATTTTTATGTTTCCTGGCTTGGTCGCGCCACTGGGACGTCCGTGCGGTAAATAAAATGTGCATAAAAACAAACACTGATAACATAAAATTTGTCCAGTGTGTTTTGTGTTATGAATACAGTTTTTCTATAGTCCCAATAGTTTTTTCTACATTTTCGTTTTCAAAATTTGCATGATTGAAAATACAGAGCAGAAATATGGTCAAAGTTGCCACAAGCGCAGTCCTTCATAAACTGGGATGGACGGCCTGTTTCTGTTTGCAGAAACAATTAGCATACACCATGACTTGGCACAGCATGTGTCATTTCTTAAACGTAAGCCTGGCGTCATTATTCTTGCCAATCAGACAATAAACTGCAGATGAATGCCATACAAAGGGGTGGGAGCGTACCTGAGCTGGCGTTTGTCGCTGCCGTCTTTCTACAGCGAGCACAGCTATGGTGGCCGTAAAGTGAAGTGAATTATATTTATATAGCGCTTTTCTCTAGTGACTCAAAGCGTTTTACATAGTGAAACCCATTATCTAAGTTATATTTAAACCAGTGTGGGTGGCACTGGGAGCAGGTGGGTGAAGTGTCTTGCCCAAGGACACAACAGCAGTGACTAGGATGGCAGAAGCGGGGATCGAACCCAGAACCCTCAAGTTGCTGGCACAGCCGCTCTACCAACCAAGCTACACCGCAAAACAATATGACAAAGCGCCTGAGAGACTTTTAAAATGAGAAGAAAACTAGAAAAGCTTTCGCTAGGTTCTATTTCCCCTTAACAAAAAGTCCTTTAAATAATCCTGAATCCAGACGGTGATGAAGATCCCCCCAAAATGTTATATACTTGTTTCTTATCCCATTTCTGACATTTCCTAAAAGTTTAAACAAAATCCGCTGATAACTTTTTGAGCTGCAGTATGTCGCATCGATTTTTGCACTTTGGCGCGTGTGTTCTATAGCGAAATTAAATGAATGGAGTGAACCCTCATGTTAGTCATCCACTTTGTTTGTCTCTATGGGTGGAGGCAGGTCCACCAGCATACAAACACAGTAGGAGTGCAATGATTCATCCAAACTGTCTGCAATAAAATGTGTCGCCGACAAATTCTTTTGTCGATAACAGTCGTGATGTCGATAGTCGTGTTTTTCCGGACGGAAACGAACACGCACGAGTTAGCAGCAACAGGGCGAGAAAAATGGCTATGGCCACTGGCAACAACACCCGGTTGGTACAGAAAGTGATTCTCAAACTGTGGTATGTGTACCACTAGTGGTACGTGGGCTCCATCTGGTTGTACATCAAATAATCATTTGATTAAAGTACAGTGTTTTATTCTCCTATATTCAAACTCAGTGTTACTGTTCAAACTGTGTAGGGGTCAACAATATTAATTATACTTGTTAAATAAAACATTTTGCTTGTTTGTGGCTGAGTTGCTGTTGTTCCCAAACTCTTCAATTTTCTTATAATAAAGCCAACAGTAGACTCTGGAATATTTAGGCGCGAGGAAATTTCACGACTGGATTTGTTGCACGGGTGGCATCCTATGATAGTTCCACGCTGGAAATCACAGAGAGCGGCCCATTCTTTCACAAATGTTTGTAGAAACAGTCTCCATGCCTAAGTGCTGGATTTTATACACCTGTGGCCGGGCCAAGTGATTAGGACACCTGATTCTTACTTTTGGCAATATAGTGTATAAATTCCTTTAAATGTAGCTTTGATGTAGCAAGCTACTCTTACCGCGTAGCTTGTCGTGTGGCCTAGTGGTTAGAGTGTCCGCCCTGAGCTCGGTAGGTTGTGAGTTAGAACCCCGGCCGAGTCATACCAAAGACTATAAAAATGGGACCCATTACCACACTGCTTGGCACTCAGCATCAAGAGTTGGAATTGGGGGTTAAATCACCAAAAATTATTCCCGGGCATGGCCACCGCTGCTGCTCACTGCTCCCCTCACCTCCCAGGGGGTGAACAAGGGGATGGGTCAAGTGCAGAGGACAAATTTCACCACACCTAGTGTGTGTGTGACATTAACTTAACTTGAATTGCTACAGTTCTCTGGTAGCTTAGTTACATTTAATCAAGAGTAACATGTCACTTAGCTTACTGCATTTTCCAAGTAGCTTGCCCATCACTGTATACACTGTAATAGTTTTGAAAATTTAAAATTAAAAAAATGGTCCCTTCATGCTTTGATTTTTCAGTGTGCTGACCTCAGTGGAAAAGGTATGGGGACCCCTGGTCCAGATCACCATAGTTACAGTATAACTCTGCTTGGCACAAAGAGAAAAGGACATACCAGGAAGCAGGAAGCAGTCCACACTTCCTCAGATAGACAGACAGGATGCTGGCATTCCTCTTAAGATGCATCCTGGAATCCATCACCTCAAAGGCCTTGCTGGCATGCAGTGGTTTTACAAGTTGACACATTTTAGTGACAGTGAGTCGGCGAGCTCAGCAGAAAGGAAACGCATATTATAAATAAAGGTTTATAAAAATAAAATAAAAATCAACAATCACCAATAAGATCAAATGCACCGCCATCTTTAAACATGTTGTCTGTATCTGTGATCCTGTTGGCGTGTGGTTGCCGGTCGCGTTTTTTTTTTTGATCGCTTTGATTTGATTGGGTGGTGCTGGCTGTCTGTGGGTGTTGTGGCTGCTGTTTCTGCTGCCGTTTGTTTGTGGTGTGGGTGCCCGTGGCTGCTGGGTCTGGTGCAGGGGGGTGGCTGATGTTGTGACTGGTGGCAGCGCGCGCGCGTGGTGGTTGTCGGGGCTGACAAACTGTGTATATGTATGTGTATGTGTGTGTGTGTATGTATGTATGTATGTATGTATGTATGTATATATATGTGTATGTGTATGCATGTGTATGTGTGTGTATGTGTACATGTGTATGTTTATGTGTATGTATATATATATGTATGTATATTACTGGGGGTACATTCTGGGCCTGCCTGTCGGGTGGGGGTCGGCGCCTCAGGCTACTGCATCCGGACTGCGTGTCTGGAGCTCCTGGGTCCCGCCGTCCATCCCTTCCGGGTGCCCGTCTTGGTTGGGGCCTGCTGGGTCTGGTCCCTGCGTCTACTGTGGTGGCTTGGTGCTGCAGGGTATTCCGAGGTGCTGCGAGTCGGCCAGTTGTTGGGGTAGCGACCTTGTGTGTCAGCATGTCTGTGATCTTCTTTTAATTATTTTTTTATTTATTCATTTATTTTTATTTTTTTAATAAATAGATTGAATTATTTATTTATTTATTTTTTTTCCCCTTTTTTAAAAAAAATATATTTTATTATTATTATTATTATTATTATTATGTATTTATTTATTTTATTTATTTATTCCCCTACCTCAGGGGGGGGACTCGGCGGGGCGGTTGCTGGTTGTTCCATCTCCATCGTTGGGGTCCCTGCGGGTGGGGTGGGTGGTTCCTGTGGCCCCGTGCTGGGTGGTCCTGTGGCGGCCGGCTTGGGTGGGGTGGCCGTGGGCTGGCCTCGCCGCGCTCTCCGGGGGTGGGGGGGGGGCTCGTGGGGGGGGGCTCGTGGGGGCCCTGTTGCCGGTGGGGCGGGGGCGGTCTTCCCGTCCGGTTGCGGGGGGTCTCCGGGCCCCTCGTGGGGGCCCTGTTGCCGGTGGGGCGGGGGCGGTCTTCCCGTCCGGTTGCGGGGGGTCTCCGGGCCCCTCGTGGGGGCCCTGTTGCCGGTGGGGCGGGGGCGGTCTTCCCGTCCGGTTGCGGGGGGTCTCCGGGCCCCTCGGGCGGGGCGTCCCGCCTTTCTGTCCGTGTGGGGTGTGGTCTCTCGCTGGCTTGGGGTCTGGCTTCCCCCTGTTTTTCTCGTGCCTTGTCCTCTGCCGGGTGCGTCTGTCTGCGGCCTGCTGCTGGCCCTTGTGGGCGGCACGGTGGGCCAGGCTCTGGGGTTCCTGTCGCTGTCCGGCTTGGCTGCGTGGGGGCGGTGGCCCCTGGTTCCCTGGGCACCACACCTACTGTTTGTGGGATGGGTTCTCGGGGAGGCTGGGGCCGTACTCTGGCTCCCGCACACACTGGGAGTCAAATGTATTGTACATGCAAATTCACATATACTCACACACATACATACAGACATACGTAGGTACCTACGCTCCCACATACATATACAAATAAATACAGTACATATTTACACACTCAAAGTTCGTACATCCACACGCACATTCATTATACAAACATACTGTATACACATACTGTACATATACATTCACTGTAAAAACATACATATACACATACTGTACATATACATTCACTGTACAAACACACACATACACATACTACACATACATTCACTGTACAAACACACACATACATATACTGTACATATACATTCACTGTACAAACACACATTTACACATACTGTACATATACATTCACTGTTCAAACACACATACTGTATACACATACTGTACATATACATTCGCTGTACACACATATACACATACTGTACATATACATTCACTGTACAAGCACACATACACATACTGTACATATACAAGTACATATGCACACATACACTCATGCACATAATCACGTTTCATCAAACATATATTAACGTTGTTGCCCTAGGGTAAACTGGGTACAACACATGGCACACTGACAAAGCTTAACCTATTGTTACTATAACAATCTACAAGGTTAAGGTTGCTTCTCTTTCTTCCCCTCCATTTTTCTGCATTCTTTCGTATCTCAAGTTATCATTACGTATATGTATTGTTGCATTTGAACAATTGTATTGTTGATAATAAAGGTAAAGTACTGGTATTGTTTATTATCAATAGCACTATTTCTATTGGTATTCATATTGCTCCATTTTTAGTGTAATAATGCTCATTGTCATTTCTGTATTTTTTTATTTTTTTTTAATTTTCGCTAACTGCTTATTTGCTATTACTTTTACCATCATATTTGTACATGTCGTATTTGCTGATGTTGCTCTGTTGTTGTTGTTGTTGTTGTTGTTTTTGTCTCTCTGTCTAATCCCCCTCTTGTCCCCACAATTCCCCCCTCTGTCTTCCTTTTTCTCTCTTTCTATCCCCTCCTGCTCCGGCCCGGCTGCACCAAATGATAATATAAATACATTTAATAAAGTCAAAATACAAGTAAGGCAACAAGAGAAGTATCCTACACTTCTCTTTTGTAAAGTAAATCTGAACAGCCGATATGGGCATCTACATCTGCTATATGATTTGCCCGAGAAGCTGGGCAGGACATTATAAAAAAATAAAAAATAAAAAAAATAAAAAAATAAATAAACATGTTGTCGTTTGATATTGCTTTCAAAGTAAAGTACACTTACAACAATGGCTCGTTTAGCTGTGTGAAAAAATAATGTATTTTTTACATTCAAATATATAGGTTTTACAATAAACTCAACGATTTAGCTTAACTCTCACGTAGTTTCCCATTAATAGGAGAATTTGAGCGCTTTTATGTTGAAGTCACTCCAACTTCCTGTTAGGTGCTAGGTATGAATTACCATTAATTGATTTACGTGGTCCCCGATTTAAACAAGTTGAAAAACTTATTCGGGTGTTACCATTTAGTGGTCAATTGTACGGAATATGTACTGTACTGTGCAATCTACTAATAAAAGTTTCAATCAATCAGGTGACTGAAAAAATAAACTCTGTGACACGATGAAGCCTTCGAAATAAATCAGACATACTTTCATTGTTTATGTTTTGTTATATGTCGTTTAAACAGCTCCTTTCCACTGCTGCCCCGTGTGATTTACATTTTTAAACCCTAATACAATAAAACATTACCTTATTGATGTTTTATCACCGTTGAATTAAATAAAAATGAGTCGCAAAATCTTGCTCAATTACTTGCACCTGCAACATGTGTGCCCCATTTCTACACCGGAACCTATTACTAAGCCGGTTCTCCAACGGACCGTTTCCGGTGTTGCACACAACACTACCATTGAAAACATGACTTGGAGCCGTGTCGGCTTACGCCTGGTAGATTTTGTCTGGTTAGTTTTATCATTTTCTTTCTTTGTGGCTCTCGGAGCTCACGTAATCTTAAAACGGTTGCCCCCCAAATACGAAAAATGTCGTCCTTACGTGTTGTTCCAGGATCTGATCCGATATGGAAAGACTAAACAGAATTTCAAACGCGACGACTGGTTGTGTGTGTTTGACGTGCCAAAGAGGTAATCATTTGTACAATAAATTAAACCCCTTATTAAAATGCGTGCATGGGCTAATTTAGTTGGTTATATTATTTTCCACAGGTGGTTCTGGCATTTTTACGCAACTTCCCTTGTTTGGAATGGTCTTCTGTTGTCTTTCAGCCTGAACATCACTTTACGGCAACAGTTATGTCCACAGTGGCTCACAAGCTTAATGAATATTCTGTCTGGGTCTACAGACACAGAAAATGAAGGTAATTAGCATGATCGTCCTTTTAATATGTACTGTATAACTTAATACGAGGTACACTACCATAAAATAGGCTACTGTATGAATTAAACAGCAATGCTGAATTATACAGCATATTTTGGGTGGCAGATGCTCAAGCCAGGAAAAAAGGTCACCCATTGCAGAAATAATTTGTAAAAATATGTTTATTATTGTTATTAAGTTAGAAACTGCAACAGGATATTTGCAGTTTGTATAACCAATACAAAACTGACAGCATTGAAGCACAAGCATTATTATTGTCATTATGTATATTTCAAACGTATCTCAGTTGTGTGCGAGTGAAATGTAAAAGGGAAATGATACAGAAGAAAACTATATTTATGATCAATTGTATTTAATATGAATTGATTTTCTCAAATTAAAATAAAATGTTTTTGCAAGTGTAATTCAGTTTTGTCCAAAAACAAATGTAACCATGTTCAGATACTTAGATGTCTTCCTAATGTCTTCAAATCAGCTTGTTATTTGCTGTGTTAGTGTAGGCTCTTATTTGCATTTAGTAGCCTCTATTGACAACAATATTGATTGTCTCGCCATTTTGCACAGCTCTTCAACCTGGCACAGTCCTGGTGCAGCTGCTGCTGTGGTTCCATTCCCTCAGGAGGCTTCTGGAGTGTCTCTACGTCAGCGTCTTCTCTGATGGCGTCATCCATGTGGCGCAGTACGTCTTCGGACTGGGCTACTACGTCCTGCTGGGGCTGACTGTGCTCTGCTCAGACCGCCTAACGAAAGGTTAGAGCCTTTTAAGCTTAATGGCTCCTGGTAGAAATCCAGCTTCCGCCATCATAGTCAGTGCCGTTGTGTCCTTGGACAAGAGACTTCACCCACCTTGCTCCCAGTGCCACTCACACACGTGTATGGATGTGAATGAATGTTTGTAGCTTACCACAATCAACGTGTGAATGTGGAGTGACTGAATTATGGGTTCTCAATTCTCACTGTAATGTGCTTTTGAGTGTCTAGAAAAGCGCAATATGAATATAATTCATTATTATTCATCTGTAATTAATGCCCTGTTTGTTGCTCTGCATGAGACTCATGTAGGTTGTTCTGTTTTTTAAGGGAACGGAACTCTCGTATTCCAGTTGGAGTGGTTTCACGTTGCAGGAATTGTGCTTTTTATTCTGGCTTCTGTGCTGCAGCATCAGACCATGGTCCTTCTGGCTAGACTTCGCACTGGGAAGTCAGGTGAGCGGCTCGTGTCTTCTCCACAACAGTAGGTACATCTGCACAAACTCCGGAGATCCAAAACGGGAGGGGTGTCAAATGCGATTTTATTTAAAAAAGCCCTCAGAGGGCCGCTTGTAGGAGTGAATAATATATGAATATAAATGTATAATAGCCTCATCATACAATTAGCATAGGCAACTGTTTTTAATTGTTATTGATGGATAACTTGCTTTGAAATCGTAAGTCTAAGCAACGAGCAGATATTTAAGTATTGTTTTTGATAACCAAACAAAAATGCTTGGAACATTTCGTTGCAAGAGCAGGTACTAATAAAGTTAAGAACATTTGTAATTGCATGCAGTACATTTTCTATCAAATAGCCAGAAGGTAATGTATAATTTCTAGCCTTTCACAGGCCAAATAAAATGATGTGGCAGACTACGTAAATGGCATGGCGCGCCACTTACAAGACTTAAAATGAAGTGGCAGACCACATAAAAATTATGTGGCCCCCCACATAAAAATTATGTGGGGGGCCACATAAAAAACATGGGTGGCTAATTAAAATAAAGTGGCGGACCACTTAAAATGACATGGCGGGCCACTTAAAAAAATGCAGCGGACCACAAAAAATGAAATGGCGGGGCCACATTAGATGATGTGGTGGGCCCGATTTGGCCCCCGGGCCTAGAGTTTGACACCTATGAAATAAGAGCTCATCTTGACCGTCTCTCACATGTAGATGTTTAAAGGATCTAAGATGCTGGTCTGCCTCCAATTTTTATTTTTACTTATGCAAAATTATGAAAATAGAAGTTTTAGGGTCAAACTAGCGCCATCGTTAGATCTTTTTTAGACCCATTTTAACATTTCTAACTCTTCTGTAGTACAAGTGTAAAAATATGTTAACCTCTAATGCCGATCAGATATGTAAATAATGAAATTGTCAGGCTTTCAGTAACTTAGTCAAAGTGTTAGTCTGGAGTTCTCACATTATTGAATGCGAGCCTGCCTACTTCATGGTATCCTACTATGTTCTCTTAACACCCTTTGTTAGAATATGTATTGCAAAAAAAAACACAAAAGTGAATAAAAAAGCATTCTGAGTTTAGATTTTTTTTTTTTTTGGTCCACAAAAATTGTGTGAATTACATTTTAAATCAGGGGTGTCAAACTCGTTTTCATTGGGGGCCACATCACACTTATGGCTGCCCTCAGAGGGCCACTTGTAACAGTGAATTATATATACATTTTAAATTGCTTCATTACACAGTTGTTTATTGTCATATATTTGTACGTACACTGTAAGAAAAGTATGTAGATTTTAGAGTAAAGTTTAGCTGCTGAAATTTTACCATAGAATGTACAATGTTTTTTACAATGTATACTGTAAATGGGAAAACAGTACCACTGTTTTACTGTAAAATCTACGGTCGTTGTTTTTATTGTGCATTACTGTAAATGGAAAAACAATAATACACATTTTTTTGTTTTGTGTTTTTACGACAAAATGATGGCAACTGAGCTACCAGTTTTTTTACCGAAAAATAATTTTTACAATGTACAATTTGATGGATAAGTTGCTTCAAATTCATGAGTCAAGCAGATATTTAAGTACTTATTTTGCTGTTTGGAATGTGTGATAATATAATATGTGTTGCAATATTAGATAAAGTTTAAAATATATGAAATTACATACAGTACATGTATT
The DNA here is from genome assembly GCF_033978785.1 of Entelurus aequoreus. NCBI lineage: Eukaryota > Metazoa > Chordata > Actinopteri > Syngnathiformes > Syngnathidae > Entelurus > Entelurus aequoreus. Next base: position 15,057,008 of record NC_084757.1, on the reverse strand, counting down.
TTTCTCTGTCAAAATAGAAAGTTGACTACATTTAGAAACAAATAGACACATAAAATGAGGTGGCGGGTCAGATATGGCCCCCGGGCCTTGAGTTAGACACCTGTGTTTTAGATGCTTGTCTATATTAGAAACAGCTCTCAGTGCACTAAAAACGATAATAATAATCATGCTAAACTGAGTATTACTACCTTTGTTTTGGCTCTCACTAGATTTGGCCTCGGAGTGTCTATTATTAATGTCAAGTGTCCCCAATTATACTATGATTAGTTTTTTGCATGTGTTTAACCACTGGCATTCTATAGATGAGTGGAATGTTAGCAACTTGCCAGCAACCAGCAGACACTTGACACCACTAACATGGATCCAAGTTGCTGGTGGCCTAAAATATGCAACTGCCAACACCTTGTCCTCCTTTAGTTATGTGCATGACTCTTCAACAGCTTTACGCGTTAAGATTGAGTATTACTAAACGTGGGTTAGCACATTGCTGAACAAGTTAATGTCTTTTTTTACTCTTGCCTGCAGGAAAGGTGGAGACGCTGGGTCACAGGGTGCCAAAGGGAGGCTGCTTTGAACTGGTGTCATGCCCTCATTACTTAGCAGAGTTGCTCATCTACGTTTCCCTGGGTTTAGTTTTGGGAGGCCGGTCTCTCACCTGGTGGCTGGTGGTCCTGTACGTGCTCTTCAACCAGGCGCTGGCAGCACTGCTTTGTCACGATCTCTACGTCAGCAAGTACGAGTCCTACCCAAAGCAAAGAAAAGCTTTTATACCCTTTTTGATGTGAAGTAAAATGATGTGTCCTGTACTGTTGGAAGTGTGTTTTTTTTATTGAATGCGTATTTCAACGAGTACCCTGTAAAGCAGAGGTTTCCAAAGTGCAACCTGGGGCTCTTTAATGACCCCCACCTCGTTTCTTCTTGGTGCGCAGCATGATAGAAACATAAATATGTGTAACACAACCTGCATTGCCATATTATAAACGAGGATTGGGGCTACACTGAAATGAAAACAATGTAATGGAAAAAAGACTAATAAGCTACTGTATCATACTGTACTACACAATTTCCTTTGTTATGCATAATACTAAGCTATAGCACCAATGTGTGGTATTTTTCTGCTTTGCATATCATGACCTAAATTGGATTGGTTTTACTTATCAAATTTTATTGTATTTCTTTGAAGGGTCAAAACAATTCCTGCATCCTTCTAGTTTTACGTGGAAAAAAAAATTGAACGGACAAACATGCCTGCAATTAATAGTTACTGATAGATCAATATAGTGTACTGTTTTCATCTTATGGGGGAAGTTGGTTCATTTTAAATACAATATGTAACGGTGCAAGAGCAAAAAAAAAAAAGCAAGCAAGAAAAAAAGGTAATATAGTATATGTATTATACACTGTAAAAAAAATCCTATTTTTATGGTTAATTTACTCGAAATTTCTGCTGTAATTTTTCTATTTTTTTAAATAGTTTATAAAACTGTAGAATTGAAGACATTATCTGTAAATAAACAATCCGCCTGTTATTTTAAGTAATGTGCCAGTAATGACAAACTACAGTATGTATATTTCTATTGTTTTTTACAGAAAAATACCAAATTAATTATACATAGCATTTTCTGTTTTCTTAAATTACTTTCAAATTCATGTAAAATTACAGTAATGATCTTTCATTAAATATGTACCTTGTTATATAAAAGTCGATGTCCATACTAACAATCTAACTAATAAAGGTATTTTTCTGCAGAACTGTTTGCATCGTCACTTTATTAAAGGTGGTTGATCTTAACAATTCAGAAAAAATCTGTGAAATAATGGTATTTTTCTGTGGAACTGCCAGCATTGTCACTTCATTAAAGGTGTTTGATCGTAATAATTTGGAAAAACTCTGTAGAATAAAGGTATTTTTCTGCAGAACTGTTTGCATCGTCACTTTATTAAAAGTGGTTGATCTTAATAATTTAGTAAAAATCTGTAAAATTACGATATTTTTCCTGTGTTCCTCAGTAATGTGACACAGGAGGAAATAGTTACAATCGTGAAAAAATGTAAATCTAAGACTTCAAGTGATTGTAACGGAATTGATATGGAAACAATAAAAAAGGTTATTGAAGAGATCTCAGGACCATTAATGTATATTAGTAACCTATCATTTCAAACAGGTACATTTCCAAACAAAATGAAAATAGCTAAAGTTGCACCAATTTATAAGACCGGAGACAAACATCAATTTACAAATTATAGACCTGTTTCTCTACTTCCACAATTTTCTAAAATCATTGAAAAACTGTTCAATAACAGATTAGAAAGTTTCATAAATAAAAATAGAATACTCGAAGAGAACCAATATGGATATAGAGCTAATGTTTCAACTTCAATGGCTTTAATTGAAATTACAGAAGAAATTACCAATGCAATAGATAGTAAAAAATGTGCGGCAGCGGTTTTTATGGATCTAACTAAAGCATTTGACACAATTAATCACAATATTTTAATAAAAAAACTAGAACGATATGGCATCAGAGGGTTAGTCTTAAACTGGATAAGAAGTTATCTAACGAACAGGAAACAATACGTGAAGCTAGGCGAACACATGTCTACAACGCTAAATATATCCTGTGGTGTACCTCAGGGATCAATACTAGGACCTAAATTATTCAATCTCTATATAAATGACATTTGTAAAGTTACAAGAGATTTAAAGTTAGTATTATTTGCGGATGATACAACAGCGTTTTGTTCAGGAGAGAACACACAGGAGATAATACAAATAATAACAGAAGAAATTAACAAATTAAAAAGATGGTTTGACAAAAACAGACTATCGTTGAATCTTAGTAAAACTAAAATAATTCTATTTGGTAACAGTAGAAGAGAAAGTCAAACACAAATACAAATAGACGGAATAGAAATTGAAAGAGTAAACGAAACCAAATTTCTAGGTATAATGATTGATGATAAATTGAACTGGAAATCTCACGTAAAAAATATACAACATAAAGTTGCAAGAAACACGTCAATAATGAATAAAGCAAAACATGTTCTAGATCAAAAATCCCTTCATATTCTCTACTGCTCACTAGTGTTACCATATCTGAGCTACTGTGTAGAAATATGGGGAAATAATTACAAAAGTACACTTCATTCATTAACGGTGTTACAAAAAAGATCAGTTAGAATAATACATAATGTTGGATATAGAGAACATACAAACCCTTTATTTATTGAATCAAAAATACTGAAATTCCACAACATAGTGAATTTGCAAACAGCTAAAATTATACACAAAGCAAACTATAACCTGCTACCCAAGAATATACAACAATTCTTCTCAAAAAAAGAGGAGAAATATAATCTTAGAGAAAAACGTAATTTAAAACATTTGTTTGCACGTACAACACTTAAGACCTTCAGTATATCAGTATGTGGAATTAAATTATGGAATGGATTAAGCAAAGCAATCAAACAATGTACTAATATGATACACTTCAAGAAACTCTTCAAACTTAAAGTGTTTACAAAGTACAAAGAAGAAGAACCATGACAAACATTCTCAATTTATTTCATCCATCCATTCATTCATTCTTAAAGTAATCTTATTTATCTCATCATATGAAATATGACTTACTTCACCAATTATTATTATTAAATTCTTACTATTATTTATTTATTTATTTTTATTGTGATTACTTATGGAGTTTATTGTGAAAAAATTGTGAACAGGAAGTGAACAAAAAGTTTTGCAACTGTTATGTAAAGAAAAGGGGTAGGATTAAATAAGCTCTGCTTCTTCCTACTCCTTTTCGAGCATGTTGAAAAGAAACTGGAAATTGTGATGTATCATGTTGTATGCTTGCATGTTCGAAATAAACTCAAACTCAAACTCAAACTCAAAACGTTTCATGAAAATTTCTGTAAATATAATGTTTTTGATCATTATTTGGTTTACAATGTTTTACTTTAATTTTATGGTTTTCGTTTGGCAGCCGTAGCTGCCAGTAGATGACCGTTTTTTTACTGAATTTTTTTTTACAGTGTAGTTAGTATAAAGAAAAGCTGCATGCAGTATTTGGATATGATACTAAAGTGAATTAATTAACTCATATTATGCTTTGCACATGGTGAATGTTTATATTCATCTGGGAGAAAGAAAATCACCATGGTAGGAAATGGTAGGTATTTCAGTTCGGGCACATAATAACATAGGGCCCTTTAGTATTAACATTTGTGTGTGGATAGGATTAGTTCTCACCAGTGGCGTGCCGTCACTAGAGGCAGGGGAGGCGGGGCCTCACCTGCCATCATGGAAAGAAAAAAAAAGTAAAAAGAAAAAAAAATTAATTAAATTGTTATATGTATCCAGTGATTATACTAAAGTTATTTTCCATTTAACTTCACCAGTTTTAGATTATTTTTATTTTTATTTTCACATTTGCCGTTCAAATACTGAGAAGAGACGGTGCGGTGATCAGCAGCCAGTTGAGGCACTTGTGCCTCACCATGGATTGCGCAATGACTCGGCTAACTGCTGGCCTGCTGTACAGTGAGACCGTATTGCTATATGAATTATATTATACATTACCATAGTTTAGTTAGCTGGTATATAATGTACAGTGTATTTTGTCAACAACTGTATGTGTGTAACTTATTTTTAGTGCTGAGCGATCATAAATCTGCTGCGGAGACACACTGTGTGAGGCTCGTCTCATAACCCCGCCTCCTGGTGCCAAGCACCTCCGCCGCAGAATGCACCGCCCGACGGGAGCGCCGCGGCCACACCAACCAAAGCCCACACCCAAACCCTCCACGTGCAAGACCGAATCCACCCAAAAAAAGTCACTTAACAAGAAGCCAAAAAGTGCAAAAACAACAATGCTCGCGCTGCAGGAGCCGCGAACGGCCGCAGGGACACAACATTAGGTACACCTGCACTGCAGGTTCATATGTTTTTAAATTTGACTGTGATGATGCAGTCGTGCCTCACCAGACAATAACCTCACCGCACGCCACTGGTTCTCACGGAAGAAAAGGCAATACAATTGGACCTTGGTTTGCAAAGGTGATGGCCCTATCCGTGAGAAGAGACTACATGTTTAGCTTAATGCCAGCATCGAAGATGCGACCTGCCTCTGTTGCCTTTCCAGACACTTACTTACACACAAACATCTCCTTTTATGGTCAGGGTGTGCTGTCTTGACTTAGCACACACACCCAGAGACAGGAAGGAAGAATATAAAACTGATGTTTTTTTCATTTTTGACCTGACCTTCTCCGGGAACTGCAGTCCTGTATAATGACACTCGCTTGTAATAAAGCAACTTTTTGTTCAATACAACGTCTCCGACGTCTCTTTTAAAAGTTATAAAGTTTAAGTGCCAATGATTGTCACACACACACTAGGTGAGGTGAAATTATCCTCTGCATTTGACCCATCCCCACAGGGGAGCAGTGAGCAGCAGCGGTGGCCACGCCCGGGAATCATTTGGTGATTTAACGCCCAATTTCAACCCTTGATGCTGGGTGCCAAGCAGGGAGGTAATGGGTCCCATTTTTATAGTCTTTGGTATGACTCGGCCGGGGTTTGAACTCACGTCCTACCGATCTCAGGGCGGACACTCAACCACAAGGCCCCTTTGATCCAGCTGCACAGCCATGTTGCCCTTCTGCCTGGGAGAGGTTGACAAGACCAGAAATACACATCAATACTGAACAGCCTGCTCTGGTTTTGGTCTCATTTAGTGGCCATTTCTACTGTAGTATTGATATTTGTAAGTTTTCATGCTTCAAAATGCTTAATTTAAGATATAATTTCTAATACTATAACAAATACATATGGGCAGTGGATAATACATGTATTAATATGCATACTACATGCTGTTATTTCTTCTGACAATGTTCAGTTCAGTTCAGTCTAGTTTCAGTTTATTTCGAACATGCCTACGATACAATGTAATGCATTACACAATTGCAGTTGTTCCATTACAGCACGTCCGAAAAGGAGTAGGAAGAAGCAGAGCTTATTTAATCCTACCCCTTTTCATACCATAGCAATTTTATCCAATTTCCTTGTTCTCTGTAACATTACAGTGAACAAATAAATAATATACCATAGTAAGCATACAAATATTAAATACATAAATAATCATTGTCTCAATAAATTAAAAAAAGGGTTAAATATGTCATCATAATTCTTGTTCTGTGTACTTTGTGAACACTAGTAGTTTAAACAGTCTCTTAAACTGAATCAAATTGGTGCTTTGTTTGATTTCCATAATTTAATTCCAGATACTGATATACTAAAGGTTTTAAGTGTTGTACGAGCATACAAATGTTTTAAATTAGATTTTCCTCTAAGGTTATATTTCTCCTCTTTTGTTGAGAAGAATTGTTGTACATTCTTAGGTAGCAGGTTATAGTTTGCTTTGTACATAATTTTAGCTGTTTGCAAATGCACCAAATCATTGAATTTCAATAATTGTGATTTAATAAATAAAGGGTTTGTGTGTTCGCTATAGCCAACATTATGTATTATTTTAATTGATAATGTGCCTAATAAAGTGTCCCATTGAACAGTTCTGGAACTTCCCAAGCAACCGCTTGCTCTGCTTCTATCATTCTTTGCAATTAAGATTAGTGATTGGCATCCATCCCGTCCAATCAGCGAGGTTTTAACTGACCTACTATGCTATTATTGTAAATAATGTAAATAATTAAATGTATATACTCTGATGATTAACTTGTGTGATGACTGTATTATGCTGATAGTATATATTTGTACCATGAATTGATTAACGTGGACGCCGACTTAAACAAGTTGAAAAACTTATTCTGGTGTTACCATTTAGTGGTCAATTGTACGGAATATGTACTGTACTGTGCAATCTACTAATAAAAGTTTCAATCAACCAATCAATCAATACGTCAAAGTCATTTAGTGGCCATTTAAAAAGTACCACTGATAGTCACACACACACACTGGTGGAGTGGCCATACCAGCAACTTGAGGGTTCCAGGTTCGATCCCCGCTTCCACCATCCTAGTCACTACCGTTGTGTAAGGACACTTTACCCACCTGCTCCCAGTGCCACCCACACTGGTTTAAATGTAACTTAGACATTGGGTTTCACTATCTAAAGCGCTTTGAGTCACTAGAGAAAAGCGCTATATAAATATAATTCACTTCACTAGGTGTGGTGAAATCACCCTCTGCATTTGACCCTATCCTCATGTTCACCCCCTGGGGGGTGAGGGGAGCAGTGAGCAGCAGCGGTGGCCCCGCTCGGGAATCATTTTGGTGATTTAACCCCCAATTCCAACCCTTGATGCTGAGTGCCAAGCAGGGAGGTTATGGGTCCCATTTTCATAGTCTTTGGTCTGACCGGGGTTTGAACTCACGACCTACCGATCTCAGGGCGGACACTCTAACCACAAGGCCTTTATATTGTAGCATTGATATTTTTAGGCGTTTTATGCTTCAAAATGCTTAATTTAAGGTAAAATTTCTAATACTATAACAAATACATGTGGATGATACATGTTTTAGAGCAGTGGTTCTCAACCTTTTTTCAGTGATGTACACCCTGTGAACATTTTTTTAATTCAAGTACCCCTTAATCATAACAAAGCATTTTTAGTTGAAAAAAAGAGATAAAGAAGTAAAATACAGCACTATGTCATCAGTTTCTGATTTATTAAATTGTATAACAGTGCAAAATATTGCTCATTTGTTGTGGTCTTTCTTGAACTATTTGGAAAAATATATATAAAAATAACTAAAAACTTGTTGAAAAATAAACAAGTGATTCAATTATAAATAAAGATTTTTACACATAGAAGTAATCATCAAATTAAAGTGCCCTCTTTGGGGATTGTAATAGAGATCCATCTGGATTCATGAATTTCATTCTAAACATTTCTTCACAAAAAAAGAAATCTTTAACATCAATATTTATGGAACACGTCCACAAAAAATCTAGCTGTCAACACATTGCATTGTTGCATTTCTTTTCACAGTTCTTTTTGACAGACATTTAAAAAAAAATCTCAAGTACCCCTTGGCATACCTTCAAGTACCCCCAGGGTTACGCGTACCCCCATTTGAGAACCACTGTTTTAGAGGAGCATCAAGGGTTGGAATTGGGGGTTAAATCACCAAAATGATTCCCGGGCGCGGCCACCGCTGCTGCCCACTGCTCCCCTCACCTCCCAGGGGGTGATCAAGGGTCAAATGCAGGAGAATAATTTCGCCACACCTAGTGTGTGTGTGACAATCATTGGCACTTTAACTTTTTTTAAATATACATACAATATGCTGTTATTTCTTCGGATAATGTGCCTAATAAAGTGTCCCTTTGAACTGTTCTGGAACTTCCCAAGCAACCTTGCTCTGCTTCTATCATTCTTTGCAATTAGGATTAATGATTGGCATCCATCCCGTCCAATCAGCGAGGTTTTAACTGACCTACTATGTGACGTCAAAGTCATACTGACCAATCAGAGCAGCCGTCAGTCCCCATTGCGGCAGTAGCACAACTTCCTCTAGAGTTCTTTCTCTCTCTCCCCTCTCCGTCTGTTAGCGACGTGTTTGTTTTGTGTGTGTTAGTTATTAAATTATAAACGGAATGTTATCATGAAGTAGGCTTTTTTCGCTGCTGTCGGCGGTTTGAAGTGACTCGCCGGAGGGGAAAGTGCTCCATAGTCGACTAAGAAGAAACAATAATGCCTCTCAGGGTCGGCGGGAGAAACGTGAGCTTCTTTCTTCCGCTCGTCTTGTTTTTTTTGGTTGGAGTCGCTGCCATTCCGGAGGAGCAAAATCCTGTCCAAGAACAGGCCCCGATAGTGGTATGTATAACTATCTTATTATCACACATTTATCGTCTAATTATCGGGGCGAATCGGTTTTGTATCGACGCGTCTTCTTGTAGCATTTAAGCTAGCTGCTACATGCTAACTGAGACGTGTCATCACACGACTTGTTAGCCTGTTTACACTAAGCCGGCTAAGGTTATCCAGGGTAAATCCCACCTAACCTTATCCTTGTCCACACACACACACACACACACACACACACAATGATTGGTCGTTAAAGACCCCCTCCGTCAGCCGGCGCAACGCGACCTAATACGCATGCGCGGAAAATTAACACGTCATGGTCACCTCCAGTGTTGTTTTATGTGCAAGTTCTTTTAATTAAATGTAACTTATCTGAACAATATCCAGTGTTGTGGTATTTCAATTAACTGGAATCCAGTGTGCTGTGGGGCCCTATTGTAGTGAAACACACCTGAGCCATCATAGATTAATCAAATCTTTATTGGACACGAAAGTACACAAGGTGATAAAGAACATTTTACATCAATCAATCTGGGTACCATATTTTTCGGATTATAAGTCGCAGTTTTTTTCATAGTTTGACCGGGGGTTCGATTTATACCCTGGAGCGATTTATGTGTGAAATTATTAACGCATTACCGCAAAATATCAAATAATATTATTTATCTCATTCACGTAAGAGACTAGGCGGATATCAGCAATCGTCACACACACGTCAACCAATAAAAATTCGGCGGGGGCGGGTCATAGCGAGGGATGTCCCGATCCAGGTTTTTGCACTTCCGATCCGATACAGATGTTGTTTTTGCATTTTCGATCCGATACCGATACTGGCCTTATCCGAGCATGTATTAAAGTTTAAAGTTATTTAGCCTACGTAGTTGTCAGATTCATGTTGAAAAGGGTTTTAATACTCTTGATAACAACTAGCCAGCTGAATTAAGTGAGTTTGAATAATACACAATTGTTGGTAACAAGAAACTGACCTGTTAATTCAAGGATGAACACAAAATAGACAAAATGATACATGACAAACAGAAATGGCATCATTGAACTAGGGCTGGGCGATATGGCCTTTTTTAATATCGCAATATTTTAAGGCCATATCGCGATACACGATATATATGTGGATATTTTGCCTTAGCCTTGAATGAACACTTGATGCATATAATCACAGCAGTATGATGATTCTATGTGTCTACATTAAAACATTCTTCTTCATACTGCATTAATATATGCTACTTTTAAACTTTCATGCAGAGAAGGAATTCCCAACTAAAATATGGTGTGGGCGTGTGGCACAAAATGGAGATGTTGACATGCGGAGTTTCAAACACTCTTCATTCTCTAGCAAGGGACTTTTTAAATGATGCTACATAATAGCAGTAATGCTACTTTTTATAGCAACGCTTTTGCCCCACACTTGACAAATTACGGTTGTCTGTTCGACATATTCCCACTTGAAGCCAAACCCCAGACGATGGACCCCCTGCTGTTTTTTGGGGGAATTAATTAATTCTTCCTTCATTATTACCACTCACACGGCTACGCTAGCATCACAGTTAATGTTACCCATGTTGCTACCTCTCTGCTGGGAGAGGGCGTATACGTATGTGACGTATGACGTGACAGTATGTGACGTGTGTAAGAAGGTGCGCTTGCTGTCTGTGAGAAGCAGACACAAGACAGAGTGGGAAGAGCCTGTCGTGTAATGCCAGCAGCTAAAAGCAACTGCGTGAGAACGTATACTTGAATATCACGATATAGTCATTTTCTATATCGCACAAAGACAGCTGACATTTTTACCGGTAACTTATAATTCACATGGCCGTCTTAACGGTTAGGACACAGACATGTGCATGTGTTGAAGGTGTGCTGGAAAATGCGGACTGGAAATTAGGGAGCAGCAGAAAAGTGGAATGTATTATTTAAATCGGTGCGTTGGAAAACACTGACCGGAATGTTTTTTAAAACTGGATCTGGATCGCCATTTTCCCATGCCTTGCCGATACGCATTTTTTGGCAAATATCGACGGCCGATCCGATCCAAATATCGGATCGGGACATCCCTAGTCATGGCAGAAGTGCATTGTGGGTCATGGCAGAAGATGCTACCTGCTACTACTTCCTTACCGGGAGAATGTGCCATGCAAGTTTTCTGGATGTCATCGAATGGATCGACAAAGCACGGGCTTCAGTGACAACCGAAACCATCTTGTCCGGATTCAGAAAGGCTGGAATAATTGGAACTGCAACGGACGATGACTCTGACGTAAGCGACGTACCGATAGAAGAGGAAGCGGCGCATTGTCTACCTTTGGAGTTGGCAGAGTTGTTTAGAAGCGACACAGAGGAAGAAGATTTCATGGGATTTAGCGATTAGGAGTGACAGATTGTTTGGTAAACTTATAACATGTTCTATATGTTATAGTTATTTGAATGACTCTTACCATAATATGTTACGTTAACATACCAGGCACGTTCTCAGTTGGTTATTTATGCGTCATATAACGTACACTTATTCAGCCTGTTGTTCACTATTCTTTATTTATTTTAAATTGCCTTTCAAATGTCTATTCTTGGTGTTGGATTTTATCAAATAAATTTCCCCCAAAAATGCGACTTATAATCCAGTGCGACCTATATATATTTTTTTTCCTTCTTTATTATGCATTTTCGGCTGGTGCGATTTGTAATCCGAAAAATATGGTATCTAAATATCTGGTCAGGACATGCCTCACTCTTTTGCCTTCACCTTCATTGTCCATTTGTTTTTGGTGACTTTATATACTCTGGACCTAGACGTTGAGTCCGTGACATACATGGCGGACAATAACCGATACAGTCTGCTTTGCCAGTCCAAAAGCATTCGCCGTTTTCCGTAGTTGGTCTTCCCTCGTCGGCGAGGTAATACAAAGCACACGCTACCTTTTTTATCACATCCACGGGAGCCCGCATTCTCGTTGACTCTCCTACAAGTTTTTCCGTAAGTAGAATCACATCTGACCTCGACATTCGAAAGTTCTCTTGCCGTCTGAGAAGTGTTGTATCCCAAATAGCTGCAATCGCTTTCTTTTAAGGTAGTCATGTGTGATTTCCACACGGTCTGTACATGTAGAAGAAGGAGAAACACGGGCATGTCTGGATGACTCGCCTCCATATTTCCAGTGGTTAGCTCCGAGTTACGAAACCAGCTTTATTATGAAGCTGGCCGTGGCGCGTTCTTTCTGACGTCACTTCCTGCGTGGGGCGCGGTCTTTCTGGCGTCACTTAATAGATAGTACTTTATTGATTCCTTCAGGAGAGTTCCCTAAGGAAAATTAAAATTCCAGCAGCAGTGTACAGAATTGAGATTGAATTAAAAAAATTAAAAATAATGGGGGTATAAATGGAAATAAAATAGAAAATATAACAATAAGAATACAAATAAAAAGCAACAATAAGAATAAAAATATACCAGTAAAAACAAGAATATAACAAGAGAAACTAAGCAGTAGTGACCATGTTATGAAAATGTATTGCACTGTTTTTTGTTGCAGTTTATTTCAGTATTGTTATTGTTTTGCATCCCCTGTCATCCTAGTACCCCCCTGCCCCCCAGAGAGGAGTTGTACAGTCTGATGGCGTGTGGGACAAAGGAGTTTTTTAGTCTATTAGTCCTGCACTTGGGATGAAGCAGTCGAGCACTGAACAGGCTCCTCTGGCTACTGACAACGGTATGCAGAGGGTGACTGGCATCATCCATGATGCTCAGTAGTTTTTCCACAGTCCTCTTCTCTGCCACCGTCACCAGTGAGTCCAGTTTTATTCCGATCGTAGAGCCGGCCCGCCTGATCAGTTTCTCCAGTCTGGAGCTGTCCTTCTTGGATGTACTGCCCGCCCAGCACACTACGATGTAGAACAAAACACTGGCAACCACAGACTGGTAGTACATCCACAAGAATTTTTTGCAAATGTTGAAGGAATTTCCTCTCTGTCTGAACTCAGTTTGTAAACGATCAATGAGTCCATATAAAGCTAAGAGCCATAGATTCAAGAAACACACGGCGCACGTACGGTACCCGTGTAAAAAATTATCAGAGGAGGGGAACCTTAAACGCTGGTTTAGTGTGGCTGAAACGGGGCTTAGGCTAAATTATTCGTATAAGGGGTTATCCGGCTTACACTACCTTTCAAAAGTTTGGGGTCACCCAAACAATTTTGTGGAATAGCCTTCATTTCTAAGAACAAGAATAGACTGTCGAGTTTCAGATGAAAGTTCTCTTTTTCGGGCCATTTTGAGCGTTTAATTGACCCCACAAATGTGATGCTCCAGAAACTCAATCTGCTCAAAGGAAGGTCAGTTTTGTAGCTTCTGCAACAAGTTAAACTGTTTTCAGATGTGTGAACATGATTGCACAAGGGTTTTCTAATCATCAATTAGTCTTCTGAGCCAATGAGCAAACACATTGTACCATTAGAACACTGGAGTGATAGTTGCTGGAAATGGGCCTCTATACACCTATGTAGATATTGCACCAAAAACCAGACATTTGCAGCTAGAATAGTCATTTACCACATTAGCAATGTATAGAGTGTATTTCTTTAAAGTTAAGACTAGTTTAAAGTTATCTTCATTGAAAAGTACAGTGATTTTCCTTCAAAAATAAGGACATTTCAATGTGACCCCAAACTTTTGAACGGTAGTGTAGCCTAAGTTACATTTTCATTCATCCATGTTCGTAACAAAACAAACTTTCCTTTTTTTCATTATAGAGATGAGTTGACATGGAGGAAAAATACTTCTAACTAGGGCTGCAACTAACAACTAATTTGATAATCGATTAATCTGTCAATTATTACTTCGATTAATCGATTAATAATCGGATACAAGAGACAAACTACATTTCTATCCTTTACAGTATTTTATTTAAAAAAAACAGCATACTGGCACCATACTTATTTTGATTGTTTCTCAGCTGTTTGTAAATATTGGAGTTTATAAATAAAGGTTTATAGTAGCCTCTGCGCATGCGCATAGCATAGATCCAACAAATCGATGACTAAATTAATCGCCAACTATTTTTATAATCGGTTTTAATCGATTAGTTGTTGTAGCCCTACTTCTAACTGATACGCTGGAAGCTACTATCACTTTTGTTGACATCCGGCTTATTCAAATATATGACAGGATATCCTTGCCGTTTTGAAGAAACTGGTGCTAAAAGCAAAACAGTCAAATATCATCATTGTGTCATGCATGCGCTGCTGTTTTTATTGCCAAAACGCCATTCAAAATATCTATGACAAGTTTTTTGTTAGGATCCGCTGCTCGGATCACAGTTTGTTTACTTTTTAGTGTCACGTGTGTTTTTCAGCACCTTGTTTGTTTCTGTTGTCACGACGACAGATTGTGCTCAGCTGCCTCTGGTTAGTGTTCGAGACGCTCACCTGTTGTCCGGGCACTAATCAGAGGGCTATTTTAGTCTTTGCCCTGGCCTCACTCGGCCTGGCTTGCTAATTTGCTTTTATGCAACAGCTAACGACTTCTTGGATTCCTGCTAGCTTTCATGCTATATTATTTTTGCTTGCTAGCTCCCACGCTAGTCCCTTTGTCTTTGTCTTTTGTGCTATGTACACGTCTTTGTTTTTTCCCTGCTATGATTTATTTGCTTAAATAAATCATTTTCCAACCTGCACGCTGTGTCCGAAGCCGTCTGCATCCCTGGGAGAACACCTCGCACCACGATGCGACCAGGTCGTTACACTGTAACGACCTGGTCATAATGACACTGTAATGACACTATCGACCCTCAAAAAATCTTAAATTAATTGGGAAAATCTGACTTTTAACAGCGACTGGACAACAAAGTATGCATTTATTGAAATTGCTGACTTTGTAATGTCTTGTATTGATGGCTGTTTGGTTTTGTTTGTCCGATTAACTCGATCAAAGCTCGTTTAATAGGTGTAGCGCTGAATTGGTCACGATGCGACCAGGTCGTTACACTGTAACGACCTGGTCGCATCGTGGTGCGAGGTGTTCTCCCAGGGATGCAGACGGCTTCGGACACAGCGTGCAGGTAGGAAAATGATTTATTTAAACAAATAAATCATAGCAGGGAAAAAACAAAGACGTGTACATAGCACAAAAGACAAAAACAAAGGGACTAGCGTGGGAGCTAGCAAGCAAAAATAATATAGCATGAAAGCTAGCAGGAATCGAAGAAGTCGTTAGCTGTTGCGTAAAAGCAAATTAGCAAGCCAGGCCGAGTGAGGCCAGGGCAAAGACTAAATAGCCCTCTGATTAGTGCCCGGACAACAGGTGAGCGTCTCAAACACTAACCAGAGGCAGCTGAGCACAATCTGCCGTCATGACAACAGAAACAAACAAGGTGCTGAAAAACACGTGACACTAAAAAGTAAACAAACTGTGATCCGAGCAGCGGATCCTAACATTTTTTCCTGGTTGGAGGTTTAACAAACTGAGTTTATACCTTAAGTCTTGGATTTATTTTGGGGAAACTAAGGCCATGTCCACACGAACACGGACAGTTTCAAAAACACATTTTTGGGGTTAAAACAATTTCCATCCACACAAGTGTAGTTTCAAAACTGTCTATGTCTACACACAAACTCATACACTTGCTGTCGCACACTTTGTCCAATCAGAAGTCTGAAAAAAGCAGCAATATCTGACTTGGTGGCATTACACCTCCTGTTATGTTTATTTTGATCGACTTTAGATATACAATGACATGTACATTATCTTTAAAACCAGCCTGCGCATACACAAAGCCCTGGGAACATTATTAAAGAGCGAATGCATACCTGTGCTGCTGAAACCCAACACTCGTAGAATGATAACGTATTCAGCAACATGGTGATGTATTACCTGTGCAGTGAAGTGTACATTTCTAAAATCAGCACGCACTAACGAGCCAAGGAAACCATTTTGCATGTTGAAGGTAATTATAAAGCATTTAATCATCGATATAGTGATATGGTACATGTGTAATGAAGTGTATATTGTCTTTAACATCAATACAAACTACAAGGAGGACGCTACATATTTTTTTTAGTTGCTTGGTTGCTTTTTACGCGTGAGCACAGTCCATCTACAAAAATTTCAACAAGACATGTAAGTTAACTTCATGATTTGTCGTTACATAAGGACTAAAAAAGTGAAAAGAGCAGCATACTTAAAAAGTTGTTTTCATATAAGAAATATTTTAATATATATTAAATGTGAAATAAGCATCCATCCATCCATTTTCTACCGCTTGTCCCTTATGGGGTCGCGGGGGGTGCTGGAGCCTATTCCAGCTGCATATGGGCGGAAGGCGGGGTACACCCTGGACAAGTCGCCACCTCATCACAAGGCCAACACAAATAGACAAGACAACTTTCACATTCTCATTAAAAATATTAAATGACACCAAAACGCATTGATTGAATTTGTTTTGCAAAACGGGTAACGAGTGTTGATAAATCACATTGCGCGTGCTAAATAATTGTACTTGCATCTTAATGAATGTTTTGATTATCCGCATATATTTTGCTTAATAATTAAGACAGACACCCAAAATGGATTGCACGCCTCATTCTGCTCACTTAACAGACGCAGTCCACTTTGTACACGTTAAGTAGATCAGTTTTGCGTGTGCTATCAGGTCTTGCACGTGTTTAGTACACCAACACCTTTGGTGAATCAGGCCTTGAGTGTTGGGTTCCAGAACAGCTGATGTGATTTAGTTAAATCAATTCTGAGTATGTTTACTCTGAGTTAAGACCACAACAAAAAGTCATGATCAATGGAGCGCTGAGTACAATTCATTACAGCTAGGGATGGGAACTTGATAAGATTTTTCCCGCTTTCAATTCTACTGAACATTTTGTTTTTTGTCGGTTCTTTAATCTATTCTTAGTTTCCCCGGCGATCGAGTTGCTCAACAAGCCTCCATCCGCAACAGTCGAAGCGTAGGCTCATCAAAGGAGTGCGCAGAGGTTCATGTTCCATGATCCAATCAAATAACATGACAGAGATGAGTGGATATTAACATGGCAGAAAAAATATATATCTGCCAAAAATACAAACTTTGTGTAAATACCTTGAAAAATAGGAGACTTTTTAGATTAGTAAAGAAGAGGAGGCAGCAGCTCACACATTCTCATACTTTCTGTAACATGCAGGAAGAAATGTCAGTCAGCTTGAAAAATGTCTCGACTATAATTTACGTGAAGGAGCCCAGAATTGTTTTAATTTAAATGTTTGCAATATTTCAGGGTTCCTCTAGAGGAAACTTAAAAATGTATTAAATTTAGAAACTGCTATAAAAATGAGTAGGTGGCGATTTTTTGTGATGTTGAGAAATCCCCTGATGTTTTCTGGTGCTAAATGAACCACAACATTAGCACAGCATAAACAGTATGTCACTACTGGTCCCAAGTTTCCTTAAAAAAAAGAACTTAAAGCTTTGTCCAGCTGTTTACTGATGTATACTATTTATGTTTAGCTTACTTTTACTGCAAATGAAAATCAGCTCCAAATATCGATGATCGGCGTCCTTGACTACTAATACTAAAAAATTACATCAGTCAATCTCTAGTTTTTAAGGACATATTGCAAAAATACCTGACTAGAAATAAAAAAATCAATCATGTAAAACAGGAATGACTTGATGTTGATGCTCTATATCAGGGGTCCCCAAACTATGGCCCGCGGGCCAGATACGGCCCACCAGCATCCAAAATCCGGCCTGCGGGTAGTCCTGAATAACAATAACAACATTTTTTTTTTCAATATTTTTTTTTTTGTGTTTGTTTTTTATTTGTATTTATTTTGTAATCTGTCCTTTCTCATCCATTCAACAATCCATTTTCTACCGCTTGTTACTGGGTCTCCAGTGACATCATCACGCTCGCGCCGCAAAGACAGGTGAGAGCGCGGCAAGTGCACAAGGAAAAAAAATGGCGAAAACGTAAAATATTCTCAGTGTAGAGTTTTTAAACATCAGTGGACATATGACTTTTTTTTGTTCAATGTAAGGAAAAGGCAGTTGGTCTAATCTGCAATGAGACAGATTATATACAGTATATATATATATATATATATATATATATATATATAGTCGAGGTTACTGTGGTTTATCCTTTATACAGTGCTCTTGTGCAAAACGCGGCTGCCCGTCTCCTCACCAGTACCAAAAAACGCGAGCACATCACCCCAGTGCTGGCCTCACTCCACTGGCTCCCTGTCCGTCACCGCATTGATTTTAAATTACTTTTAATTGTTTTTAAATCCCTAAATGGTCTGGCCCCACAATACCTGACCGAGCTGCTGCATCACCATACCTCGTCTAGAGCCTTGAGGTCAGCTGACCAAATGCTTTTGGCGGTCCCCAGATCCAGGCTAAAGACCAGAGGGGACAGAGCCTTTTCCGTTGCCGCCCCTAAGCTCTGGAACAGCCTTCCCCTCCACATTATGTCAGCCCAGAGCCTGGGGGTCTTCAAAACCCTCCTTAAGACCTACGTCTTCTCGCTGGCCTTTGACCCGAGCTGAGTCCGCCCACTAGGCCACCATTTCTAGTCCCTCCCACCCCTCCGCTTTAGTTGCATTTTTCAATTTGTCGCACTTTTATTATTATTATTTTTATTCTGCAAATTTTTTAAAACTTTTTATTCGACCCCTTTTACCGTATTGCATTTGCACTATCTTGTTTAGCACATTCATTGTTTAAAGATTAAAGTACCAATGATTGTCACACACACACTAGATGTGGTGAAATTTGTCCTCTGCATTTGACCCATCCCCTTGGGGAGCAGTGGGCAGCAGCGGCGCCGCGCCCGGGAATCATTTTGGTGATTTAACCCCCAACTCCAACCCTTTGTTGCTGAGTGCCAAGCAGGGAGGTTATGGGTCCCATTTTTATAGTCTTTGGTATGACTCGGCTATGTTCTTTGTTTGTTTTTTGTTTTGCTTAGTTTTTTTTTGCTCCATGCTTTTTTAACCTGTAAAGCACTTTGGTTCAATCTAAAAGTTGTTGAAAACGTGCTATATAAATAAAGTTGACTTGACTTGACTTGACTTGACTTGACTCAAAACCGGGGTAGAGCGGAATATACGTTGCGTCAGAAAAAAACACAGAGGCTATTTAATTCATTTCATTTCAGTTTATATAG
Source organism: Entelurus aequoreus (assembly GCF_033978785.1). Classification (NCBI taxonomy): domain Eukaryota; kingdom Metazoa; phylum Chordata; class Actinopteri; order Syngnathiformes; family Syngnathidae; genus Entelurus; species Entelurus aequoreus. The sequence goes on along the minus strand of NC_084757.1, from coordinate 15,038,012 downwards.
ACTCCCCTGAAGAGCAGGGAAACCTGCGAAACAAGCTTGTAGGGATGAAATAGCCTGTGTTTTTTCCTGACTTAACGTATATACAGTATACAACCCGGCCCCTGGCCAAATTTTTTTTAACCCAATGCGGCCCCCGGGTCAAAAAGTTTGGGGACCCCTGCTCTATATTTTTGGTCCCCAGTTATATAAAACCTGTCTTCCATGCTAAAACACTGTCGAGCAGCCATAACTTTACTTACAACGTGGAATGGTGGCCTAGAGAACACAGCACAAAAAACACTTCCTTGTGTTCTTCCAGAAGGCCTCCAGTTCCCAACATTTGGTCCCGGTGGTGAAAGACGATGACTCCGGCAAAGCAAAACTGGGCTTCATCCACGCCTTCGTGGCCTCCATCTCCGTCATCATCGTGTCAGAGTTGGGAGATAAGACTTTCTTCATCGCCGCCATCATGGCCATGCGCTACAACCGGCTCACCGTGCTGGCAGGCGCCATGCTGGCCCTGGGACTCATGACCTGCCTGTCTGGTGAGTCAAATATAAACTAAAATAGTCTGTTCCAGGGTCAAACTGTGGCTTTGGAAATGGAAAAAAAATACTAATTCCATCCTTCTGGTTTTTGTCCACACCAGTGTTGTTTGGCTACGCCACCACCATCATCCCCAGGATCTACACCTACTACGTGTCCACCGCCCTGTTCGCCATCTTCGGCGTACGCATGCTGAGGGAGGGGCTCCGCATGAGTCCTGACGAGGGCCAAGAGGAGCTGGAGGAAGTGCAGGCGGAGATCAAGAAGAAAGACGAAGAGGTAGGAGACAAAGCAAAGGTCCTCTTAACGGCCTTTTTAAATGTCCTCATCTTGTCCTCCCAGCTGCAGCGCACCAAGCTCATCAACGGGACTCAAGACGTGGAGGCGGGGGCCGCCGCCTCGCCACCGCCGTCCAGGTGGCACAGCGTCATCTCGCCCATCTTCATCCAGGCGCTCACCCTCACCTTCCTGGCGGAGTGGGGGGACCGCTCGCAGCTGACCACCATCATCCTGGCTGCCCGAGAGGTGCGTCACATGACCCCATGTTTCCTTTTTTGATTCTGTTTGCTTTCAAAGCTTTTAAAAATCCCAACCAGGATCCGTTTGGTGTGGCTGTCGGAGGCACGCTGGGTCACTGCTTGTGCACCGGCCTGGCTGTGGTGGGAGGGAGGATGATCGCACAGAAGATATCCGTCAGGACAGGTGAGACCACCGCATTGCAACACACCATGTCCCCTATTCATGTAGAAGCCCAGGCAATATTCATAAACATTACAGCATTTAAAAACACTTTGTTTTAACCAGAATTGTTTTTAAAGTAAATTTAAAGCCTACGTTAAACCTGAAAGGTTATTGTACTTTATTGGAAAAATAGACCACATTAAACGAAAATTTTAAGTGTGTTTTAAAAATAGGTGAACCAAAAACTAACATGTTGATGCAGGTAATCAAATTAACAATTAAATGCCTGTTAAGCCAGAAATTATATTTATTGAATCAATTTGATAGAGATTCTACTTCATCAACCAGTAATTAAATCAGTGAACAATTTAATTAAGAACAGCCTAATTTATAGAATTAATTTGATTAAAAAATAACCCACATTAAACCAAACATGTATTTATTTTTAAAAAATAAAGAAGTTTTAAAAGCCTACATTAAACCAGAAATGTATACATTTTAGATAGGGGTGTGAAAAAAAAAGCTATTTTTAACCTTACGATAATGCGCTCTGCCGCAAATAAATATATTTTTTGTATTTTAACCTTTAGGCACGTTGTATTGTTGTATGATTGTTGTCAGCCATCTTGGATCACATGCATGCACTACATTATTCATACTTCTATTCATTTACCAAAACACTGCAATTGTTTTGTCTAAAATTATGCTGCAAAATATAAACGGACAATTGTTTTCTATCGTATTGTGCGGTACCGTGTGATTTGAATTTGTTGTAATTAGTAGAAGTAAAAAATAGCCCAAGAAAAACAAAGATTTTTTTGTGTATTTAAAAATTACATTAAACTACAGTAAACCAGATATTTTAATTTTAACTTAAAAAAATTGATTAATTAATTATTGGTATTTTTAAAAGCCGACATTTAACCACATTTTTTTAAACTTTTTTTTATTACGTTGAAAAAATAAAAATACCCCATACTAAAATAAAAATGACATATTTATTCAATAATATTTAAGTTAAATCAAATTAATTAAATCTAAGTAAATACATATAAGAAGAGCATGTTTTTAAACTATATTCAATAACATTAAATTACATTAAACTCTATTTTTCAATTTGATTTCAAAAATAGCCAGTTCTCCAAAGATTAATTAATTTAATTTTCATCAACATAATATTATGCTCCACCACTTAGTTATTAACAGAACACATCCAACACACATGATACTTGGAAACAAATTACCAGAATTTAACCCGTCTTGTTGTCTTTTCCTGACACAGTCACAATCATCGGAGGGATCGTGTTCTTGGCCTTCGCCTTCTCCGCCCTCTTCATCAAACCAGAGGGAGGACTGTGAGAGCCAGCGTCCTGAAAAGACTCTTTACCGTGTACATAATTGTCCATAGTTTGCATTCGTCACTGTCGAGAGATTATCAACTGCTGTGGACTACAGTGTGGAGACTGCGGCCTCTTGGAGCTCAAAGCATTCTGGGAAATGTAGTGTTGAGATACAACCACAAAGGTACTTTGTTTGTTTTGTTACTGAGTGCTTTTTCCACATGTTAGACAGTCCTTGTTTTCTTCATTTTAAACATGCTTGTCTTTTTTGGTGATCTATTAATTAATTCATCAAAGTCAAATTATAAATACTGTCTGTTATTTTATGCTTTTTTTTTGTGGAAACAACAATAAGTTGATATTTCTGCATTGTTTTGCTAACATACTATAGTGTACATAAAGCTCACCTCACTCCAGTTTTAATTTAAAAAATGATCTATTTATTTAGTGTCATTGAAGTTTGGAAAGTGAAGGGTGAAAGATCATAAGGAAATATTTTTCTAAAAGGTTGGACAAGGTGCACTCAGTTAATTAAAAAAAACATAAATCCTGCAATAAAAAAATCATTGACCTTTAAGTGGAAATGCTTAATAAAATGTTTTCCTGTCTTTCAAGTTAATTTATTAAGACATTAGTTTATATGACCCCAAAATATATTTGTTTAAATATTGATACAAAAACGACAACCAAATCAATAAAATTCCCAAATCACTTGTTTTTCTTATTACTATAAAAACACTTGTAAAATATTACTGTACTTTGTTGACGTGTATATACTGTAGAGCTTGTTGGTTGAGCGGCCGTGCCAGCAACTTGAGGGTTCCAGGTTCGATCCCTGCTTCTGCCATCCTAGTCACTGCCGTTGTGTCCTTGGGCAAGACACTTTACCCACCTGCTCCCAGTGCCACACTGGTTTAAATGTAACTTAGATAATGGGTTTCACTAAGTAAAGCGCTTTGAGTCACTAGAGAAAAAGCGCTATATTAATATAATTCACTTAACCATATGTGAACACCAGATGGCGGCAGTGAGTTTGACCAGACTGAAGGCAACTGAATAAATGTAAAAAGTATTTCATTATATAAATATACATCAATTTAATGGACATTTATCATTACATTTCGTTTAATGTATTTAATAAGTTTGCCACATAACAAAACCTACGTACAACTGGAGTTCTATGTATGTATAAATATATATAAATTTGGATATATTTTATTTCCAGTGACTTGGTGACTTCACTATATAGAGAAACAGAACGATGTAAACACTGAGTGATTTATTTTATGAACATTGCAGGAGCATAAATATGTTGAAATGCTTTAATTCACTCAACTTTTACGCTTTCAGACAATCTGTGAAAATGAAACGTCTTTTTTTTTCGTCTTCCAGTACTAGAAAAAGAGCATTCCTCTCAATATAAAATAGTAATTTCTAGCTCCAATATGTATTTACATGATATATTATGTACAGTACATCTGGATATAATATTTTCAACAATGATGAAGCTGATTTTTGCATAACTGCGTTAAAACTAAACAAGCGCAAAAACACAAAAAGAGAGGGCGCGGCTTTATTCTCGCCGTTATCTTCTTCCTGCCACTTGAGGGCGCCATCGCAGCCTTTTCTAGCGTTTAGTAGTCCAAACGCGACTCTTTTAGTGCAGTGTCCGGTCCGCCCCTGGTGGCTGAAAGCTGCTACTGCGGCTGCGACACGGAATGATCGGGCAAAGTGTTGGGGGGCTGTTGTTGCCGTTTGTGTTGTGTTAAACGCGGTTGATGCTGGTAGTTGTTGTTATTGTTGGTCGTTCTAGTGTAGGCTCCAGCCTGCTGCAAAGGGAACGCCGCCGGCATGATGAGCTGTGTGGGCTGACCTCCGTGGAGCATTGGAGCCTTGAGCACCAGGTGAGACTTTTTTTTTTTTTAAACAAGAAAAAAAATAATTTATCCAAAAAAAAAGACTTATAATTAACCACTTGTATTGATCTAAATTCAGTATAAAGCTATATTGTTTACATTGTTTTATTTTGTATTATTGATGGGGTTTTTAATGGAGGTTAATTTGTGTCTTTAGTTTAAATTTTGTTACACTGAATTTATGTAACTGAAATTTTTGCGCTGAAATTTTGTGAACCGCTTTTTTTTCTTCTTTTTTTTACATTAAATGCTGACAATTTCATTGAAAAAATATTCGGTGTATAAAAATTCAGTGTCGAAAAATTCGCCGCTTCCAAATGCAAGACTCACTTCCGGTAAATTGAGCCAGAAGCAGTCGACCCTGTCTCAAAACTAGCCAATGAGGAGTCACATTTGAAGTCACGTGACACGGGTCTCGCAAAACAGCATAACAAAGCATTTACCTGGCCGTAATACAACATAATAAACATTTCACAGCGGTTCGCTGGATATTTTCAAATTATAAAAAATGGCTCCAATGGTTAGAATCATTTTCAAACTATAAAAATGATTTCTAATGGTTAGAATCTGCACATACGTGTAGCTAAACTGACTGTGATACACAATATGGCCAGCAGGTGGTGCTGGTGAATGATGTTCAGGTAAACGTAACGAAGAAGACAAGTTTGAGGGCGCAATAAATGTTTGTTCACAAGAAATGGTCATTAATAAATGAACAAACACTACATTAGCAATACGAACATTGATAATATATCGAATAAGTGGAATTTTCGCCGTGTTTGTTTCATTTTCTGTCGCTCCTGCTCGATTATAAAAGATGTCAATCAAGGAGGTTGTCTGGTTTTGGATGTTTTGCTCTGTAAACAAGCCCCGCCCACTAGTATGTCACTGAATAATTCAGATTCTAACCATTGGAATCGTTTCTATAGTTTGAACACCTTCAGCGGGCCGCGATGAAATGTTTATTATGTTGCATAATGCCAAGGTAGCCGAGTTAACTGCTTTTTTTACGCTGTTTTGCAAGACTTGTGTCACGTGACTCCAAACCTGACACCTCAGGATCGATTGCTTCTGTCTTAATTTACCGGAAGTGAGTCTTGCATTTTTAAGCAGCAAATTTTACGACACTGAATTTTTATGCATATATATATATATATATATATATATATATATATATATATATATATATATATATATATATAGTCAGCATAATCTGCTGTAAAAAAAAAAAATCACTTCCAACGCAAAAAACTCAGTTACATAAATTCAGTGTAAAAAAAAAAAGGCTTTTGTAATAAAGAGACAAATTAACCGCCATAGTTTTTTGTCATAAGCAAAATGTTGTGATTTGTTGAATCACAGTAAGAACTATTATTTTTACATTTATAATCTCTTTAAAAAAATGTATTCATTATCTAATCATCCATCCATTCATCCATCTTCTTCCGCTTATCTGAGGTTGGGTCGCGGGGGCAGCAGCCGATGCAGGAAAGTCCAGACTTCCCTCTCCCCAGCCACTTCGTCCAGCTCTTCCCGGGGGATCCCGAGGCGTTCCTAGGCCAGCCGGGAGACATAGTCTTCCCAACGTGTCCTGGGTCTTCCCCGTGGCCTCCTACCGGTCGGACGTGCCCTAAACACCTCCCTAGGGAGGCGTTCCTGACCAGATGCCCGAACCACCTCATCTGGCTCCTCTCGATGTGGAGGAGCAGCGGCTTTACTTTGAGCTCCCCCCGGATGGCACCCTATCTCTAAGGGAGAGCCCCGCCACCCGGCGGAGGAAACTCATTTCGGCCGCTTGTACCAGTGATCTTGTCCTTTCGGTCATAACCCAAAGCTCATGACCATAGGTGAGGATGGGAACGTAGATCGACCGGTAAATTGAGAGCTTTGCCTTTTGGCTCAGCTCCTTCTTCACCACAACGGATCGATAAAGCGTCCGCATTACTGAAGACGCCGCTCCGATCCGCCTGTCGATCTCACGATCCACTCTTCCCTCACTCGTGAACAAGACTCCGAGGTACTTGAACTCCTCCACTTGGGGCAGGGTCTCCCCCGCAACCCGGAGATGGCACTCCACCCTTTTCCGGGCGAGAACCATGGACTCGGACTTGGAGGTGCTGATTCTCATCCCAGTCGCTTCACACTCAGCTGCGAACCGATCCAGTGAGAGCTGAAGATCCTGGCCAGATGAAGCCATCAGGACCACATCATTTGCAAAAAGCAGAGACTTAATCCTGCAGCCACCAAACCGGATCCCCTCAACGCCTTGACTGCGCCTAGAAATTCTGTCCATAAAAGTTATGAACAGTCCAACCCTCACTGGAAACGTGTCTGACTTACTGCCGGCAATGCGGACCAAGCTCTGACACTGATCATACAGGGAGCGGACCGCCACAATCAGACAGTCCGATACCCCATACTCTCTGAGCACTCCCCACAGGACTTCCCGAGGGACACGGTCGAATGCCTACTCCAAGTCCACAAAGCACATGTAGACTGGTTGGGCAAACTCCCATGCACCCTGCCAAGAGTATAGAGCTGGTCCACAGTTCCACGACCAGGACGAAAACCACACTGTTCCTCCTGAATCCGAGGTTCGACTATCCGGCGTAGCCTCCTCTCCAGTACACCTGAATAGACCTTACCGGGAAGGCTGAGGAGTGTGATCCCACGATAGTTTGGAACACACCCTCTGGTTACCCTTCTTAAAGAGAGGAACCACCACCCCGGTCTGCCAATCCAGAGGTACCGCCCCCGATGTCCATGCGATGCTGCGGAGTCTTGTCAACCAAGACAGCCCCACAGCATCCAGAGCCTTAAGGAACTCCGGGCGGATCTCATCCACCCCCGGGGCCTTGCCACCGAGGAGCTTTTTAACTACCTGAGCAACCTCAGCCCCAGAAATAGGAGAGCCCACCACAGATTCCCCAGGCACTGCTTCCTCATAGGAAGACGTGATGGTGGGATTGAGGAGGTCGTCGAAGTATTCCCTCCACCGATCCACAACATCCGCAGTCGAGGTCAGCAGAACACCATCCTCACCATACACGGTGTTGATAGTGCACTGTTTCCCCTTCCTGAGGCGGCGGATGGTGGTCCAGAATCACTTCGAAGCCGTCCGAATTAGGCTACTTTTTTGCATTAATAAAAGCTTTTAAAACAATCAAAAAAAGTGTGTGAGGTTGAAACATAGCTTAAAAAAATTACTCTTAACAAAAAAAATGTACATTGGTGAGAATTATTGGAACAAAAAAAAAAAAAATGTAATTCTAACATGCTAACTTAAACAGTGTGTGGGACTGGACTTCCTGTGTACCTGCTCTTGCTGAGGTGCTGCTGGCGGCTGATGGGAAATGCTGATGCTTTGCGTCTGTCCCCGTTGCGGAGTGAAAGCGGTCACCACTTGGCCCATAAACATGGTGGACGGGACCATGACGGCGCCGCACGCCATGTGTCCCGTGACCAACTTGGTGAGCAGCTGCCGAGCGCTGGGAAACCTGCATATCAAATAGATGCATACTGTAAATATAGCAAAAAGACACTCATAATACTTGAATAAAGCTATCTTCAGGGTTCAATAAAATAAACACAACAGGAGGTTGCCTACAGCCACAGCCGTTTCTTGAGACCGTAGCAGTTATTTGCTGGTGCAAAAATTTGGTTAGAAGTCTCATTTTCAGCATCGAGGCAAGTTCACCGCAACAGGAAGAAGATGCAGACCTAATATGGGCGTCCTGCGTGAACATAGCGGCAGCGTTTGGCGCTGCGTTGGGCGCAATCTGCAGCACGTTTGCCGGGTTTGGTTGCTGGATCATGACGGTGTTGTAGAGACTAGAAGCCGGCAGCGTACCCTGTGGAGGCTGCAGAAGAACCCATGTCAGTGTTCCAATACAAACTTGATAACTTTGAAGAAATGTATTTTGTTAGTACCGCTTCACTCCTACACCAGTTGTATTTCTTCTTCTAGGGATGGGTCCCCAATTTGTAACTTTCAAAGGTAACTAGCGAAATACTGAGTACCATATTCCAATAACTTGATGTCGCGTCCGGTTGCAGACTTGGCATCATCTCAAGCACTTGGCGGGGAAACAAGCACTCAGCGCAGACTCTGTCGGATAATGTTGCAGTTTTCCATGCCAACAAAACAAGCGTGCCTGGCAGAAAGTGCTTAAAAGTACACTAAGGCTCCACTTTTCAAAGATGCACTACAATAGGTTTGGGTTCCTTTTTACCTCATCCCTCACTTAAAGCGTGAGTGAAAAATGCACTTCAGACCTGATAAGTCCAAAAAAGAAATAGATGATGCAGTATTATCTGCTCACAGATGCTACCTTATGGTTGTTTGAGCACACTGCAGCTAGCCCTGAGTAGTCCCACTTCTTCATGCTTCAGTCACACACAGGATTCTCACAGGAATAAGGCAAAAATACAAAATAAAATAAAGGACTCCCGTTGGGATTCCTTTTACAATGGGCCATGCGGGCCCTAATATTAAAACCTTACAATTTTAATAGGGTCCTCTGTCCCAAAGGGACATTGCGGTCCCTAATTAATTAGATTATGCATTACTAGTAAAAGTAACTCTGTTATTGTATAACCCCATTATTACGAACACTTATGGTATAAACACTTTGTAGGGCTCAATAAAAGACAAAACCGGCACATTCAACTTGATGTCAAAGACTACTTCCTGACTACGGCAACAAACATAAAAGTAATTAATTAGATTACTCGTTACTAGTAAAAGTTATTAATGCCGTTTCTTTATAACCACATTATCACAAACACTTATGGTATAAACACTTTGTAGGGCTCAATAAAAGACAAGACCGGCACATTCAACTTGATGGCAAAGACTACTTCCTGACTACGAATAAGTGAAATGAATGCATACTTGCAAATGAAAAAACTAAATATAAAAACTGGACTGGTCAAAGGTTACATTATAAAATACAGATTGTATTATTTAACAAGTTAACATTTACTAACACATGAACACACACAAAAGTATCAAAAATTGGTAACATATCATTGAAATGTGAAAACATTTGTTAAATTTCCCCATTTTTGCTGGGTTCTGTTCGTTAAATTTTTATGTTACAAAGTGCCGTGGGCCAAATTATAATAACGGACAACCTTACTTTAATAGCAAGTGTCGTATTAGCGCAGGAAATAACGTCAAAAAGCAGAAATATCGCAGCCTGTGAGCCTACCAAAAGCGGTTCAGGCTTCATAGACTGAACGCAAAGTGCAAAAAAAAACACCTGGCGAAGTTTGGCGAGTACGAAAAGTGTGTAGCTCGTTAGGTGTGTCACACCTGTGCCATGTCCTGCTGTTGGGTGGCGCTCTGCATTGGCCCCGCAGAGACCGCCGGGCCCTGCATGCTGAGCGTGGGCCCCTGCCGCGCCGTACTGGCGTTCAGTCCCGCAGCTGCTTTCTGCACCTGCAACACAACAACAGTTGTGGGACGTCACAGAGGAAGAGTGCCTCCACTTGGGAGTGTTTTGAGATAAGAGCGATCTCGTTCGGCTCGACGTTGCGAGCAAACATTTTTGAGTTGGAGAAACATGAGTTGGTCACAGTGAACCACGTAAATCCGCCCAAAACGTCCGATCTCACTCGCTACAGCTTATAGCTGTAGATCAGACCTGGACTCACTTCTGTGCGGTCCAGTTTGCGTTTACACTTAATACTGACATGTGAGGTGCGGATTGTTCCAGGACCTTACACGCCCCAAAGCAACATGAAGTCTCCTGTGTACACTTGTAGCAAAGACAATAAAAATGTCCACTATCTTACATGCTGTATGTGGTGTTGCTGCTATCCGAACCTTCTATCCATCCATCTTCTTCCGCTTATCTGAGGTCGGGCGGCGGGGGCAGCAGCCTAAGCAGAGAAGCCCAGACTTCCCTCTCCCCAGCCACTTAGTCCAGCTCTTCCCGGGGGATCCCGAGGCGTTCCCAGGCCATCCGGGAGACATAGTCTTCCCAACGTGTCCTGGGTCTTCCCCGTGGCCTCCTGCCGGTCGGACGTGCCCTAAACACCTCCCTAGGGAGGCGTTCGGGTGGGATCCTGACCAGATGCCCGAACCACCTCATCTGGCTCCTCTCGATGTGGAGGAGCAGCGGCTTTACTTTGCGCTCCTCCCGGATGGCAGAGCTTCTCACCCTATCTCTAAGGGAGAAACTCATTTCGGCCGCTTGTACCCGTGATCTTGTCCTTTCGGTCATAACCCAAAGTTCATGACCATAGGTGAGAATGGGAACGTAGATCGACCGGTAAGTTGAGAGCTTTGCCTTCCGGCTCAGCTCCTTCTTCACCACAACTGATCGATACAGCGTCCGCATTACTGAAGACGCCGCACCGATCTCACGATCCACTCTTCCCTCACTCGTGAACAAGACTCCGAGGTACTTGAACTCCTCCACTTGGGGCAGGGTCTCCTTCCCAACCCGGAGATGGCACTCCACCCTTTTCCGGACGAGAACCATGGACCCGAGAACCATGGACCCGAGTCCATGGTTCTCGTCCGGAAAAGGGTGGAGTGCCATCTCCGGGTTGGGAAGGAGACCCTGCCCCAAGTGGAGGAGTTCAAGTACCTCGGAGTCTTGTTCACGAGTGAGGGAAGAGTGGATCGTGAGATCGGTGCGGCGTCTTCAGTAATGCGGACGCTGTATCGATCAGTTGTAGTGAAGAAGGAGCTGAGCCGGAAGGCAAAGCTCTCAACTTACCGGTCGATCTACGTTCCCATTCTCACCTATGGTCATGAACTTTGGGTTATGACCGAAAAGACAAGATCACGGGTACAAGCGGCCGAAATGAGTTTCTCCCTTAGAGATAGGGTGAGAAGCTCTGCCATCCGGGAGGAGCGCAAAGTAAAGCCGCTGCTCCTCCACATCGAGAGGAGCCAGATGAGGTGGTTCGGGATCTTGGAGGTGCTGATTCTCATCCCGGTCGCTTCACACTCGGCTGCGAACCGATCCAGTGAGAGCTGAAGATCCTGGCCAGATGAATCCATCAAGACCACATCATCTGCAAAAAGCAGAGACCTAATCCTGCAGCCACCAAACCGGATCAACTCAACGCCTGGACTGCGCCTAGAAATTCTGTCCATAAAAGAATCGGTGACAAAGGGCAGCCTTGGCGGAGTCCAACCCTCACTGGAAACGTGTCCGACTTACTGCCGGCAATGCGGACCAAGCTCTGACACTGATCGTACAGGGAGCGGACCGCCACAATCAGACAGTCCGATACCCCATAATCTCTGAGCACTCCCCACAAGACTTCCCGAGGGACACGGTCGAATGCCTACTCCAAGTCCACAAAGCACATGTAGACTGGTTGGGCAAACTCCCATGCACCCTGCCGAGAGTATAGAGCTGGTCCACAGTTCCACGACCAGGACGAAAACCACACTGTTCCTCTTAAATCCGAAGTTCGACTATCCGGCGTACCTTCTATTCTAATGTAATTGATAGAAAAACTCATAAGAAAAAGGACTGCGTAGACGTGTGACCGCCCCTTACCTGCAAACCCTGCTCCTGGACCCTCTGCAGCTCCTGCTGGATCCTCCACAGCTCATCGAGCTGCCGCTGGATGTTGGCCTCGATCTCTTGTGTGCGCTGCTCCAGCTGCGTCTTCATCTGCTGCATGGATTCCAGCTGGACGGCTACCTGAAGAGCCCAAGCAAACAAAGAAAAACTGCCTTTCCAAAGTTTTGACAGGCATTCATTGATCAATCTGGTTATTGGTGGGCTTGACCCTCAGAGACACAGATTATCAGCAGCGTCTCAGAATGATAGCACAGTATCAGTACAGCAAACTGCAGACACCATAATAATCAGTAAATGTCTTACTTGAGCACTTGTTGGAACGTGTTGTTGTTGTTCCTGTTGTGACGACATCTGTGTTGTGCTTTTAGACTAAAAGAGATGCAACACATATTAAACATCCCATAAAGAAAAAACAGAGCTGCAACTACAGTAATTCCCCAGCTTTAAACCTCTAAAGGCCCTAGTGGCCACATGTGTGGACAGCACCTTTTAGCTCTTATTTCCAAAATGGTGTACACTACTGAATTGGGGTCTTATGGCCGCTTATGTCAGGGGTGTCCAAACTTTTTCCACTGAGGGCCGCACACGGAAAAATTAAAGCATGCGGGGGCCATTTTGATATTTTTCATTTTCAAACCATAACAAAATATATGCATTTTTTATTTATTTTACCTTAAAGGATCTCAGTCATTAAAATGTTAAAAATAAGTCAGATTATTGTTTTTTTTAAAGTTAAAAGTTAAAGTTAAGTTAAAGTACCAATGATTGTCACACACACACTGGGTGTGGTGAAATTTGTCCTCTGCATTTGACCCATCCCCTTGATCACCCCCTGGGAGGTGAGGGGAGCAGTGGGCAGCAGCGTAGCAACCCTTGATGCTGAGTGCCAAGCAGGGAGGTAATGGGTCCCATTTTTATAGTCTTTGGTATGACCCGGCCAGGGTTTGAATTCACAACCTACCGATCTCAGGGCGGACACTCTAACCACTAGGCCACTGAGTAGGTAAATTAAAATTATTTAACGCTTACAGTAAATCTCTATATCAACTTCAAGTTGATATAAAGTAATACAAATTAAAAATGTTTTATGGCTTTTCTGTCAAAAACAACTTAGTTTTTTTATTGTAAAACTGAAATATGCAGTATTTAGTAATTAGAGCCCTAAAATATCAATAATGCAGGACACTATTGATTTTAATTCTTTCATATTTTTAAATAATCACAGTGAAAAGATAAATAAAAAATCACTAAATATATTTGGGATCCAAAAGGTGCCCCACTCATAAAGTGATACATTTTTATTAGGTTTTTCTTTTACTTTCAACACTTAAGTTACGAGATCAACTTCAGATATATCTGTCGATTTTATGCAGGAACTATTATTTTGTTTGTTTTATGCGCTTTTGTCAAAGAAAACTTTGATATTTTTATATGGCTACAACACAATATATGCAATATTTACCACATAAAACATTTTAAAATGAAATATTTGAAGTAATTGGAGCCCTGAAAATAATTCATTATAACATGGATTTTTTGTAATTATTATTTTTTTTTGAGCAATGACAAAAAATGAAGAAAGACAAACGAAAAAAAAACAGCCTACATGGCAGCTTTTGTGTCAACATTGCAACTTTTTCTCGTTAGATTTCACCTCATTCCACTTTTTTTAATGTTCTTTTTTATTTTTACAATAGTATTTCCAGAATGTGTGGCGGGCCGGTAAACAATTAGCTGCGGGCCGCAAATGGCCCCCGGGCCGCACTTTGGACACCCATGGCTTATGTGGACACTTATACTGCCATCTGGTGGTGTCAGAAGAGTATAACATACAATGGAATTTGGAAGAAAAAAGTGTAAAAATAAGAATTAGCATGTCACTACACATGAAGTACACGTTTGTGTACTTATGGACTAAGTACAACATATCAAAAGATGATTCTTAGTTTTTATTCTAATTAGGGTCCAATAAGCCCAAATAGCAAAGATAAATAAAAAAAAGCATGTAAAAAAACCGCTTGGGCCTTAAGAGGTTACAACATGCAACAAAACCCCTAAAAAAATGCCTATATTTGCTAAAGTCTAAAAAAAAGTGCCTCTTACTGTTTTTAAAGTCAGTTTTCACATTAGTGAACAGTTCAGAGCGTGCAGTTGCGCAACATCACTTATTTATAAAACATATATAAACATTTTTTCCCAAGCATCTTTCTGCTGGAAAACCATCACATAAATTGACCTGTGAAATGGCGCCCTCTGCTGGCCTCATAGCTGCAGCACACCCCACGAAGAGCCATCAAACCAATTTTTTATGTAAGTTACAGAAAAAAATATATATACAGAATGTATTTACTTGGGGTGGATATCAGTCCGATACCAGCGGATTATTTCACCTCGCATCTAAAATCACAGATACAAGCAGCTACACAACAACTAGGCACACAATATCACAAATGGCATTAAATGTCCTTAATTAAACAATACTGCAGTCCAAAACCTGCGATGAGGTGGCGACTTGTCCAGGGTGTACCCCGCCTTCTGCACGAATGCAGCTGAGATAGGCTCCAGCACCCCCCCCCCAGTGACCCCGAAAGGGACAAGCGGTAGAAAATGGATGCAGTCCAAAACAGCACATTTGTCAATATAAACAAGTATCAAATAATTATAGTTGCATATTTACACATATAAAGTTGTATTAGAAAGTATCAAATGTGTCCGCATCATTCAATTTCGTCATGAGCTTAACTAAATTATTGTGACCCACTCGGTGCCGCAAAAACAATAACCACTCCACTTTAACTTAAAGACAACTTAAGTCCCTTCCAGATGGTTGATAATAAATAGGTGAGTGTTTTTTATACCTACCATTGTTCTCTGTTTGACTAATTTTGCTTGATCAAGACATTCCACATGCCAAAATACTAAAAGTATGTGCGATTCGTGCTGATGAAGTGAATTATATTTATATAGCGCTTTTCTCTAGTGACTCAAAGCACTTTTACATAGTGAAACCCAATATCTAAGTTACATGTTAAACCAGTGTGGGTGGCACTGGGAGCAGGTGGGTAAAGTGTCTTGCCCAAGGACACAACGGCACTGACTAGGATGGCGGAAGCGGGGATCGAACCTGGAACCCTCAAGTTGCTGGCACGGCCACTCTACCAACCGAGCCATACCGCCCCAACTGATATCGTATTGGCTCAATATCGGTATTGGACAATACTCAAGGCTCCAACATCGGTATCGTATCAGAAGTAATAAAGTGGTATCAATAAATCCCTAACATTTACAATTTAAAGCAGAGGGGAAAAAACGGAGTATGTTGAGGCGGGGGTTTACAGTACATACAGTAACTGTAGACGACCCCTGCGTACCCCACGGGGCCAACTGTTGATTTTGTGTGAATTGATGACATAAAACTTCACCAGAATTGAGCCTTGTTGATGTGTTGTAAGTCCAATGTTTTGCCCACGGTAACACCAACCTGACTGCCGGCTGATGATCTCTGCGATGCCACGTCCACGTCGGACCCAGACTGGCGACCTGGCGTGCTCAGCTCACCTCGCGTGCGGGCGTGGCCCTTACAGGGGCCCGACATCGCCGTGTGACAGGATTCACGCGAACGGCGGGACGACGGCGAAGGCGTCCGGCTGTGGGGGAAGTGCTCCAGCGCCTCCTTCAGGTTGAACGTGTCCGGTGGCGGCTCCGAGCCGCAGGCGTGCGACTTCTAGGATGTGAGGAAGGACGGGGAGCGTTCGTCGACCTGACTTTGTGACATCACATGAAGCTCCTCCCCTTTTTAAAAAAATCTTACCTTGTCTGGCGTCATCTCAGGCGTCAGCACTTTGAGTCCCAGCTGTCGGCGCTGTTCCGCTCTCACGTGGCCGTAGCTTATGAAAGAACGACACACAGTGGAACCTTAGACGTCCTGTGTGGTTAACTTCTTTTTACACTTTAACGACAAGTACAACTGTGTGTGGTGCATTTGAGACTTTAAAAACTGTATCCACAGTAACTAGGGATGGGTACCTTTCACATCTGAAACAATATGGTACCAGCAGGCCTGGCCCTAACCAATCTGGCGGCGTAGGCAAAATTTTAGGTGGCGCTCCTTCCCCCCCCCACATCGGCAGTGAAGTGTATATACTCACAAAAAACCGAATTGCTTTGTGTTTGACCTTTTTTTTTACTTAAAGAAAGCAAATTAACATATTATATGAGAATGTTATGTTATGATTATCTTTAACCGAATCACAGCAGTGCTCAAATTAAAAAACAGCATTTTCTCTCATGTGATATTGCTTAATTAACATTAATGATGTGCACTTTAACAACTAGGCTTACAACTATACCTAATATATAAAGGGGTGGAAAAGTGACTATTACCTGCAGGGCAAACATTAGCTAACCAGAAGGCAATAACAATGTAAACAAAAAACACCTGCTTAAAAGATCTAATACATATACATACAATATAGTCCCTAAGGAATGTAAGGTGGGAGTACTGTAATTACCTAACGTAATGTTGTAACAAATAATATTTCTATTAAATAGGCTTTACTTTGCATTTTAATTAACGTCGGATTATTTTTTGTATTTAGAAATTATAGTACCAACTTTTTTTCTTTTCTTTCCTCCAACATTTGTGGCACTGGCGTGGCGCCCCCTGATGGACGGCGCCCTTAGCATTCGCCTATACGGCCGATGCCACGGGCCGGCACTGGGTACCAGTCCTGGTAGGTGGGAATCAATACCCGTACTCAATGGTAACAATTTTCGGTACTGTTGTGTGTGTTCATGTATCAATAAATGTTAATTGTTTAATAAGAACATCTACTTATTCAATTTAACACTGAAATTAAAATAATAACTGTGCTCTTACGTATCGGAGTCTCACTTGCAGGTATGCATTCATTTCAGTTTGTCCTCGGTGTGTTGCCATAGTCAGGAAGTAGTCTTTGCCTTCCAGTTGAATGTGCCATTCTTGTCTTTTGTTGAGCCCCACAAAGTGTTCGTACTGTAAGTATTGTAATTACTACACACCTGCCGTTTCATTGTAACGTGTGTCTTAGGTGTAGTTTTGATTACTAAATTTGGAGATGTAGCGGGGGGTGTATATTGTAGCGTCCCGGAAGAGTTAGTGCTGCAAGGGGTTCTGGGTATTTTTTATGTTGTGTTACGGTGCGGATGTTCTCCCGAAATGTGTTTGTCATTCTTGTTTGGTGTGGGTTCACAGTGTGGCGCATATTTGTAACAGTGTTAAAGTTGTTTATACGGTCACCCTCAGTGTGACCTGTATGGCTGTTGACCAAGTATGACTTGCATTCACTTGTGTGTGTGAAAAGCCTTAGATATTATGTGATTGGGCCGGCACGCAAAGGCAGTGCCTTTAAAGTTAATTGGCGCTCTGTACTTCTCTCTATGTCCGTGTACACAGCGGCGTTTTAAAAAGTCATAAATGTAACTTTTTGAAACCGATACCGATAATTTCTGATATTACATTTTAAAGCATTTATCGGCCGATAATATCGGCAGTTCGATATTATCGGACATCCCTAGTTTTATACATTTCAGGCAAATAGATGCACTTTAAATCTTTCCTGCTACAGACTAAAAACAATGTTAATGAAGTTATTCTTTGTCGTAAATAGATCAATATTTCTTTATTTGTATTTATATATATATTTTTATGCTAATAACAAACTTTTGTACCACCAATATTTATGGTCGAAATGTTGACGATTCCTCCTTTTTTCACACTTTCTTCTCTTCACTCTCCACTCACTCAAACTCCTCCTTGATTCTAGGAGGGTAACCTCAATTTAGTATTTAATCCAAATATAGATCGGTCCAGAGTGACTGGGAATACTTAAGCAATATATGAACGATTATGGTCTTTGCGATGCTGGGCGTTCTTATCACTCCACTCTTAGGGAATACATTTATTTTTCCCCAGTTCACCACCAGTGTTGGGAATAATGCGTTACAAAGTAACACGTTACTGTAACGGCGTTACTTTCGGCGGTAACTAGTAGTCTAACGCGTTATTTTTTATATTTAAGTAACTTAGTTACCGTAACTACATGATGCGTTACTGCGTTATTTTACGTTATTTTTAATGTAGTATCGGCTAGAAACTGAGAAGTTTTGAGTGTGTTTTATTGGAGAGCTGCAGAAGAGGCGCGGGAGAAGAGGCGCGCTCTGTGTGTGTGTGTGTGTGGGGGGGGGGGGGGGTCTGTGTTTACTAACAAGACATCATGGCGGAGCCGAAGCCGAGTTTCTTAACATGGAGATATTCTCACTATTTTTCTTTTGTCGAGACTCGAGCACAATGAAAATAACATTTTAGTTAAATGTAAGTTGTGTCTTGGATCAAAGATCCTATCTACTGCCCAAAAGAGCAATTGAAATCTGCTGAAACAGCTACAAAAGCAACATGCTTCGATGAAGCTAGTAAAGAGAGAGACAGACTCCGATGCCACTTCACCTTCACCTAAGGATTTTAATGGAGGGACTTCTAGCCAGGACAACATTGATAGAGCTATTGCAGCGTATGTACTAGAAGACATGCAGGCTATTTCTACAGTGGAGTCACCCGCTTTCAGGCGGCTAATTAGCATGATACCGGAGTCAAACAGCAAATGGCACGGAAAACATTTTCCACGTACCTGGACAGTGAGTACATAAACATGGAAAGCGAGCAAACTTTTCAGTAACTAACCCAACACTGTTCACCACTCATTCTTCTTTTTAACAAGTAGCTCAATTTTATCTGACATCTCAAACATTCACATCCACCCTATCATCATCAGTGACCATGCACCGGTCTCACTCTCCCTCACTGGCATAGCCAATGTAAATTAGCATCGAGCTTGCGCATTTTGAAAAAGTGGAGCTTTACTGGGCTTTAAAGCACTTGGTTTATACTTGTTTTGTTGGCATTGAAATCCGGAACATTACCTAAAGCAGTGCTTCTCAATAATTTTCTGTTACACCCCACCTTAGGAAGAAGAAAACATTTTGCGCCCCTCCTAAATCTCCGCCATGATTATAAATAGTATAATTTCTCTATAATGTACAGCCCTGCATAACATTGCGTCTTTATTAACATTAAAAAAAGACATAAAAATAAAGAAATATTGATCAATTTACGACAAAGAATTACAGACTAAAATTGTTTTTAGTCTGTAACGGGAAAGATTTAAAGTGCATCAATTTGCCTGAAATTTATAAAAAATAATAAACCCTTTTTTGAACTATTATTATAATTTATACCAGTGGTCCCCAACCTTTTTGTAGCTGCGGACCGGTCAACGCTTGAAAATTTGTCCCACGGACCGGGAGGGGGTGTGGGGGGAGGGTTATGTTTTTTTTGTTGTTTTTTTTGTCAAAGAAATACAATCATGTGTGCTTACGGACTGTATCCCTGCAGACTGTATTGATCTATATTGATATATAATGTATATTGTGTTTTTTATGTTGATTTAATTATTTTTTAATTTCTTGTGCGGCCCGGTGGTTGGGGACCACTGATTTATACAACTAAAATGATACAAACACACTAAATAATAATACATTAACATTGATCAGCAAAATTAACTTAGAACCACAGCATATAAAACACTTTAACCTACAAAACAAAAATGAGTAAAACAATATGTGCTGACTTTTTTATTCATCAGAATGAGGAAGTCCAGATTAATGGCTACAGAGAGCACGTTCTGCAGTGCACAGCTTTTCGAAGCGGGGTTTGAAGCGTGACACTGCATGATACTGATAAAGCCTATGACATGGGGAACATTACGTCGCAAACCCCCACTATTTAGGAAGAGTCCACTTTGAGTGCTTGTTTCCCTGCCAAGTGCTTAAGCCGATGCAGCGTCTGCAACCGGACGTGACGTTGTGTGCAACAAAGGTACGGAAATATGTTATTGTTGGATTTTACATTATTTTGTACCCAATAGGATCAACATTGGTACCAATAAAAGTACCAATTTTAACAACCATCCCTACTCCTAACTGTGGTTAACTTTTTTTTACACTTCTATGACACTTAATTATGTTTAAATTTCACCTTGTACAATTCCTGTACAGTTAATAAAGGTTTTATGACAGCTTGATTGGTTCCATGTAACCATTTTATGTAGCCTTTTTTCACTTAAGGTTAAATAAACTATAATTATAATATAATATATTTTGATTATTTACAGTAATAAGACATTCGGGTCTTGTACCTGACCACAGTGTGCGTGCAGACAATAAACTCAGGTCGGGAGTTCCACTGGTGGTAGGTGATGTAATAGTGCGTCTGGAGCCAAATCCACTGCTGCCCTTTAGTGAGGAATCGGTAATAGCAGGATTTTCCTTTGCCGTATTGCATCACTGCAGACACACAATAATATGGAGGAAATTATTTAATAAATCAACATAACACACCTACACAGTTATTAACGGAGGTGTGGCGCTCACGGTGCTCGTGACATTTGGCCAACGTGTCCAGGTCGTCCACATGGTAGTAGTCATAACCTGATGTGCCCAGGACCTCAAACGGCAGGTAGCCAATAATGGGCGGAGCTCTGGAAGCAGTAAACAGTGACGAGTCTTATTGATATTGTTGGATTGTTGACACTTCAAATCAAATCAAATCATAATAAAAAGGAAAAATCAAATTGAAATAAATCAAATTTACAACAATAAAATAAAAATAACAAAACAAGATTAAATTAAATTACATTAAATCAAATCAAATCAAATTAAATTAAATTAAATTAAATTAAATTAAATTAAATTAAATTAAAATGCATTTTTACAAGCGTACCTGTGGTCTAAAAAGAGGAACTTCCATTCTAAACTGTGTCTGGAGGTAAATTCTTCATCAGGCTCCTCTATAGTGCACATCTCCTGTGGAGCAAAAATAAGCTAAGGCAATCAATACCATCAAATACTGTAATTTTTTGTACTCGAGTGAAAAGTACAGTGATAGTAGTTTCGACCTAATCGCAACATATTTGACTGAAATATTGAAGCGTGTCGCTCACCTTAATGAATTTGGGTTTGGCAAGTCTCACAGTTGCAACGAGACACATTTGCTCCGTAAAGGCCGAGTGGAGCGATCGCTGAATGACGATCTTTGTGAATCCATTGTGGGCGCAATTAGGCACTGAAGGGTTGAAAAAGGTGGGATGAAAACAACACAAAGAGGCAAGTTAGAATTCCAAGTAGTAACTTGTAATAACTATGGCCGTGCATTTCGCCAGTACTTGCCATTGTTGAGGGACTTGAAGTTTCCAATGAATTTGACATATTCATACACGGGTGACTCTTTGGGGTCCATCGTCCCCCTGAGCATGTGGCAACAGAACTCCAGCTGTTTTTTTGCTGCGTATGGTGGTAGGAAAAATTAAGGATTTGTCTAAGCTCCAGCACAAAACATACCATTAAGACACATTTAACTGTACCTGGTATCAATTAGACAAAATACATTTATTGAGGGGGGCGGGGCCTTGTCTGTATTTAATTGCATTTTTAATAATAAATAATATTAGATATACCGGTATATTTAAATATAACAATTAAATAATGAGAGTTAAAAAATATGTTGCATACCTACAAATTTTAAGATTTTTTTTTTTAGTTAAAAAATAACTATATTAGTTAAAATATTACATTATATAAACAAATCACAATTAAACAAAACATAAAAACCAACAGCATCATTTTTATCTGAATAAAAACCTATAAAGTATTCAATTTATCCATCCATCCATCCATCTTTTTCTGCTTATCAAAAGTCGTGTCGCGGGGGCAGCAGCCCAAGCAAAGAAGCCCAGGCTTCCCTCTCCCTAGCTACTTCGTCCAGCTCTCGCGCCCAAATATTCTTTTTTTTGTAAAATACAAAATTGACTAAATGTAGAGATATATGCTTTTTATTGTGCAGCGATGACATAGAAAATAATATTGTAATAAATAATTGATTTCCGGTCACACATTTTTTATTTAATTTTTTTAAATCCGAAAATAAACCAGCACTTACTTTTGTTTATGTCTTGGATAGAAATACAAAATGAAATGTGACGATACATGTCTTAAATGTGTGTCATTATGTTAACATCATTAACATAATACATTTCCACTGTTCAATCACCAAATGTTTAGAGGGTTTTTGTTGTTTTTATTCATCTGAAAAACAACTTAAAATAATTTGTCCTGATGTTTTGGAAAAAATTACCAAATTTAGAAAATGCGGAAACATGTGCTTTTTATTGGGCACTAATGTCATAATTTATATTAATTAGTACATATATTTTGATGTCAAATCTCTATTTTTAATAGTAGCAGCATTAAAAAATCAGAAAATTGAGGGACATTTTGATGGGCCTGCTATCTGTGCTCTGGACCTCTAGCTGGGGGTCGCCGGAAGCCGCCGTGCTTTGAAGATGGTGCCGAGTGTCCGAATCTGTGAGTTTTAGGTGTAACTGTACAAAAAGAGCTATAGAGCTAGCCTAAAACGTTAACATGCATACATTAAAATGCTAACATTTAGCATGTGTGCTAACGACGGCATGCTAACATGTCTCACATTTCAAGTAACACAGCTGTAAGGTGTATGGCTGCAGAAATAGAGAAAAAAAAGTGTAAAATTAGATGAAACATTTAGCAAGCTTAAGTTAACTTGCTTGCATGCTAACGTTAGCACACTGACAGTTAACAGCGGTCACATACCAAGGTATATGACTAGGTTAAACGGTTTCAAAATTAGCTCAAAAAGCTAGCACTTTAATGTTAGCATGCTAGCATGCTAAGATCCATCTATCAATCCATTTTCTACTGCTTGTCCCTCTAATCTTGTCTTTTTGAGTAATCGTCCAATAAAATGAATGTACCCACTCAATTGTGACATTTTTTTTTAAATTCGTGAATAGCGTTGCCATGGTAACACTAAATGTTCCCAATTTAGAGTGCACACATCGGCACGAACGAGACCTTTCCTACGGTATAACATATGTGGGGGCTCGCTGGCCAGTTCGTCTCGTACTATTATAGAATAAGATAGAAGAACTATAATAAGAAAACTGTGAAGTATGAGCAATAATAATATGGGCTGCTTGCATTGCAGCAGGCCCATAATTATGTTTTGGATACAATAAAAACCTAAAAAAAACCTCACAAAATGTAATATGAACATAAAATAATAATTTGTACGACAAAGTGACAATATATGATACATTCTGAACATTATAGCGTTAATTTGAGAAAATATACGCCACTTGCGCGATCTCGCAGTAAAAGTGTGGACAAGGACTTACTCTTCAGAAAGTCGGGGTCCAGAGTCTCCCCCTCCTGGACATGAGATGACAGCACCTTGTAGACGTCTGAGTGTTCCCCCCGGGGCAGGAAGTTCAACAGGTTCTGATCCACCAGATCCGACTGAAACGCGTGGCTGTGTCTTTTGAAAGCTGCTGCAAAAAACTTTCATTTCTAAAAGGGACTCACAGGAAGGTGCTCCAGCAGCGACGTGACGCTCTCAGAGGCGTATATGATGTTCCCGTCCGTCGTGATCGCCAGGAAGAACCCGTCCAAGGCCTGAGAGAGAGAACGCCAGCAGATGATCAAGTTTAGTCACGAGCTTAACGGCATCTACGAAAACCGAACCTCTAACATCAGCAGAGTAAACTCCTCGTTGCTAAGAAACGCAGGCTTCCAATCCTGCCGGATCTCCGTCGACTCGGACTGGGCGGCGACTTCTGATGACGGCGAAGATGTCAAAGATGAGTTGTGAGTAGAGATGTCCGATAATATCGGACTGCTGATATTATCGGCCGATAAGTGCTTTAAAATGTAATATCGGAAATTATCGGTATCGGTTTCAAAAAGTAAAATAAATGACTTTTTAAAACGCCGCTGTGTACACGGACATATCTACGGCTTTTCACACACACAAGTGAATGCAAGGCATACTTGGTCAACAGCCATACAGGTCACACTGAAGGTTGCCGTGTAAACAACTTTAACCCTGTTACAAATATGCGCCACACTGTGAACCCACACCAAACAAGAATGACAAACACATTTCGGGAGAACATCCGCACCGTAACACAACATAAACACAACAGAACAAATACCCAGAACCCCTTGCAGCACTAACTCTTCCGGGACGCTACAATATACACCCCCCGCTCCCCCCCCCCACCTCAACCCCGCCCCCTTCAACCTCCTCATGCTCTCTCAGGGAGAGCATGTCCCAAATTCTAAGCTGCTGTTATGAGGCATGTTAAAAAAAATAATGCACTTTGTGACTTCAATAATAAATATGGCAGTGCCATGTAGGCATTTTTTTCCATAAATTGATTTTTTTTGGAAAACCTTGTTACATTGTTTAATGCATCCAGCGGGGCATCACAATAAAATTAGGCATAATAATGTGTTAATTCCACGACTGTATATATATCGGTATCGGTTGATATCGGAATCGGTAATTAAGAGTTGGACCAAATCGGGATATCGGCAAAAAAGCCATTATCGGACATCTCTAGTTGTGAGCAAGCAACAGCTCGGCAGCATCGCTCTACCTTTGTGTTTTTGCAGGAAGTCGATGCTCTCCTGCAAAATAGTGGACTTGTCCACCTTGCGCGTGTTGCCTGGCAACATGGTGCCCAGCTCATTGATGAGGATGTTGAAGTGATCTCGGCGCTTCTTCTCGGACTTGTTGCGTGACACACTGCACGACGCAAACATGTCATCTTCGTAAAAAAATTCAAAATACAACCAAATAAATACTTTTCTCACCGTTTTGCTTTGTCCTTGTCATCTTTGTCCATTAACCCAAAAATGCTGTTGTCATCCCTGCAAGACAAAAAAAAATATCCACCAAAATGGTGTTTATTGATGATAAAATTCAATTTCGCACTTTTACAGATACCATGTCTGCAAGCAAGTACAGTACAGATCACCAAAAGGCATAGGTACTATAGATCGAGGGTGTCCAATTTTTTTGACTGGGGGGCCGCATTGGAATTAAAAAATATATATATTATAATAATAATGACATTTGTTTATGGTCCCTTTTATGTAGAAAAGTATCGAAATACATTTTGGTACCGGTACCAAAATGTTGGTATCAGGACAACACTACAAGCATCCCATGGCGTAACGAATACCACAATGAACCCTGTAAGATCCCACCAAAATATCTGGTTTTTTTTTTATTTAAACTTTTATTAGTAGATTGCTTAGTACAGTACATATTCCGTACAATTGACCCCTAAATGGTAACACCCGAATAAGTTTTTCAACTTGTTAAGGTCGGGGTCCACGTTAATCAATTCATGGTCATTAGCTTATAGCTCGAGATCGACATAACTTTGCCTTTCCAACCATGGGAAGGAAGAGAGTGAGTGTGAATGACAGTACGGAAACAATGGAAATTCATTGAATTAACGAAAGAAATCATCAAAAACATGACAGAGTGTGTCGCCAACTGCTGACGAAGAATGAGTCTAACGCCAGCCAAGAATGTTAAAATGATATCTAAACAATGAACATTTATCCATGAAAATATGATGCTATGCTGATGATGTGTTTGGCAGTTGGAAGGAAATACAACAGAAGTCCACTCTCCAAGGTAAATGCTGTACATTTAGAGGTGGGAATCTTTGGGCACCGAACAATTCCATTTGATTCCGATTCTTTGGGGGACGATTCGATTCAGAATCGGTTCAACACGATTCTTGTAATATATAATTTTGTATATACTGTAAATTATAATAAAACCTTTTCAAAACAGGTTACAGGTTACAAAGGCTCCTCTTGGCTGCTGACGCATGAGTCCTATGTTAGCCTGGATTAAATTAAAAGTTAAAGTAAATAAAAAATGTAAACATGTATATTAAAAAATATATATATTTACAAAAACCACAGACTTTTAATCAACCTAAAAAAAATAATTGAGCAACCCCAACTCCAACCCAATACTTAGGATAGTCATTTATAAAGCAATTGTGAAAACATACAAATAAATTAAAAAAAATATAAAAAAAATTTATTAAAAAAATTTAGAAATAAAAATAAATTAATTAATAAAAATAAAGAAAAATAAATACAATAATAAAGAAAAAATTAAAATCTAAAATTTATAAAAGCAACAGTATTAATATCAATAATGTTATTTGTTTTACTCCAAAAATTGATTCCTTAAAAAAAAAATTCAAAAAGCAAAAAATAAGATTTTTATTTGTTTGTTTTTTGCATTTTTTAAATCAATTCTCAAAAATTATGAATTGATTTAGAATCAAAAGAAATTTAAATGCGAATTGGGTTTTTTAGCCCCCCCAAATTGCATTACTTCACAAAACTACTGTATCGTATTGTTTTTATACAATATTTCTTTTTAAAGGCATGTCGCATGTTAAAATTGTGCTGTTTTTAGGGGGAGAGCACCAATTAAATGGATTTTCATTCATTTCAATGGAAGACATTGATTTGAGATATACATGTTTTGAGTTAAGGGCTCCATTACAGAACCAATTAAACTCGTAAGTTGAGGTACTACTGTACAGTTTCCTTTCAGTTTGACTCACTGATCGATGCTGGAGGTCATTTTGATCCTGTTGAGGGTTACCATGGCAGGAAGGGGTCTTTCAATCGTGAGCAAGGCATTTGGGATTCAACCTTTGAGATGGAAAAATCAGAAAAAATGGACGATAAATTAGGCAGATCCATGACTGAACAAGTTACTGTACATCGTCTAACCTGAGGGACGGTCCAGCCGGCCCGGTGAGGGGATGGCGAGGGAAAGGCGGACGCTGCGAGGAGCGGCGTCCTGGATCAGAGCATGGATGACTGGCGTGGGAACCGGACACATGGCAGCGACGCCGGAATCTACCAGATTGGAGAAGCATTCGTCATGACACGTCCCAACCCGAAACAATGACATCACGTTTCCCCGAGGGGATGCCAATGTGTTGTACTCAATCTAACATGTTCAAAAGTTTTGGAAGTACACTACAGTGTTTCCCATACATTAATTTATGTGTTGTGGATCGCCATTGATACATTTGGACAGCTACAGAAAAATTTGGCACATTTCTTGCGACTGAAAAATATTTCAAACTGACTGATTTCCTGTGTTTGTCCCATTGGCTAAATATATTATTACTCTCCTTGTGCAGGTGGGCCGGCCCACAATAGACTGACCAATTAAAAAGAGGAAGCCCGCTGGGTCTTAAGCCTAAATATTTGACCCATTTATTTTGTGAACCACTTACAGTCTGTACCTGTGTGGTCGCCAGAAAATCCGCTGGTTGTTACTCTTCTCATACCCACTTCACAAAGTGATTTTGATGCCCTGTTAAAAGGTCCCCTATTTCGCAAAAGTGTCTTACTTAGACAAACTTTATTGATCCACAAGGGAAATTGTTCCAAACAGTAGCTCAGTTACAAAGGATGGAAAGGATAAAGCACACCAGGGCACAAAAAGAGGGCAAAAACAAAAGGTATAAAGTAGACAAAAAATGAACCTTAGTAGTCATATAAAATATAACATATATGTAATATTTACATATTATATATGCAGTATATAATAATAATAATAATAGATTTTATTTGTAAAAAGCATTGAGTAAACAATCTCAAAGTGCTACAGTGTATTAAAAAAATTAAAATAAAAAGATAATAAAAAATAAATGAAAATAAAAACTAGAACAGCCAAATAGCTATAACTAGTATGCATATATCTAAAAAAATATAGTAATATATACTGTATATATTTTTATATAATTTATACAATATATAACAAATCCCAATTACCATGTACAATATTACAGTATATGTAACAGCTGCAGAAAAAAAAGGGCAGCATAAGATAGAGTAGATCCAGCAGAAAATATATAATATAAACAAAGAGAGGTAGCTATCATAGAAGCGGTCAGGCAACAGACAAAGATCATCTATTGCTGTATGGCGAGTGATTACACAGCTGGATGGAGTGCGGAATGAAGGAGTTCTTGAATCGCACAGTGTGGGAACGAAGCTAAAAGAGCCTGTTGGAGTATGAACTCCACTGTCCCTCAATTGTGGGCAGGATTGTCCATGATGGCGAGCAGTTTGTCCAGTGTCCTCCTGTCCCTCACTGACACAAACACCTCCAACTGCGCGCCAATAGTTTGGCCGGATTTCCGGATGAGTTTGTCAATCCTGTTTAAGTCCCTTTTGCTGGTGCTGCTCCCCCAACAAAACGCTGCAAAGTACAGGGCACTGGCCACAACAGATCTCCAACAGCTTGCTGAACACATTAAAAGACCTAAGCTTCCTCAGGAAAAAGAGTCTGCTCATGCCCTTCTTGTATGCAGCTTTGCTGTTGTCTTTCCAGTCCAGTCTGCTGTTCAAGTGGACTCCCATGTTTTACAATAATGTGTGTTCCAAGAGCCTGAGCACCCAACAAGAAAACCATGTATTACCTCTTTTCTTCCACTTTGGAAAGCAGAGGTGCTCAAACAGAGGACAGCTTTGCAAAACACCAGGCTTTGCTACACATCTTTAAAAGCAGCCTGGAACTCTCCCAACTATTCATCAGTCAGTTGAAGACGTGGGAGGCAGAGCTGTCAGCTTGATAATTTAGTTTTTCTTGAGCGTATAAATAAAGTACTATCTATGTATCTATAGGCTAACCTCGCATGATGTTGCTGTTAAAATGTGAGTGTGATGTTAGGACTGTAGCTAAGATTGCTACGTTAGAGTTGCTAACGTTTGTGTCCCCCTTGTCCCACTCCCTAATTTCCATTGTTGTATGCGATATATGTTGGAAAAGTGGATAAATGTGCGTCCCAAAGTCAACCTGCCTTGGCCTCACCATAGACAGTGATTTTAAACTTGACAAACAAGTCAATGGCGTTTTAAAATCATGTTTTTATCATCTTACGTCTTTTAGCAAAGGTAGAACCGTTTTTATCTTTTAACCTTTTTGAACAAGCCGTGCTTGCTTTTATTTCAAGTGGCCTGGACTACTGTGTGGAGGGAAAGTGCGATCAGCGCGCCCGCAGGAGCAAAAGTCACCGCCGTTGTCCATGGTACTGAGGACGAGCACCAGCGGGCAGGGGCTGGGCATGTGCTGACGGCGAGACACAGCTGGGAGGTGATTAGATTTCACAGGTGGTACGTGTTGATCTAATCATCTGTTGTCTTTAACATTAAGCGCCCGGAAGCAGAGCAGGAGAGAGGATTGGGAGTGACGGCAACGTCACGACATGCCGAAAAACATCCTGTTTAAAAACATTAAAACTTTGTTAAACCTGCACGCTTGACTCTTGTGCCGTGTCTACAGTGGAGCTGCTAGGAAGCGACTTCCACATACTGCAATGCACTTTATGCTGGCATTAGCCAAAAAGCTCTACCCCGCTTGCAGCTAGTCCAGAACGTGGCAGCACGACTTTTAACAGGGGCCAGGAAACACGAGCATATAACCCCAATTCTTGAAACTTTGCACTGGCTCCGTGTTCATTTTAGAATTGATTTTAAAATCTTGCTGTTTGCTTTTAAAGCTTTGCATGGACTGACACCTCATTATATCTCGGACCTCTTCCAAATTTACACTCCTGCGCGCGCTCTGAGGTCCGAGAGCCAGCTCCAGCTCGTGGTGCCCAAGACAAGACTTAAAACCAGGAGAGACAGGGCCTTCTCTGAGGTCGGCCCTAAGCTCTGGAACACTCTGCCCCTCCATGTTCAAACTGCTCCCACAGTGTAGTGTTTTAAGTCTCGTCTTAAAGGCCTACTGAAACCCAATACTACCGACCACGCAGTCTGATAGTTTATATATCAATGATGAAATCTTAACATTGCAACACATGCCAATACGGCCGGGTTAACTTATAAAGTGCAATTTTAAATTTCTCGGGAAATATCCGGCTGGAAACGTCTCGGTATGATGACGTTTGCGCGTGACGTCACGGATTGAGCGGAAGTATTGGGACACCATTGTGTCCCAATACAAACAGCTCTGTTTTCATCGCAAAATTCCACAGTATTCTGGACATTTGTGTTGGTGAATCTTTTGCAATTTGTTTAATGGACAATGAAGACAGCAAAGAAGAAAGCTGTAGGTGGGATCGGTGTATTAGCGGCTGGCTACAGCAACACAACCAGGAGGACTTTGAGTTGGATAGCAGACGCGCTACCGTGAGTACAGCTTTCTTCCAAACATTTGATCGCTTGCCCGTCCGTGCGTGCCGCTATGTGCATGTCACGTACGTAACTTTGGGGAAATATATGTGCTGTATGAACTTTGCGGAAGTGAACGGTACTTTGGGCTGTGGGATTGAGTGTGTTGTGCGGGTGTTTTGAGTTGTATTGGTGGGTTATATGGACGGGAGGGGGGAGGTGTTTTTTATGCGCGATTAATTTGTGGCATATTAAATATAAGCCTGGTTGTGTTGTGGCTAATAGAGTATATATATGTCTTGTGTTTATTTACTGTTTTAGTCATTCCCAGCTGAATATCAGGTCCCACCCGCCTCTCACAGCATCTTCCCTATCTGAATCGCTTCCACTGCCCTCTAATCCTTCACTCTCACTTTCCTCATCCACAAATCTTTCATCCTCGCTCAAATTAATGGGGTAATTGTCGCTTTCTCGATCCGAATCGCTCACGCTGCTGGCGTCCATGATTGAAAACAATGTGCAGATGTGAGGAGCTCTTCAACCTGTGACGTCACGCTACTTCCAGTACAGGCAAGGCTTTTTTTTTTATCAGCGACCAAAAGTTGCGAACTTTATCGTCGATGTTCTCTACTAAATCCTTTCAGCATGAATATGGCAATATCGCGAAATGATCAAGTATGACACATAGAATGGATCTGCTATCCCCGTTTAAATAAGAAAATGTCATTTCAGTAGGCCTTTAAGACCCACTTTTATTCTCTGGCTTTTAACACTACCTGAGTTGTGTGGTCCTTTGTGTTTTTAAATTTTGATTTATATTTTTTGTTTTAATTGTTTGTTTTAAAATCGTTTTTAATCATATTTATTTCTATATTGTTTTTATATTGGTTTTATATTTTTGTTTTTATTCAGTCATTGGTGGAGCTAAGGATAATATTTGAATATTGTTTTTAATATTGTTGTGCAGCACTTTGGAAACATTTTTGTTGTTTAAATGTGCTATACAAATAAAGTGGATTGGATTAAAGTGAGCTTCTTGGAGCCCCACACTCTGTCGGAGACAGGCGTGGACAGTGTTGCCAGATGGGAAACATTCGCTAGGACCGCTGAGACTTTTTCAAAATTGTCGAAAAATACTAATATATTGGACTTTTAAAGAACTTAGACATACCACTTATGCCTAATATTCACCAAATGTCATGATGACTGGGCAACTTTAGGATATGGATGCAGTCATTCAACTATTCCCTGCATGTGACTCTTTCCACTTCTGACCCAAACAAGATTCTTTTTGATCTGACTTTGTGCATAAAAGAGCACCAATTTACAAGCAATTTGTGCAACCAGAAGCTGCAGAGTGAGCGTTTTGTAACCAGGAGAGCAGAGGTTGTGTAACTGTGATGTCAGCTGTGCCTCACTGACCTGCTGGCCCAATGACCTACTTTCCTCCTCCTCTTCCTAACTTAATCACCGCTCCACGGGCAACACGGCACCCGCTCCGACCAGCAACGCCACCCACACCGCCCTGACAACTTGAAGCCCTCGGACACCTAACCGCCTCGCACAGGAAGTCCCCATCAGCACAGGCGGGTCCGGTGAAGGCTTTCCCCTGCTTGGCAACTGTGGCACGGACTGAGCCAAACTGAGACGATCGCTACACAGCACGCCCAAGACGTAGGCCAGCTAATCTCTGAGTCACCGCGAGGTGGATCCGCCGCAGCTCTTGCCACGCCTGAAGCTGGCACTGGCGCCAACCCCACGGTGCAAAAATAGACCAGAGTTCCTCCTCAGCGGCAGCAAGTGTTCCCTGGAAGTGATGCCAATGAGGATGGAAACACAGTGCAACATTATCAGGAAGCAGCCAATCATAAAGAAGCACTTTATGGTCTGTTTATTAGATTGTTAGCAACTTCCTGGTTCGAGTATCATTTTTCATTTGGGTGACTATCCAAACATCATTTTACCTCAGTATCTGTAGAGGTTGCCCTCTAGTGGGTTCTTCGGACCTCCACGCACTGCCAGGAGAGCCCAGAATCCAGGGTATAACACTGTTTTATTTTCATAAATAGCAAGGCTTTTGCTTTCCAGCAAAATGTATTTTTCTGAGTTTGTGTCTCTCTCTCTCTCTCTCTCTGTCTGGCTCCCACTCCAACTCCAACTACGTGTCTCATCCCGGCTTCTGCTAATAAAGGCGACAGGTGATTAGATAACAAGGCCCACCTGGGCCATCTACTCACCGGTCCTGGCACACCCCGTTCCGCGGCAGGCCCGCAGGCCACGCCTCCCTGCACAGTTTCGTACGGCCAAATATGTTACGTGGGGCGGTGGTTGTCCCGCAACCTGAGGGTCCTTGGTTCGAATCCTGCCCCCTCCACCACAGTCACAGCTGTTGTGTCTTTCGGCGACACACTTCACCAACTTTACCCCAAGGGTCAGTCACACAAGCATGCTATTCGGCCCCAAATTTTACTGTGCATTGTATGTGTCTTTAATTAACCTACATTCTTCTTCTTCGAACAAACTGGTTAATTTGCTCACGTGTCATTCTGCAGAGTCCCATGTGTTGGTGACCTCTGTTTTTTTCCGCCACCACTAAGCTAACAAATACAGCTGAGCTAATGCTTCTCATTATCATTCCATTCACTTTCACCGCCATGTTTCAGTGTTTCCCACACATTCATTTATTTGTGGCGGCCCGCAACGAAAGAATTACGTCCACCACAAATAGATTTAAAAAAAAAATGTTTTTAATTTTTTTAATTTATTTTATTTAATTTTTTTGTCCTGTCCAGCTTCTAAGGCAAATCATATAGTTGATGCAGATGCCCATATAGGCTGTTCAGATTTACTTTACAAAAGAGAAGTGTAGGATACTTCTCTTGTAGCCTTATTTGTATTTGACCACTACTGTTTGCTGTTTATTTGTTACTGACTGTGGCAGGACACCTCTGCCTCTGTTTCACTTTATGTTGCTGGTAAATAATATGGTTGTAGTAGTAGGCTAAAGTTAAATTTTTTAGTATGCACTAATTAAAGGGGCAGAGCTTTAAGAGACATTTTAGCTTTTATATGATATATTTTTTGTAAGAACCACAATTAATAAATATATTTCAGTGAATAACTTATTGTTCAAATCTGTATATAAATATGTACATAAAGTGTTGTAATTATATTGTAAAATGGATGAATGGATGGACGTTTAAAACAAAACTGTTATTATTAATTAGTAAGTATACATTTTTGAGCCTTTTTAGAGAAAATCATATCATTGTAGTAAATTGTGCAAATTAATCGATGACGTCATGGTGACCACGCCCATAGCCACGCCCATAGTCACGCCCCCACTGCCACAGGTATCTTGGCAGTTTATGGGAAACACTGTGTTTACAAACACTTCCCTCCTCGATGGCTGCACATCTGGGTACTAAACACTTTAATAATAATAATAATAATAATAGATTTTATTTGTAAAAAGCACTTTGCGTTGAGTAAACAACCTCAAAGTGCTACAGTGTATTATTAAAAAAATACAAATAAAAAGATAATAGAAAATAAATAAAAATAAAAACTAGAACAACCAAATAGCTAGAACTAGTATGCATATATCTAAAAAAAGGCTTTTTTAAAAAGAAGGGTTTTTAAGCCTTTTTTAAAAGCATCCACAGTCTGTGGTGCCCTCAGGTGGTCAGGGAGAGCGTTCCACAGACTGGGAGCGGCGTTTCCATCCACCGGCGTCAACCATGCATTAAATTGATCATTCAGGAGACACGAATCGTTGAACTTTTTACTTACCCATCTTATGCAAGTAAATTGGCTTTGCTGTGGGCTTTCGTTAAAGTTTTCTCCGCTGTTATTCTAACTAAGCTGTCAACACACCGGGCAGCAGTTAGTAGGATGTCGTCGTGGCTAGCTGTGGCTTGTGCAGCCCTTTGAGACACCTGTGATTAAGGG
>NC_084757.1:14826399-14993899 GCF_033978785.1 Entelurus aequoreus | reverse complement strand
GTGGAACCGCTCACCTGTTAGTTGGCCTTTTATGATGGAGATGCTGCGTGACTTGCTTGGCTTGAAGTCCATCCGTGCCCATTGAATGTTTTCCTGAAGTTTCTGCAACAAGCGTCTGGTGCATGGTTTTGTTGTTGTAATGACGGTCATGTCATCCATAAAGGCTCTAATTGGCGGAAGACGTAGGCCACTCTTGGTCCTCTCACCTCCCACTACCCACTGGGATGCCCGTATGACCAACTCCATTGCCATGACGAATGCCAGAGGGGAAACTGTGCAGCCCGCCATAATGCCAATTTCCAGATGCTGCCAGGAGGTGGTGTTTCCCTCAACTGTTACGCAGAACTGGAGATCCTGAAAGTAACTCTTGACCAGTTCAGTGACTTGGTTAGGTACACCAAAGAAATTGAAGGCCGTCCACAAGATCTTATGAGGGACTGACCCAAAGGCGTTGGCAAGGTCTAAGAATACCACATGTAGGTCTCTCTGTTCTTTTTTTGCAGTTTGTATCTGGTGCCAGATCATATTGGCATGTTCCAAGCATCCTGAGAAACCCTGGATCCCAGCTTTCTGCACCGATGTATCAATAAAGCTGTTTCTTTGCAGGAACGTAGAGAGTCTCTGGGCAAGGACACTGAAGAAAATCTTCCCCTCTACATTCAGCAAGCTGATCTGGCGAAACTGGCCAATGGATGACGAGTCCTTCTCTTTGGGGATCAGGATGCCTCCTGCTCTTCGCCAAGCTTTCGGTATCACTCCCTTCTGCCATGCTACCTTCATCAGCTTCCAAAGGTATCTTAAGACTCTCTCTATGTATATACGTATATATATATATATATATATATATATATATATATATATATATATATATACAGTATATATATATACACAGTATATATATATATATACACAGCCCGGCCCCCGGCCAAATTGTTTTATTGTTTTAACCCATGTGTATATATATATATATATATATATATATATATATATATATATATATATATATATATATATATATATATATATATATATATATATATATATATATATATATATATATATATATATATATATATATATATATATATATATATATATAAATATATATATATATATATATCCACAGTATATATATATATATACACAGCCCGGCCCCCGGCCAAATTGTTTTATTGTTTTAACCCAATGCGGCCCCCAAGTCAAAAAGTTTGGGGACCCTTGATC
Source organism: Entelurus aequoreus (assembly GCF_033978785.1). Classification (NCBI taxonomy): domain Eukaryota; kingdom Metazoa; phylum Chordata; class Actinopteri; order Syngnathiformes; family Syngnathidae; genus Entelurus; species Entelurus aequoreus. The sequence goes on along the minus strand of NC_084757.1, from coordinate 14,992,675 downwards.
TACATCAACAATATGATTGGCCTGAGTGGCTGTAAGGGACAGATTAAAAAAATTTAAAAAAAAGAATATGAAAAATTTTTAATCGATTTTTTCTTTTTTTGAATCTATTAAGAATCGTTACAAATTGGAATCGCTATTCATTAAAAAATTTAAAAAAAATTGTACACCTATACCTCCTACCAGTTTCATGTATCGACACAAAAATCTGTCTACCATGATGGGACGCACATAAAAGTCTCAGGAACCAATACCTGAAAAAAACGTCTTCCATTTTTTGTCGACAAAAGAAATTGTACTTAAAAGAACTCCTCCTAGAGATTTTGGCCCAAATGAGTCACGGTAAAACTTACAGACATTAAACATACAGTTGATGATAAATTGCAAACAAATTTTGCCTACGCCATAAGATGTGGGCGTGGTATGGCGCCAAACATTGATCCGATGGTTTTTGGCCATTTTTTGGTGAAAAAAGGGGTCGCACTTTAACGAACTCTTCCTAGATACTTTGGCCAAATGGGTCGCTGTTAAAGTTACAGCCCGGCAGGCACAAGACATTGATACAACGTTGATTATACGTACATGTCCTTTAAAACTGACTTTGAAATAACATTGCAAAATAGCTGTACTTGTAAATTTAAACAACGTTGATGTTTAACGTTGAATCCACGTTGTTGTTTGGGAAATTACCAAATTTCAATGGTCAAATCAACATTTAAAATACCATTTAAAAGCAAAAACACTACCAGTACATCAGTGGAAGACGGGTACACCAGCAGCAATTTAAACTAGGCTAGATTTTTGTAGCAACTGTGATTAATCCTGTATAATCTAAATTCAAAAAGTGTGACTAATCTAATTTTTTAAAACAAATCATTTGACAGCATTAGTTTAAACATTTTACATTACATAAGTAGTTGCTTTCATTTTACACTTTTGTGACATCAAGAGTTTTAAACAAGAGAATGCTTCACTCCCTTTTTATACTTTTACGAATTAAAGTGCTATATATGTTATAAAATATTACTGAAAACATTTCCTGCTCAATTTTGAAGATGGCAAAGTCTGCATCCAGCCATGGGGGACTCTAAGGCGCCACAAAGGAAAACTGCTTTTACTCAACCTGCCTTTTCTACAAAAGCAACAAAAAGACCGTAATAAATTCCCACAAACATTTAAAATGTTTAATGTTGTTAAAAAATAAATAAATGAACCGCAGCTTCATCCGACATCCCCATAACAAAACAATACGGCACAGAGCTAATGGTCTGTTTTGCATTGTTGTTTCTGCTTAATCCTATTTTACGTAAAGAAAAACTCACACAGCCATGACCTATTTTTTGTTTGTATTATACAAAACCAGATAAAATCATTGGAGGCCTCTGATTCTGCATGTAGGTCAACCATTTTTTTTTCACAAGGACCAAATTATTTGGCTCAATGGTAAGATTTGTTTATTTGTCCAATTATTATTATTTTTTTATTGTTTATGTGTGTGCTAATATGTCACGGAAAATGTTTAAAAGTAAGCAGAAACTCACTTCATAACACAACAATAGTAAGACAACATCAATAACAAACAAAACCCCTTTGACGTTGCTTATTGATTCCTAAGAATTTTGGCAATTTTCCAGCAAATCCTTATGTTCAGATGTGATTCCTACTATCTATTGTACCCTGTCGTGGTCGAGGCATGAAGTCATGTCGTTTTGACAAAAAAAAAAACGCATTCTCATGCCAATCACGCGCTTGCAGTTTCTCCATTGCTTTACTTACAAAACAAAAGTAACCTATTTTACACCACATTAAAAAACAATGGCGCTACGCATCCTTCAAAACATCTACATCAGCATTTTACAGTGGGGAAAACTATGGAGTACAGAATTTAAGTGGTTTTACAGAGTAAAAGGGAGACCTCTCGTGGGGGTAAAACGTATTGTCACAAGAGACTGGAAGTTGGCAACACTGTGATTGACATTCAAGCAATTCCTCTGCAATTTACATTGAGCTACATTTTCTGTTCTGTGGTTATCATCACACTTTTCTTTTTTGGCATCACTGGTAGCGTTTTGTGAGGATACAATCATAAAAAATCCCCCAAATAAGAAAACAGACTTATAGAGGTAAATGGTTAGGGGTCTCTCCAACTAAACTAAACTATTATCAGAAAAGTTACATTTCATTCATTTATTTTTCATTTCATTTTTTATTTTTCATTTTTATTTATTTCAGGCAATGACATTAAAAAAAAAAGTACAAAGTTGACAACACATAATAATAAAAATTAATGTAGTGCAAAAGGTAATGTATAGTATGTAATGCATGATTATCCAGTTTCGCCTGAAAGGGAGTGGGAAGAAGATAACTTATATAATAAAAGTTAAATAAGTTAACTTTTATTTATAAAAGTTCTCTATTCAGTGATTATTCCCATGAGTTTCACTGTTACTTCATTTAAGGATTATAATACAAATGTTGTATCATAGTGGCATTACCACAGGTAACAATAATTATTACACTGTAACAATAATTTGTATCAACAATAATTATTGTTACCACAGGTAACAATAATTATTACACTGTAACAATAATTTGTATCAACAATGATTATTACACTGTAACAATAATTTGCATCAACACATTATTACTCAACTAGCAACCCAGCGTAGTACCTCTTTAGGCGTCGGGTAGTGAGGTTTACCTAATATTCTAGTGCATAGTGAAACCCTGGCAATATGTAGAATAGTACTTCAAGTCTTGCTTAGTGGTTGGAGTTTGGGAGGATGTTGTGCTGCAAATTTTCGGGCTTTCTGATGATTGATTGATTGATTGAGAAGTTTATTGACATCTTAAAGAATTGAATCCATGTAATGCTTTAAAAAGGCAAATGGATGGCACAAAAAGCCAAAAGGCTTGTTTCCATTGTGCTCCATTAAATATTCATCACATTTGATACGTTCAATAATAAAAGATATATATAAATTGCACATGCTTTTCAGGAGCGTTTTATGTTACCTGATTGAGCATGGCCACTCTCCCGCTTTCAACCTAAGGTGCTGTTATCTGGCTGGCATGTGCAGCCAGGGTCCCACCTGGTCCAGGGCCGCAGCCAAGGCAGCTCCAGGATGACACCTGGTTTGATGATCTCCAAAAAGTCTCTGCACTGTAAAATATTTTTAGTTTGTTCAACTCGCAAATTCACCAGCTGCCTTGAAACTGCAATTCGACTCATTTTCAATTATGTCTTTGTTTTGACGAAGAAGCACAACTAGATAGCTATTAGAAGAACGGTGAGCATTTTTATCGCTCATATATCATTATTTTATTAGTTATAGATTCAACTTTCAATCGCTTTGTGGATTAACTCACTACAATAAGATAACATGAAGAAAAATCTTACGTTAACAACGGCAGAAAAGTTACGAAACTAGGCACTTGCCTCATCATTATAAATACAACATTTAATATTAGAGTAACTTTTCCTTTCAACTTAAGAACATTTGAAATTCCTTATCTGGTTTAACTTTGTTTAACCTCCTGATCAAATGTAACTAAGAGAACCTCAGAAGAAGCTAGATTCGTACCAGGAACCCCCAAGTATCTGGACAACTGCCCTACCATCTGAGCCACACCACCACACAATGACAATAGACCCTTGCAGCTCAGTCGTCTAATCAAAACTACTTAGACATTTACAATATTTAAAGTGGACTCAATGTTAGTATGTTAGTACTGTATAAGCAAAATGTTTCAAACAGTGGTATTACCAGAAATTTTATTTTATTAAAAAAAAAAGTGCACCTTTTTTGCTAATATCTTGGGCAAGTTCCCCTATGTCAAATAACTCATCAATGACTGTATTGTTGAATTTGAAATATGTATATATAAATACAAAAAGTATGTGCACATTTTTTTCAAATACATTTTTTTTAATTTAATCGTCTTAATTTAATGTCTCCACTTATTCTAACTTTTAAATGTTTTATCATTATTAACTTCAATGCTTTCAATACATTTTCATCTTATTTGTATGCATACTTTTACAAGTTAATTTCTTCTTTTTGCTTTAACACTGCACACGCTATACTACAACCCTTATTTTCATTGTTTTGATCTTTTCAAGACCTTTCTTTCGTTTCACACGGGAAGTAAAGAACATTTCAAACGACAAAATATAAACAAATGAAATATTTAAACGTACTTAACTAAGTTGTGCTTCTTCCTACTCCTTTTCAGACGTGTTGGATTGTAGAAATGTAACCACTTGACGTTCCTTAATGTAACTTATCTACCATGTCTAAAAACAAATAAGTCGCAACGAATGGTGCAGTATTATCCACAATTTTTATTAATGTACCTCACTCACTTCAAATGTTTATACTTCAAAACGACGGTGATTAATCGTGTCTTACCTTTGCTATTTTCCATTGCTTTTAGACGCATGCCGTTTGTTTGGGGTTACATAGAAATGATTTCGACTGGAAACAACAGCGCTTCACTGCACTTCATCTCCTGCGCGACTTCCTTTGATGACAGACAATGCCTTTCTCAACGCTTATTGGCTAATATGAAAATGGAGGCTGACCCTAGTTTTGATTGGCTGTAAAGTTTCGATGGAGGCGTTACCAATTTATGTTGACCAATGGGTACTATATGCTGCAATTCTTTAACTGTTTTGTTCTAAAAAATTAATGTGGCGCTAATAATAATAATAATAATAATAATAATATTGGATTAGATTTATATAGAAAACATGGAATGGTCATCTGATGAATCCGACCATGATATCAGTGACTCTGATCATGACTGGACATCTGACAGGTACAGTAATTATATGGAAGTAGAATTGTCTCACATCAACTTATATATATCAATATGATTTTAATACAAATGCATATATTAATAAATATACAAATACAAATGTGATGTAATAATTTGTATAAATAAACGCGTATTGGTAAATATATTTTTGAGATTTGAAAAAATATATAGATAAAATGAATAAATATACAAATGTGACGTACAAATAAATCAAGAATTTGTATAAATAAACGTGTATTTGTAAATATATTTTTGAGATTTTAATATAAATTGATTTTGTATTTGTATTTGTAGGTTGATTGGCAACACACAAAAAAAACAATTGGCCCTAGTGTGTGAATGTGAGTGTGAATTTTGTCCGTCTATCTGTGTGGCCCTGTGATGAGGTGGCGACTTGTCCAGGGTGTACCCCGCCTTCCGCCCGAATGCAGCTGACATAGGCTCCAGCACCCCCCGCGACCCCGAAAGGGATAAGCGGTATGTTACAGAGAGCAAGGAAATTGGATAAAATTGCTACGGTATGAAAAGGGGTAGGATTAAATAAACGCAGCTTCTTCCTACTCCTTTTCGGACGTGCTGTAATGAAACAACTGGAAATATGTGATGCATGTTAGAAATAAACTGAACTCAAATTGCGTAATTATTTTGATGATTTATTTTTTAAATGTCAACGAATATCATTCTCTTCTTCACAGCACTGTCCTTCACGTTCACTTTCTTCCCTCCCATGGTTGGAAAATAAAGTTATGTCCATCTCTGGCTATAAGCTGATGCTAGCGTAACTCAAATGTTTGCTTGCCATCCAAACCGATATAGAGCAAAACACTCTTCTGCACGTCTTCGCAGCTTAGGCGCATCACATCCCATCCACAAGCCTCAATGACTTGTAGATTCCGTATTAAGATGTTTTCTTTGGGCCTCACTATTAATTTATAATGCATTGTGATTCTCTGATGGCCTAACATAACTAGAAATCATAATCATAATTAAAGATAAAAGTAATTTTTTCTCTACTTTCCCTAAATATCTAAAAGTATTCGTATTCTCTTTATGTCATATTATGCTCCTTCCAGCACTGCTGTTTTTAGGTTAAGAGTTTTTATCCAATCAGAATTCAGCTAGCTTATGTTGCCATGCTGTACAAAATCTGCCCGAGGCCTTCAGAATCAACAAACATTTGACAGACAGTTGCGATAGCCAATCAGATCACGAGTTGTTGTCAGTAAGGCCTTCTAGCTGGTCTAAGGCAGATATATAATATGATGTTATGAGCTAGGTAACATAAGAACTCCATTACCCAGCATGCCACAGTAGTGAAGGGCATGCGCAGTAGCCCCGTTTAGGTTGTTGAATGTAGACATGACGGCAGCTGGATGTTTTTGATGAGCACGCTGTGGAGTAAACTTTAAAGGCCTACTGAAACCCACTACTACCGACCACGCAGTCTGATAGTTTATATATCAATGATGAAATCTTAACATTGCAACACATGCCAATACGGCCGGGTTAACTTATAAAGTGCAATTTTAAATTTCCCGGGGAACTTCCGGTTGAAAACGTCTAGTTATGATGACGTTTGCGTGTGACGTCAATGGTTGAAACGGAAGTATTCGGACACCATTGTATCCAATACAAAACAGCTCACAGACAGTTGGAATTAATGTACAAAAATTCACATTCCCCCCAACTGCGGTGCTGTAAAGAGGGTGCCCCGACAAGGAGACTGAAGAGAAAGAAAATACAATCTGGACAAATGAGCACTGTGTTTTTATTAATATTATATTACATTATCTGTGTACATTCAGTGTCAGAATTCAGTGGAGTCCTGGGTCACTCGGTGGTCTGGTGCAGCTGCAGCGGTCTGGGTCAGGGTTTGGGATAGTCGGCATCTCCCTGCTCACAATGTCATACGTGGACATCCCACACACCGTTAAACTAGAGGGACTCGCACATACGAGCCTCTGACATGGCAGGTAGCTATTAATGAGGCTGTCAATGGTACTAGTGTCTGGCAGTGAGCCTGATGTGACAACAAAAAATGTACTCCTATTACCTTTCTGCTACTGGTATTCTAAATCTCTTCTTCCGTTCCGAGGCTGAAAAAACATCAGCACATTCAATAGTCACATTACTAATAAGGGTTACTTTTCCTGATTATTACTTTAGTCTTACCCGATAGAGAAAGTAGCCTCTGCTCTGGATTCCAGCAGGTCCCTGAAGTTCAGCCTGTGCGGAAATAACCATTTAGTAAAAAAAAAAAAGATTGAAATGAATACACATTGAAAAATGTAAAAAAAACTTTATTGTCATACTGGCACACGAGACACATGAGATGGTACGACATTTAGTACACGAGGTCCCAGCTTTAGCCCAATGAGTACCACAAGATGTATGTGTACATGAAAAAAAAAAAGAAGGTATAAATACACTAAGTCAGTGATTCTCAAACTTTTTTCACCAAGTACCACCTCAGAAAAGGTTTTTTTGTTTTGTTTTGTTTGCACACATAAAGAAAGATAAAAAAGAACATAATACGATGTAAAGCAAAAATATGTGCGGGACAGGTTAAGAAGACCCTAAGCCATAGGTTAATGCGTGTTTGGACATGTTAGAACTGAAATGGGACAAGCTGGCAGGTGTGACAATCCAATCCAATCCACTTTATTTATATAGCACATTTAAACAACAAAATGTTTCCAAAGTACTGCACAACAATATTAAAAACAATATTCAAATATTATTCTTAGCTCCACCAATGACTGAATAAAAACAAAAAATAATTACATATAAAACCAATATAAAAACCAATATAAAATAAATATGATTAAAAACGATTTTTAACAACAGATGTTTGTCCAAATCTGACGGGGAAAAATGTTGGATAATGCAGGATAAAGTGACAGAAATTAACCCTGTGCAGAAATGGACATTTTTGCATTGTATTATACATCAGGAAGTGTTGTGTAAGACAGTGTTAAAAATAAAATTATCAAAAGCAATCTGCTTTTGTATAAAGTTAAGTTAGGTTAAATGAAATTTTTATTATTATTATTAATTATTATTATTATTTATCTTACGGTATATCAAAAATAATATTGAGCAAAATTTAATTGAAATATTGTCGGTGTGGCCCTCCAGCAGTGCTTGGGTTGCTTATGCAACCCCCGGTAAAAATTCATTGCCCACCCCTGCCCTAAGGTCTTGTAAAAACACCTGCCCCAAAACATACCAATTTTCCGGAGCCCCTAAAGCAGGGGTCACCAACGCGGTGCCCGCGGGCACCAGGTCGCCCGTAAGGACCAGATGAGTCGCCCGCGGGCCTGTTCTAAAAATAAAAAATAAAAAAAATAAATAAAAAATAATTTTTTTTTTTTTTTTTTTTTTTTTTTTTAAATTAAATCTACATAGAAAAAACACAAGATACACTTTCAATCAGTGCATCAACCCAAACAACCTCCCCCATGCACACTCATCCACACCCACTCACACAAAAGGGGTTATTTCTTTCTGCTACCAATATTCTGGTTCCCACAACATAGACAACACATCTGCAAGGGACACAGTCCCTGAAGCACACATGATTGTATAGGCTGCTGGTCCACTAACATTTTCATTAATTACTATTTTTTATGTAATTATTTTTATATTGTTTTACTTTCTTTTTTATCCAAGAAAATGTTTTTTATTTATTAATCTTATTTTATTTTATTTTTTTAAAAAGGGCCTTATCTTCAACAGACCAGGTTGTCAATGAAATTAGATTTGTTTAAAGGGTTTTTTAAACCAGGCCCAGTCCAGATAATGTCCAAGTCGGACTCAGCAACAAAACACCTTCATTCATGTACACAGAAAAAAATTAGGGAACACAACAGATTGCATATAATTTATAAACAAAATTACATTTTCAAAATAAGCATTTATGTACAGTCCAGATTATGTCCAGGTCACTCAAATTAGGGAACACAACAACAGATATCATATAATCTATAAACATAATTATACTTTCAAAATAAGCCTTTGAGGACTTCTCATCTTTTTTTAATGTTTTTTGGCATCATTATCGTTTTCAACCATGTAACTTTTTAAAGTTAGAAAATACTGAATAAATGTTTTAAAGAAAGTAATACTAAGTGAATATCTGTTTTTGGCCTTAAAAATAAACATTTTACCGAGTACTATAATTAAATTGACTAAATCATGATTGTCAATGAACTCTCCTAAAATAACAGAAACCACATTAAGCTTCATAAACAAACCAATCCTTAAACACATTTGTTCAACTTCCACCCAAAACAAAGACACAATATGACAATACCAAAACAAATGCAGGGTGGATTCAGGCTCCTGACAACAAAATCGGCAATCATCTGACTCTGTCATATTCCATAATTTTAACATTTTCCCTGTGGGTAAGAAGTTATAAATAATTTTAATTTGAAAATAACGATTTTGCACATCGATAGTGGTTTTATAGATTAGTTTGAATATGGCATCCCATGGCAACGGGCAGTCAAAAAAGTCCTCCCATTTTCCATTTGTGTTGTATGAGGCAGCCTTCAAAGATTTCTTTATTAAATAAAAATTATATATTTTTCTATTTATTTTAGTTCCTTTTTGCCAACTAGAATTTCTTATTAGAGGTTTACAAACTAATAATTTAGTAGTTCCATAATTAATTATTTGTTTCCATCTTTTCCCAATTACTCCAGTTAGTTGATAAAATGAAAAGCTTGAGCAAGCATCACCATACATAGCTCTAAATTCATCATACTTCATAATTTTACCATTCTCATTGATAATATCATTGACAAAAAAGATTCCTCTTTCAAACATATTTTTCCAAAAGAAAGGCTTTCCATCTATTACAATATTAGAGTTCATCCATATTAACTGCTGCAAAATATTGTCTCTTTTTTCTGGCACATAAAATTGAAAACACCACTATGAGTGGATTGTTTCCTTTATGAACCCCACCATGTTTCCCAGCAGACTCTCTGGGAGGGGATCACTTGTAAAAAAGGATACAATTTCTTTTGATACAGTACATGTTTTTTGTCCAACAGGACATTTGTGTACCACTCAATGTTTAAATACATCTTTGGAACAATTGATGCTTTTAAAGACAGACACATAGCTTCAAGGTTGAGAAGTTTCAGGCCCCCATATTCATACTCTTTGTACAAAACCTTTCTTTTAATCTTTTCTGGTTTGCCGTTCCAGACAAAATCGAAGACCCTCCGCTCATAAATCTTAAAAAAGTTTTGTGATGGTGCTGGTAATGACAAAAACAAATAAATAAATTGAGGAATAATTAACGAGTTGGCAATAGACATTTTACCATACAAGGTTAGGGACTTCCCTTTCCATAATTGCATAATTTTGTCCAGGTTTCTTAGTCGATTATCATAATTTACTGAGCCTAGATCTTCCAGATTTTCTGGGACAACAACACCAAGTATGTTAACTGGTCCATTTGTCCACAAAAAAGGCACTTTGCATTCCATTCGAAAGGACGTTCCCTTTAGATTTTTGATCCTTAACATTTTACATTTATCATAATTAAGCTTAAGGCCAGATTGCTGTGAAAATATGTCCAAAAGATTAAGAAGGTTCCGCAAACAATGAAGAAAAATCTTATCTTTGTGAATCAGCCTTTTCTGACATGAACTTCATCAAGAACAAACACAGAACACGCCTCACTGATGCACATCTGCAAGACTCACTCAGAGTTGCAGTGTCAAGTTACACACCAGAGTACAACACACTAGTTAACAGCATGCAATGCCAGGCTTCCCACTAACTGACAAAGAAACAGATAACAGATTTGGTGTCCAGTTCAAAGTGTGACATGATTTAAAAATTTGAGAGTTTACTTTTGTATTTTACATGAGTTATTATTTGTACAAACATGGTGCAAAGTAATTCATGATTTGTTAAAAAATGTTAGTGGCTAGCTAGTTAAAATGGGATATTGTGATTTCACAAGACTGTCTTAGAAGTGATCATTTGAAAATGTTCAATTTGAAAAATGTGCACTTAGAGAAAATATAAAAATAAAGTTTTGCATATTGATATTTATCTGTTTCTATATATATTTATTGTGAGAAATCATTAAGATGATCAGTGTTTCCACAAAGATAAATATCATTAATTATTAATAATAACAGAGTTAAAGGTAAATTGAGCAAATTGGCTACTTCTGGCAATTTATTTAAGTGAACTGGTAGCCCTTCGCATTAATCAGTACCCAAGAAGTAGCCCTTGGTTTCAAAAAGGTTGGTGACCCCTGCCCTAAAGGGACATGGGGGGAAAATGTTTTTGTTTTTCGTGCGCACGAGAAACTATCTTGTGCTCACGCAAAAGTTTCCCGTGCGCTCGAGATAGTTTCTTGTGCGCTCGATATACGCTCAACACTACTGTATTTTAGTGTTGGCCATTATGGTGGTACTTGGAGAGCCAAATCTACAACTACACTTTATTCTTTAAAAAAATTATTGAAGTCCATGTTGGTCTGAGGTGAATTATGATATTGATGTTTGCTGTATGTGATATGTATTGCGTGTGACTTGTCTATTTTATTATTATTATTATTATTTATTATTTTATTGTTATTATTATTATTATTATTATTATTATTATTACACGAGATAGTTTTTTTTAATTATTATTATAATTTTTTTGCTGTGAGTAAATTATACGGAGCCCCTAAAGGGACATGGGGGATTTTTTTTTTTAGATATGTATCTAAATATAGTTAAATATAGATAGTTTCTCGTGCGCACGAGATACATATCCAAAAAAAATAATTTTCCCATGTCCCTTTAGGGGCTCCGTACAATTTACACAGCAGCAAAAATATAAAAAATATTAAACAAACTATCTCGTGTAATAGTAATAATAATAATAATAATAATAATAAAATTATATTAATAAATAATAATAATAAAATAGACAAGTCACACGCAATACATATCACATACAACAAACATCAATATCATAATTCACCTCAGACCAACATGGACTTCAATTATTTTTTTCAAGAATAAAGTGTAGTGGTAGATTTGGCTCTCCAAGTACCACCATAATGGCCAACACTAAAATACAGTAGTGTTGTAGGCCTAAGTATTCATTAAAAACAACGTTTTATTTAACAAGTATATTCAATATGTTTAGCCACTTTAACATCGAACACACTTTGAACAGTACAACTGTTTGGTATAGTAAAATAAAACACTGTACTTTAATCAAGTGAATCTTTGGCGTACCACTAGATCAAGCCTGCATACCACTAGTGGTACGTGTACCACAGTTTGAGAACCACTGCAGTAGGTTATAAATAGCATAGGTTAATAGATTTATTAATAGAATAGAATGTGAATGACAGCAAATCAATTAAAAATGTAAAAAACCCAGCTCAGCATGGTTGGTACACGTGGGCAAGTTAAGTGTGTCACACAAAAAAAATGTTATTATTATTGTCAGAATAATTGTATCTAAGTTATCACAAAATTGTGTGTTTCAATGAGTTCCCGGCAAGCAGACAAAAGCTGTCTTCGATCTTACCAATCAAAAGGCTTGTAAAACTCCACTGTGTAGGATGGGAAGCGACATGAAGGTGTCGTGTTTTTGATGTATTGTAATCCACAGGAAGATATTGTCTTGACCCGAGATCTACAAAGCGGAGAGGAAGCGGGACTTGACGCAAGCTCCAGGCACCTTTTCTTTGAACTGTTTTACGACCGTTCGCAAAGTAGGCAGCACGGTGGGACAGGGGTTAGTGCATGTGCCTCACAATACGAAGGTCCTGAGTAGTGGCGACTTGTCCAGGGTGTACCCCGCCTTCCGCCCGAATGCAGCTGAGATAGGCTCCAGCACCCCCCGCAACCCCAAAAGGGACAAGCGATAGAAAATGGATGGATGGATGGATGGATGTTTTTTAACTGTTTTGTCACCAAAGGCGATGGCCGTTTACGACCCCCATCCTTTAGAAACAGCTGTTGCCATGTAATCAGGGAAAGTCAAAATAAAACAATCTTTCGTCAGAGCGTTTCTCCTCAATTGAGCTGAATTGAATTCTGTCTCTGTTTAATTCCTTGCTTCTTGTCTTGTTAAATAAATGTCATCAGCGTTTGAACCTGACAAGTATTATTATTGTTGATACTACTTAAATATGTAGAACAAAATATAATATTAATCCTAATAAATACATTCTCCTGGGAGAATGTAAGAGCGGGGGTACAAATGTAATACATTTAGCAAGTGAAGATGTGTCAGCGAGCCGCAGGCCAAGCATCGCCATTTTAGGCATGAAACACAAACAGTGTTTTGTGACCAGCAGGTGCTCTAACACAGTGTTTTTCAACCACTGTGCCGCGGCACAAGTGTGCCGTGGGAGATTATGTAATTTCACCTATTTTGGTTAAAAAAAAATTTGGCAAACCTCTAATTATAGTCTGCAAATTATGTGTTGTAGTTGGGTGTCGGTGCTGTCTAGAGCTTGGCAGAGTAACCGTGTAATAGTCTTCCATATCAGTAGGTGGCAGCCGGTAGCTAATTGCTTTGTAAATGTCGGAAACAGCGGAAGGCAGCGTGCAGGTAAAAAGGTGTCTAATGCTTAAACCAAAAATAAACAAAAGGTGAGTGCACCTAAGAAAAGGCATTGAAGCTTAGGGAAGGCTATGCAGAACGAAACTAAAACTGAACTGGCTACAAAGTAAACAAAAACAGAATGCTGGACGACAGCAAAGACTTACTGTGGAGCAAAGAGGGCATCCACAATGTACATTCGAACATGACATGACAATCAACAGTGTCCCCACAAAGAAGGATAAAAACAACTGAAATATTCTTGATTGCTAAAACTCAAAATAAGTCTGGGCGTGATGTGACAGGTGGTGACAGTACACGTACTTTGAGACAAGAGCTATATTGATGCATGGTTGGTTATTGTTTAAAGTCATATCCAACAATTGCGACAACAACTTTTTACTGTCAACTGAGTTTCGCTTTTTAATGATTTCTGCTGGTGGTGTGCCTCCGGATTTTTTCAACGCAAAAAATGGGCCCTGGCTCAAAAAAGGTTGAAAAACACTGCTCTAACACGCATCTGACGGCACAATAAACGTAAAGAAATACGCAGAACGACCAAAAAAAATAACGTATTACCCTCATTTTACCAAAATCTTCATTTTCACAGAAAAATTGTGACTTTTATGTGAATGTTGTCAACTGTAATCACTGTATGTACCATTCATGTATAATTCTAACTGGCCTTTCTTTTTTGTAACATGCTATGTGAAGAAATTTACTTTTGTACTTTTGTAGAATCTCCCGGAAGGAGTCCTGACCCACTATTTGGGAAGCACTGCATTAGCTGTAGATTTCACACCACCGTTTGTTCGTTCTGCTGATCACACAAACTGCAGTCTTCCTCACAATGTGATCCAACAAACAAGTTATTTTGTTGTTGGTTGCTCTCGACTGAGTCACACTCACTCACTTATAGTTGATAATTTTTCTTTTTTTTTTGTGTCGACGTCTTGCAGGGATACTCCCACACAAAAACAAACCCTCTGCCTGCTATAATTTTCAACCACAATTACGCAGGGCTTGGGAAAAAGAACAGCTAATGTGGAGCAACATTACTACTGTACATGCAAACAATCATTGACCATCTGCTGCATGAACATGGTACACAATATATCACACCATCACATCAGATGCAATAAGTAGGACATCGTAGATAATGCAGCTGAGTGTTTTCCAGCAGTGTTATGGTATTATTTCATAAACTGGAGGGATACATACTCGCACTGACAGTCCTCTCTCGCTTCGGGTATGCAGATGAGAAACCAGATGCAGGAGAGGCTGTATAGGACTCTGATCAACACACAAACATAAAAATAAAGACATGTGTAAAAAAAACTTTTTGTCATAGGCTAAAAATAGTTGCACTGTGTGGCCTAGTGGTTAGCATGTTGGCCTTCTGTGTGGAGTTTGTATGTTCTCATCGTGCTTGCGTTAGTTTTCTCAAAGTAGTTTGCAGGATGATGATCGTGGCTGCTACCAATACGAAGATGTCAAAACGTGTTCCTGGTATCTGCTGCACCCATCCGCTCAGCTGCTAATTGACATTGGATACGCCATATGCATGCTACTGATTAGCATTTGCGATATTACTTAGTTGTTTTTACTTTGTTTTAGTAAATAAAAAAAGTACAACTAAGATGCATGTTACAATCATGCAGTTGGTGTGTAATAAGTACAATACTCACTGTATAAACAAGGGGTGTGAAACTCATTTTAGATCGGGGGCCACATGGAGAAAAATCTACTCACAAGTGGGCCGGACTGGTAAAATCACGGCACGATAACTTAGATATAAAGACAACATCAGATTGTTTTTTTTGTTTAAAAATAGACCAAGCACATTCTGAAAATGTACAAATCATAATGTTGTTGGGGTTTTTTTTTTACACTTACATGTTGCTGTTATTAGTATTCCATCTTTAATTGTCGTTATTTATATTTTCTGAATACATGATGTGATAATGTTCATCAGTCAACTCATTAGTAATCAATCAAAATAAGAAAATTATATCAAATTACAGTATGTTATTTATGTAGTTTGATCATTTTCCTCGACTGATGTACTAACATCATGTGGTTTATTTTGAACATATGTAGCATCATCTACAAAGATACGAATAATTGCTATTGCGACATCCAGTGGACACATTAGGAACAGCTGTTTCTTTCATTCAAAAATTTCAGGTCAATTTTTATACTTAGCAAACTCATCCCGCGGGCTGGATAAAACCTGTTTGCGGGCCCGATCCGGCCCTCGGGCCGTACGTTTGACACCCCTGGTATAAACACTTTGTAGGACTCAACAAAAGACAAGACTAGCACATTTAACTTAATGGCACTTCCTGACTACTGTGTATAACAACTGGACAGCACACTTATTATCAACTTAGGGTTGAATGTTAAATTGTAAAAAATATTTTATCAATAAACTCATTAACATGTATTATCACATAAACACAACAAAAGGTACTATTGATTTCCAGGTAAACTAGTAAACTCCAGTATTGGTCATACCAATGCTGATACTTCAAATTGTCATGATCCTTTAATGATTAGATTTTTTATCATAATTATAATAAGCATTGAAAAAATTCTGTTTTCAATCATCAAAAACCCGAAAAAGGTTGTTCCGAGTTGTGTTTTTACTGAAAGATTTGTACAAAATTATCAAAGTTCCATTTTTGTTTCATCTGACATAACATGGACAAAGATAATACCTTCTGGAGGAAAGTTCTGCAGTCAAAAATTGAGCTGTTTGGCCACAATACTCAGTAATATGTTTGGAGGAGAAAAGGTGAGACCTTTAATCCCAGGAACACCAATCCTACCGTCAAGCATGGTGGTGGTAGTATTATGCTCTGGGCCTGTTTTGCTGCCAATGGAACTGGTGCTTTACAGAGAGTAAATGGGACAATGAAAAAGGAGGATTACCTCCAAATTCTTCATGACAAGCTAAAATCATCAGCCCGGAGGTTGGGTCTTGGGCGCAGTTGGGTGTTCCAACAGGACAATGACCCCAAACACACATCAAAAGTGATAAGGGAATGGCTAAATCAGGCTACAATTAAGGATTTACAATGGCCTTCCCAAAGTCCTGACTTAAACGTGTGGACAATGCTGAAGAAACAAGTCCATGTCAGAAAACCAACAAATTTAGCTGAACTGCACCTATTTTGTCAAGAGGAGTGGTCAAAAATTCAACCAGAAGCTTGTGGATGGCTACCAAAAGTGCCTTATTGCAGTGAAACTTGCCAAGGGACATGTAAGCATATATTAACATTGCTGTATGTATACTTTTGACCCAACAGATTTGGTCACATTTTCAGTAGACCCATAATAAATTCATAAAAGAACCAAACTTCATGAATGTTTTTTGTGACCAACAAGTATGTGCTCCAATCACTCTATCACAAAAAAATAAGAGTTGTAGAAATTATTGGAAACTCAAGACAGCCATGACATTATGTTCCTTACAAGTGTATGTAAACTTTTGACCACGAGTGTATATTGCCGAGGTTACTGTGGTTTATCCGTTAGACAGTGCTCAATACCCGGGTAGAGCGGAATATTCGTTAGGTGTTAGAATAATTATGTATATATTATCACACAACTCTTATGCTTAAGGGCCGTTGCTATAGTTATTAATTGTGCTGAAGTGGTATTTTTCTTTGTCTGTGCAAAGCTGGCAATCCAAAAGATTGCAAGCCAGTTTCGTATCAGTGTCTGTGTCCAGGAACGGCCTGCTGACTGCCAAGGCCGAACACCGCCGTGACGCAGACAGAGCAGAGACAAGGCAATATCACCAGTGTCAACACATTTGCATTTCTTGTATAATCATATATAGTGTCTAACTGGAGCTGTCGAGATTACCCCGTTCCCTCAGCGACAGCTTCAGTGATGTAACCAGGGACCTCCCAAATAAATAGAGTAAGCATGTGGGCTGGACTTTAGAGCAAAGTTTGGATCTGTAACTAGAATACAGTGCTGCTAGGATCCTGATGAGAGTGCGGAAATATGACCACATCACCCCAATTCTCAAATCCCTTCACTGGCTTCCTGTTCCACTCAGGATATAATTCAAAGTCTACCTGCTAACCCACTAGTGCCTCCATGGAAATGCCCCCCTCTACCTCAAAGAACTACTCACCCCCAAATCCTCCACACGACACCTCCGCTCCGGACATGCTAACCTCCTCCAACCTCCGAGGACAAAGCTACGAACAATGGGAGACCGGGGCTTTCTGCTCCACCGCTCCCAGTCTGTGGAATGCTCTCCCTGACCACCTGAGGGCACCACAGACTGTGGATGCTTTTAAAAAGGCTTAAAAGCCCTTCTTTTTTTTAAAAAAAACTTTTTTTTAGATATGTGCATACTAGCTATAGCTATTTGGCTGTTCTAGTTTTTATTTCTATTTATTTCTTTATTATCTATTTTTATTTCTTATTTGATTTTTTTAATACACTGTAGCACTTTGAGATTGTTTACTCAATATAAAGTGCTTTTTACAAATAAAATCTATTATTATTATTATTTTTACAGCCCAAATAACGTCTCTCCTCAATTGAGCAAAATTTAACTCTGTCTCTGCATGATTCCTTGCTTCTCGTCTGTTTAATAGACGTTTGAACCTGACATTAGGTCAGGGGAGAAACTCCCCTGAAGAGCAGGGAAACCTGCAAAACAGGCTTGTAGGGATGAAATAGCCTCTGTGTTTTTTCCTGACCTAACGAAAATAATTTATATTGTATATTTTGGATATCGCGCAACCCTAAGTCACTAATAACTTTGTAAAGGCATCATGTCGTGAATGTGTTGTCCACTGTGTGGAAAATGACTTCTGCGCTTACCTGTTTGTTATTTCCCCGTTCTCTAAGCTCCTGAAAAAAAGAAAGAAAACATATTTTATTTTAGCCTCAAACAGAAAGAAGAGTGTCACACTTAAGACCTTCAGTATGTCAGTATGTGGAATTAAATTATGGAATGGATTAAGCAAAGCAATCAAACAATGTACTAATATGATTCACTTCAAGAAACTCTTCAAACATAAAGTGTTTACAAAGTACAAAGAAGAAGAATACTGAATTTATTCAATTCATCCATTCTTTCACTCTCAAAATAATCTTACTTATCTCATCATATGAAATGTAACTTACTTCACCAATTATTATTTATTTTTATTGTGATTACTTATGGAGTATATTGTGAATAAATTGAGAACAGGAAGTGAACAAAAGTTTTAGCAACTGTTATGTAAAAGAAAAGGGGTAGGATTAAATAAGCTCTGCTTCTTCCTACTCCTTTTCGAACATGTTGAAAAGAGAAACTGGAAATTGTGATGTATCATGTTGTATGCTTGCATGTTCGAAATAAACTCAAACTCAAACTCAAACTCAAACCTTCGACTTCTGAACGAGCATCAGGACGCAAATTTCCCCAAAGATGTCGGACACCTGGAAAAAGACGTCACGTAGTGAACAAGACAAACGCGGAAAACTCTGAACTTTGAGCCGGTTTCACGAACACGAACCTCGCTGAGGGCAAACTTGACGTCTGCCGAGAAGAAAGAGGAGCAGGCGGCGTCCATCTGTGGAGGTTCCCACAAGGGGACGAAGAGGAACAGAGATGAAGAAGAAGAGACGGTAGGAGGAGGAGAGAAGATGCTGCGTACCTGGCTGAGAAGCTGCCTCTGATCTGCTGTGGCTTGTTGAAGAACGACCGGAGAGCCTGCAGCACGAGAAAACAAAGGTTCAACCTCAAGATGACCTTGATGACGAAGCGCTTCTCTCGTTGTTTTCAGCTCTGAGCGTCCATCAGCTGTTACTTTCGAACAGTGTCTTTCAACCTTTTTTAAGCCAAGTCACATAATATCTACGGCTTTTCACATACACAAGTGAATGCAAGGCATACTTGGTCAACAGCCATACAGGTCACACTGAGGGTGGACGTATAAACAACTTTAACACTGTTACAAATGTGCGCCACACTGTGAACCCGCACCAAACAGGAATGACAAACACATTTGGGGAGAACATCCGCACCGTAACACAACATAAACACAACAGAACAAATACCCAGAACCCCTTGCAGCACTGACTCTTCCGGGACGCTACAATATAGAACACGCACTTATCGTGTCGATTAGCAAAATACTCCAGTTCTGTTCGTGTTGACAAGAAAAAATAAGGCCATTGGACGCAGCTGACAGCCCGACCGCCAACGCAAAGAGCCCTTTGACACCAGAGGAGCGTGTCACGCCATGAGCCGTCAGTCAAAGTCGACGCACATCTCATGTGCCTGATATCATGGATGGATAGATATTATCTGCAGTATCGCATAGACATGGAGCAAGATGTTGGATGACGGATGGGGATTTACTGATGCATGAATAAATAATGGAAGGATGAATTGGCTGAATGAGGCCAACCCACGCCTTCACAAAAAAATATTACACTTTATTATTTATGTGAAACGATTGTTATACTTTTCACTTGAAATTTATTTTGATGCATGTTTTGTACTTAAAAACTACTTCATAATGAATGTTCTATTGCCAAATAACAGTCAGGCTGTTGTGTTTTATTGTTCTCCTGCCTTCCCTTTTATTGTGTGCCTGCATTTTCCCTGTTGTGCTTATTTTTTCAGTTCCTTCTTACTCGGCGAGGGGCGGTCCTTGAGGCACACCTGCTGCTAATCAGTTCTTGGTCTATTTAAGCTTGGCACAGAGAGCTGTGCCTCGCTGGTTATTGTTTCCTGTGTCTCCCACGTCGCATGCATTTGCGTGACCGCCAAGTCCGGGTACGTTTTTTTTCGCCCCTATTATTCATCTAATCTCCGTGTGTTTTTTTTCTCTCCTCCCTGAGGTGGGGGAGGTATCTATTGTGGACTTTTCCATTACTCCCCTTGAGGTTCCTGCTCATTGACTATGTCTTATGGTGTGCGTTTCTGCCCCATCACCTTTTGTTACCCTTTTTGGACTCAATTAAAGACTCTCCTTTTCTTGATTCCATCTTGCCTGCCGTCTCTGTATTCTGGGGTCAACACCTTGACCAAGTCCTTAACACAAGCGATTAAACACTGAGTGATTAATTAATCATGATCTGTAGTTAATCTAATTTTTTTTTTTTTAAATCTCACCTAAAAAAAGCAGAGAAAAGCCCTCAACCTGAGATATTTTCATTTAAATGTGTAACATTACTATTAAGATGGGAATTTGAACTAAAAAGTGGATTTATAAAGTAATTGTTTTTAGCAGACTTAAACAGATGTCTGTTTTATTTACGGAAATAAAACATCAGATCCGTAGAAAGTGTAGAAATGAATGCATCAAAAAGAGTAAGTACAATTTTAATATGTAATAATTGACTTAATTGTAATTAATGCGATAATTTGACACCCCTAATTAATTAATAAAATTGTCAATGGAAATTTGTAATTATATCCTTATCAATGTCAGAAAAGCGCAAAAAATAATTTTGCAATAAAATTGTATATGAAGTGCCCTGGCATTCATTAACTGACCATTCGTTTATTCACACGAAACGGGGTCCCCCTACGGAACGCGGGGCCCTACGCACAGCGTGTGATCTGCGTATAAGGAGGGGCGGCCCTGGCAGTAGAGATGAATGGATGGATAGATATGTCTATTTGTTGGATGGGTGGTATTATGCACGAGCATTCTATGCAATTGTTTAGGGCAACTTTGCACATGATAATGGCAACTGATCACTTCAGTAACTGAACATCACCTTGGACGTCGTTAACTTGGTCTACTTTATTTATTTATTTATTTGTTTTGTCCTGTCCAGCTTCTCAGGCAAATCATATAGTTCAGATTTACTTTACAAAAGAGAAGTGTAGGATACTTCTCTTGTTGCCTTATTTGTATTCCACTTTATCAAATGCATTTTTATTATCATTTGGTGTAGCCGGGCCGTAGCAGGAGGGGATAGAAAGAGAAAAAAAGGAAGACAGAGGGGGAAATTGTGGGGACATGAGGGGGATTAGACAGAGAGACAAAAACAACAACAGCAAACACAGCAACAACAACAACAATAGAGGAACATCAGCAAATAGGATATGTACAAATATGATGGTAAAAGTGATAGCAACGAAGCAGTTAGCGAAATAAATAATAATACAGAAATGACAATGAGCATTATTACACTACACTTGGAGCAATACAAATACTGATACAAATAGCGCTATTGATAATGAACAATACCAATAATTTACCTCTATTATCAACAATACAGTTGTTCAAATGCAACAATAGATACACGTGATGATAACTAGAGATACAAAAGAATGCAGAAAAATGGAGGGAAGAAAGAGGAGCAACCTATATTAAGCAACCTATATCAAGCAACCTATATTAAGCGACCTATATTAACCTTGTAGATTGTTATAGTAACAGTTAAGCTTGCTCTACTTTAATGGACTAAATAACCTCAATTGAAGAGTTCAGACACAAAAACAGATAGCTCCATTTCTTTGCTTTTGAGTTAATTTGAAAAATGCACATTTATTAATTTTTTTTTATTTGGACCATTTTGTACAAA
This sequence comes from Entelurus aequoreus, assembly GCF_033978785.1. Classification (NCBI taxonomy): domain Eukaryota; kingdom Metazoa; phylum Chordata; class Actinopteri; order Syngnathiformes; family Syngnathidae; genus Entelurus; species Entelurus aequoreus. The sequence goes on along the minus strand of NC_084757.1, from coordinate 14,970,709 downwards.
TTTTTAGCAAAAACATAACTCGGAACAACCTTTTTCGTGTTTTTAAAGAGTGAAAACAGATCATTTTTTCAATGCTTATTCCATCACTGTAATGAATCAATTTGATCCCAGTAAACAGCTTCTTTGGGTGTTTCCTGGACGCGGCGGTCTTGGGGTTTACATTGACCACTGCAGTATGACATCATCACATTGACAGCTGAATTACAAGACAACAACAGCAGATTAAACCCATGATTCAGTTCATAATTGGGTAGTGTAGTGGTTACATTCAGTTCATAATTGGGTAGTGTAGTGGCTACATATGAATCCTGTACGTTATGTACACAGGCAATAGACGTCATTTTTCCCTCCCCTCGGTGTCGACGCTTCATGCGCAACATATGCAACATGCATGCACAAACATTACAACTTCTTGCCGTACTACTTGAGTTTTACGACTTTGAAAAACAAAGAATACAAATTTAAATTAAAAATAGCAAAGTACATGCATTTAAAGCACCAGTAGAGTGGAAAAACAAGTTGACTTTATATGCTTGTGTTTCATTGTGTCCATTAAACCACATCCAATCGCATTTACAATCCGCAAACTAAGTAAAAATACAGTTTAAACATCACAAAACGCCACAAGTTCAGTCAGCCATTTGGAATATTCCACACCAAATACTTTCGGCTATTTCCGGAGATTAACAATGGGAATGCTTCTGCTCTCTGACCATATTATCAGATCAGTCATACTGGAAATACGCAAAAATTGTACAGAGATGTGCTGTCTATCATTCACAATCTATGTTTTTCTCTTTTTATGCATTCTCAGTCATAAATAAATAAATACATGAAAATGGGGGCTCTCTATTTTGCCAACAAAACCCTCTAAATAACCATCCAAAACCCGCCAACAATATTCTTTATACATATCGTGACCTGAACATTAACCAAATATTAGCGATTTTGTTGTTATAAGCGCTAACGCAAACAAATTGTTTTTAGCGGCGCAATAATACAGACAGCTAAGTAGCCCTCTGCTGCCTTTACTGTGAGCCGGCAGCGATGTCCTGCTGCTCCCGCATCATCGCATTTCGGCTCGTCAAAGTTATTTTAGATTATCAATCAATCAATCAATGTTTATTTATATAGCCCTAAATCACAAGTGTCTCAAAGGGCTGTGAATCATGCCACTCGTCTGGATAATATGAGGATTTAGTCTTGAATCTAGAAGTTGTTCATCTGTGACATTCAATTTATGCCCGCAGATGGAGACAAACACACACAACCGAAGGCAGTGTCTGCAGGGAGACTTCCTAGTTAACCCTTCGTGTGCATCATGATTAATTGTTCATCCAAACGGGAAGATATGGACATCCTATCAGTCGTCATCAAAGTAAGAGCAGACATTGTACAGTAAGCCATCATTTGATTATGTTTTAGTTTGCATTTCTTGTTTAGCACTTAGCAATACTGGGTTTCACTAAAGCTGGATTTGTTTAGCAGAGCTTCTAAAACTTATACCTAATTTTCCTTATATTCAGGATCAACAATATAAGGTTCTTGATCATAATTCTGCCCAAAGTAATCGTTTCTGGCTCTCACAAAGTCTTCACAATTTGCATTGTTGTTGGTAGGTAAGGGATCTGCGGCCTCTACTACAACGTCACGCAATGACGTGTCTGTTTTCCTCATTATCTCTCATAATGGCTCGGGAATCTCTGTGAGATTGATATAATGTTGATCATAACTATTTATCCGCAAACTTTGTAAGTATTTATATGTCATAAATCAGATATATATGATAATAGCTTCAATATAGAGGCAACTTGTTTTTCTACTCTACTGGTACTTTAAAGTATTTGGACTGCGTTATTCATGTAAAAAAAAATTAGCATTTGAGATTATCAGCGTGAAAAGCACGTTTATTTAGTTACGGCAATGTAACAATAAATTTGTCACCCAGAGTCAACTAAATGAAAAGGGCACCTTAAAATTTTGAATAATAAACAATGTGGATAAATTATCCTTGAATATAAATAAAACTAAGATAGTGATGTTTGGTAATCGCAACATAACATCTGAACAGAAAATAAGTATTGATGGAAGTCAAATTGAAATCGTAAATGAGAATATATTTTTGGGAGTAATAATTGATAAATAGTAAACTATCATGGAAACACCATGTCAGACACATTAAAACAAAAATCTCCAAAAGCCTCTCAATTATAAACAAAGCAAAACTATACCTTAATGAAAATGCACTCCGTATTCTCTACTGCACCTTAGTACTGCCATACCTTACATATTGTGTTGAAGTGTGGGGGAATACTTACCACAACACAATTCATCCTCTGATCATATTACAGAAAAGAGCAGTGCGGATCATTCCCAATGTTGTTTTTTTAGAACATACTCATAATCTGTTCATGCAATCAAAGTTGCTCAAATTTGATGATCTTGTTAAATATAATACATCAATAATCTTATATAAAGCATTTAACAAATTCTTCCCGCCTAACCTACAATGTTTTTTATAACACGAGTGCAAGCTCATAACTTGAGAGGTTTTGGATATTTCTCATTGCCGAGAGCTCAAACCACTCATAAACGTTTTTGTGTGTCTGTATGCGGAGTAAAACTATGGAACAAACTGGACTTACAACACAAGCAATGCCAAACTATTAATCGATGTAAACTGTTATACAAACATGGGGTCTGGTTCAAATATAGAGATGATGGTCTTTAGTTTGACCTGCTGTTGTACTCTGTCTCAAAGTGTTATGTTTCCTTACCATTATTGCTATATTGTCTATTACGATTGTTGGTATTTTGTCCCTTATCATTATTGGTATTGTTCATTCTTCCTACATTGTTGCTACATATTATTGTTCCAGTGTAATAATTATTGTTACCTGTGGTAACATGTGTATTATAATCTTTGAACAAATCAACAGTGAAGCTCAATGTATTAATCACTGAATTGAGAACTGGGGGTGGTATGGAATAAATGATCTTCTTCCCACTCCCTTCCAGGCAAAACTGGATCAGCATGCTTACATACTGTGCATTACCTTTTGCATTATATTAATTAATATTATTATGTGTTGTCTACATTGTACTTTTTTTGTGTCATTTCCTGAAATAAATGAATAAAAGAAATTAAAATGAATATGGATGGGTAAAAGTCATTTTAATATTCAAAGTAGATTAACAGTTGATACTTTTGTGAATGAACCATTGTTTAAAAAAATTTGTTAAACGCCTATATTTTGGAAAAACTACCAACGAAAGTTGCTGATTTCTGCGCATGTAAATTAGCAGTGACAAATACAAAAGCCAAGTTAAGTTAAAGTACCACTGATAGTCACACACACACTAGGTGTGGTGAAATTAGTCCTCTGCATTCGACCCATCCCCTTGTTCACCCCCTGAGAGGTGAGGGGAGCAGTGAGCAGCAGCGGTGGCTGCGCTCGGGAACCATTTTTGGTGATTCAACCCCCAATTCCAACCCTTGATGCTGAGTGCCAAGCAGGGAGGTAATGGGTCCCATTTTTATAGTCTTTGGTATGACATCTCTTCTTCTCTCTTGGGCTGGCTCCGACAATCAAGCAACGCTACTGGCTATCATCTTACCTTAAAAAAGTATTTAGTTACAGTTACAAATTACTCCTCCCAAAAAGTAAGTGCGTTTGCTCAGTTACCTCATTGTAAGAGTAATTAGTTACTCAGCAAAGTAACTTTTTTTTTCTTTCATTTTGTTATTTTATACGCTACTAAGTTCAATAACATCTTTAATGTCAAAGATGTTTTTATTGACTGATGGAAGAATAAAAACATTATATGCAGTATTTTAGAACATTTAACATTTATTTGAACTCACTAGATTACAGTGTACCATATGATATGCATTGAAATAATATTGTATAAAAAAATATTCTGTAAAGTAACAACATTAAATAATGAAAGTACAAAACCCAATATGGTACAAAAATTGTAAAATTAGATAACATGACAAAAGCATTTGGCCTTTAAGTAGTGCAATTTTCTGCACCTGTATACCAAAATACAGCCTGAAATAACTGTAGATAAAACTGTTAGTAAGTTTGGTGCAAATAAATGACAAATAAATGTTTAAAACCGTATCAGAATTACATTTTCTTACAACAAAATTGCATTTGTGTGCACATATTGGAGTCTTTTCTTTTCTCTTCAACAAGTGTCAAGTTGTTTAAAAGAAAAGAAAAGACTCCAGTATTTGGAGATTATAGTTGTTGCTATCCTTCTTTGTGGGGACATTGTTGATTTCCAAGTCATGTACGGATGTACTTTGTGGACGCCGTCTTTGCTCCACACGCTGCAAGTTTTTGCTGTCGTCCAGCATTCTGTTTCTGTTTACTTTGTAGCCAGTTCAGTTTTACTTTCGTTTTGCATAGCCATCGCTATGCTTCAATGCATTTTCCTTTCCCCTTTGTTCATTTTTGGTTTAAGCGTTACATACCTTTTTACCTTACGCATATTGGGTTCACGACAAACCTTCCTCATCTCACCCGACACATTCCGACATTTACAAAGTATTTAACTACCTGCTGCCACTAGGGTTGTACGGTATACCGGTATTTGTATAGTACCGCGATACTAATGAATCATTTTCGGTACTTTATCGCCTCTGAAACGTACTTACAAGCAGACACAGTGTGTAGACAGAAAAGGGAGAACGGACACATTTTGGTGTAAAAACTAAAGATAAAGGCGAAGTTATAACACTGAAACGCCCTCAGGAAGAGGTGCTTTAAAACATGGCCAGTTCGCCTGCAGTCTGCAGTGTTTTACCTACTTCTAAATCACTGATCCTGGTCTCCATGGCGACAAATAAAGTAAGTTTCTTACAAGTATCATCCCTGCAAGCCGAGGAACAGCTAAACATGCTTCACTACACACCGTAGCTCACGGCATCAAAATGTAAAGAAACACCATGGGTGGATCTACACCTAACATCCACTGTAATGATAGCAAGTACAGGCACGTATCTAGTCGATACTACTATGATTACATCGATATTTTTTGGCATGACAACATCTTCTTTTGTTTTTAAAAAATGTAAATTATGTTTATAAACTCAGGAAAAATGTCCCTGGACACATGAGGACTTTGAATATGACCAATGAATGATCCTGTAACGACTTGGTATCGGATTGATACCCAAATTTGTGGTATCATCCAAAACTAATGTAAAGTATCAAACAACAGAAGAATAAGAGATTATTACATTTTAACAGAAGTGTAGACAGAACATGTTAAAAGAGAAAGTAAGCCGATATTAACAGTAAATGAACAAGTAGACTAATAATTAATTTTCTACCACTTGTCCTTAATAATGTTGACAAAATAATAGAATGATAAATGACACAATATGTTACTGCATACGTCAGCAGACTAATTGCGAGCCTTTGTTTGTTTACTTACTAATAAAAGACAAGTTTTCTTGCATGTTCACTATTTTATTTAAGGACTTAACTGCAATAAGAAACATATGTTTAATGTACCTTAAGATTTTTTGTTAAAATAAAGCCAATAATGACATTTTTTTGTGGTGCCCTTTATTTAGAGAAGTCCTGAAAAGTATCAAAATAATTGTAGTACCGGTACCAAAATATTGGTATCGTTACAACACTAGCTGCCACCTACTGACGTGGAGTATTACATGGTTACCCTGCCGAGCTCTACACAGCACAGACACCAAGGAGCGGCACATTATTTGCAGATTATAATTATTGATTTGCAAAAAATATTTTTTGGACCAATTAGGTGAAGTTGCATAATTTCCCACGGCACACCACACTAGTGTGCCGTGAAATTCCTATTGCAGTGTTTTCCAAGTGTGCCGTGAAATACAGTCTGGTGTGCCGTGGGAGATTATGTAATTTCACCTCATTGGGATAAAAATATTTTTTTGCAAACCAGTAATTATAATCCGCAAATGTGGCGTTGTTGAGTGTCTGCACGGTCCAGAGCTCGGCAGCGTAACCATGTATTACTTTTCCATATCAGTAGGTGGCACCAGGTAGCTAATGGCTTTGTAGATGTTTGTCGAGATCCCAATATGCAGACGACAGCGGGAGGCAGCGTGCAGGTAAAAAGGTATCTAACGCAAGGCGAGTGCCGCTAAGAAAAGGCATTGAAGCTTAGGGATGGGCTATGCAAAATGAAACTAAAACTGAACTGGCTGCAAAGTAAACATAAACAGAATGCTGGACAACAGCAAAGACTTACAACGTGTGGAGCAGATGGCGTCCACAAAGTACATCCGTACATGACATGACAATCAACAATGTCCCCACAAAGAAGGATAGCGTCCGCACAACTTAAATAATCTTGATTGCAAAAATAAATCAGGTGCGGGGAACAGCGTTCAAGGAAGACATGAAACTGGTACAGGAAAATACCAAGAAAACAGGAAAAGCCACCAAAATAGGAGCGCAAGACAAGAACTGAAACACTACACACAGAAAAACTTAAAATAAGTCACGGCGTGATACGACAAGTCGTGACAGTACACCTACTTTGAGACAAAAGTTATAGTGATGCATGGTTGGTTATGGTTTAAAGCAGTGGTTCTTAACCTGGGTTCGATGGAACCCTAGGGGTTCGGTGAGTCGGGCTCAGGGGTTCGGCGGAGGTCAAGACACACCCAACATGTAAATACAAACTTCTCCCTATCGGCGTATTACGGATACGGCAACAGCAGAAGTCAGACTGATTTGCAGGTGTGTAATTTGTTGTGAGTTTATGCACTGTGTTGGTTTTGTTGTTTGAACAAGGTGATGTTCATGCACGGTTCATTTTGTGCACCAGTAAAAAAACATGGTAACACTTTAGTATGGAGAACATATTCACCATTAATTAGTTGCTTATTAACATGCAATTTAGTAACATATTGGCTCTTAAATAGTCATTATTAGGTACTTATTAATGCCTTATTCGGCATGGCCTTATTATAACCCTAACCCTCTAACCCTGACCCTAACCCTAACCAAATAACTCTAAATTAAGTCTTTGTTACTTAGAATATGTTCCCCTAGTGTCCAAAAAACTCTAAATTAAGTCTTTGTTACTTAGAAAATGTTCCCCATACTAAAGTGTAACCAAAAACATAACTTTGTCTTGAATTTGAAAAAAAACATTTTATTTTTCACTAAAGAAGGGTTCGGTGAATGTGCATATGAAACTGGTGGGGTTCGGTACCTCCGACAAGGTTAAGAACCACTGGTTTAAAGTCATATCCAACACTTGCGAAAACGACGTTTTACTGTCAATATCGGCTGCTGAGTTAAATTTTTTTAATGTTTTCTGCTGGTGGTGTGCCTCCGGATTTTTTCAGTGAAAAAAATGTGACTTTGCTTAAAAAAGGTTGAAAAACACTGCACTAGTGTGCCGTGAAATCCCTATAGCAGTGTTTTTCAACCACTGTGCCGCGCATGAGATACAATCTGGTGTGCCGTGGGAAATTATCTAATTTCACCTATTTGGGGTAAAAAATATATTTTGCATACCAGTAATTATAGTCTGCAAATGATGTGTTGTTGTTGAGTGTCAGTGCTGTCTAGAGCTCGGCAGAGTAACCGTGTAATACTCTTCCATATCAGTAAATAATGTAAATAATTCAATGTGATTATCTTGTGTGATGACTGTATTATGATGATAGTATATATGATAGTATATATCTGTATCATGAAACAATTTAATTGGACCCCGACTTAAACAAGTTGAAAAACTTATTCAGGTGTTACCATTTAGTGGTCAATTGTACGGAATATGTACTTCACTGTGCAACCTACTAATAAAAGTCTCAATCAATCAATCAAAAGGTGGCAGCCGGTAGCTAATTGCTTTGTAGATTTCGAAAACAGCGGGAGGCAGCGTGCAGGTAAAAATGTATTCAATGCTTAAACAAAAAATAAACAAAAGGTAAGTGCCCCTAAGAAAAGGCATTGAAGCTTAGGGAAGGCTATGCAGAACAAAACTAAAACTGAACTGGCAACAAAGTAAACAAAAACAGAATGCTGGACGACAGCAAAGACTTACTGTGGAGCAAAGACGGCGTCCACAATGTACATCCGAACATGACACGACAATCGACAATGTCCCCACGAAGAAGGATAAAAACAAAGTAGATGCGGTAAATATCGCTCAGAGGAAGACATGAAACTGCTACAGGAAAATACCAAAAAAAGACAAAAAGCCACCAAAATAGGAGCGCAAGACAAGAAGTAAAACACTACACACAGGAAAACAGCAAAAAAAAAGTCAAAATAAGTCACGGAGTGATGTGACAGGTCGTGACAGTACACCTACTTTGAGACAAGAGCTATAGTGATGCATGCTAGGTTATGGTTTAAAGTCATATCCAACAATTGCGACAACGACTTTTTACTGTCAACTGAGTTTCGTTTTTTAATGATTTCTGCTGGTGGTGTGCCTCCGGATTTTTTCAAAGCAAAAAATGTGCCTTGGCTCAAAAAAGGTTGAAAAACACTGGCCTATAGTATAGGAATTTTACTTTTTGAATGAAACTACCGAAATAAATGATTTTTTTCAGAGATATTCCAAATAAATGAAATGCCTTTATCATTAAAAAATAAAATAAAATAAAATACCAGTTTCAAGAAAGAATACAAGACAAGTCCGCACATTGTTATACCACGTGACATCAACCTGTATAACAATGAATTAAACAACACAACTAAGGCCGAAAAACAACAGGAAAAAGTTTGCCGACGTGTAAAAGACTTACTGTGACAAAGTGGGACGACGAGGAGCAGCGAGGCTGCGAGGCTGATGGACGCCAGGCTGAGAGGATTCATGCTTCCTGCGCTCAACTTCGTCCCGCGGCTCGCGTTGTTTCTGCTGCTGGAGGCTCCGCGCCGCACCAAAGAGTTCTGCTTCTGACTCTGGTTCGTCATGTTTCCTCTTGCCTGCGCACCCCGGTATGTATATGTGAGAGTTGGGAGTCCGGAGTCAGACAAATACGATAACGCGCATTGATGGATTGCGTCACCGGAGGCCCACGCGTGGAAAGGGGACGGGATTGGACGAGAAGGTTGCATTGGGGCGTGCAGGCGTCTTCGTGGCATCTGTGGTGGACAGAACATTAGGTACACCCATAGGTGCTTCGGGGGCCCGAGCACCCACGGACAATGCCGAGCACCCACGTGGGATTAGTGGCAAATTCTGTCTCGCCACCAAGCAAAACCGCGCGTTTTTGGGGTTTTGTACTTAAGTCCTATTATTCTAAAGCAAGGGTGTCCAAAGTGCGGCCCGGGGAGCCATTTGCGGCCCGCAGCTAATTGTTTACCGGCCCACCACCCATTCTGGAAATGCTATTGCAAAAAATAAAAAAGAACATTAAAAAAAGTGGAATGAGGTGAAATCTAACAAGAAAAAGTTGCAATGTTGCAGGGCCGGCCCGTGGCATAGGTCGTATAGGCAAATGCTAAGGGCGCCGTCCATCAAGGGGCGCCACGCCAGTGCCACAAATGTTGGAGAAAAAAAAAAAAAAAAAAAAAGGTTATATTATTATTATTTCTAAATACAAAAAATAATCCCACGTTAATTAAAATGCAAAGTAAAGCCTATTTAATAGAAATATTATTTGTTACAACATTACGCCCCCCCACCCACCTCCCCCCGCACGGTGCGCCCCCTCCCTTCCCGTATCATGACTCTATTTGGACGTCACCACATCAAAAAATCAACACAAGATGTCAAAACGGCCAAAACTGTCAGGTGCCCAGGGAAGAAAAAAGAGAAAAGAAGAGGAGAAACGAGAAAAATACAGAGGTAGCAGGTAGGTAACGTTAGCCTACATGAAATGATTTGTCTGTTACAGAATGTGATAGTAACCTGGCTTTTTAGCTTTAGCATTAAGCTAATGTTACATGATTCGGCAATTGCTAATCAATAAATAGCTAGTTCTGTTTTAACGTCGGGTTAATATTGTGGAGGGGGCTAAATTGTTATGGAAAATAATAATGTAACGTTAGGTGATTACAGTACTCCCACCTTACATTCCTCAGGGACATTTGTATTAGATCTTTTAAGCAGGTGTTTTTTGTTTACATTGTTATTGCCTTCTGGTTAGCTAATGTTTGCCCTGCGGGTAATAGTCACTTTTCCACCCCTTTATATATTAGGTATAGTTGTAAGCCTAGTTGTTAAAGTGCACATCATTAATGTTAATTAAGCAATATCACATGAGAGGGAATGCTGTTTTTTAATTTGAGCACTGCTGTGATTCGGTTAAAGATCATCATAACATAACATTCTCATATAATATGTTAATTTGCTTTCTTTAAGTAAAAAAAAAGGTCAAAGACAAAGCTATTCGGTTTCTTGTGAATATATACACTTCACTGCCGATGTGGGGGGGCGCCACCTAAAATCTTGCCTAGGGCGCCAGATTGGTTAGGGCCAGGCCTGCAATGTTGACACAAAGCTGCCATGCAGGCTGTTTTTTTTTTTTTTTGTCTTTCTTTCTTTTTCTTTTATTGCCACTGCTCAAAAAAATAAATAATAACAAAAAACCCATGTTATAATTAATTATTTTCAAAGCTCCAATTAGTTCAAATATTTCACTTTAAAATGTTTTATGTGGTAAATATTGCATATATTGTGTAGTAGCCATATAAAAACATCAACGTTTTCTTTGACAAAAGCGCACAAAACAAACAAAATAATAGTTCCAGCATAAAATCGACAGATATATCTGAAGTTGATCTCGTAACTTAAGTGTTGAAAGTAAAATAAAAACCTAATAAAAATGTATCACTTTATGAGTGGGGCACCTTTTGGATCCCAAATATATTTAGTGATTTTTTATTTATCTTTTCACTGTGATTACTCAAAAATATGAAATAATTCAAATCAATGGTGTCCTGCATTATTGATCTTTTAGGGCTCTAATGACTAAATACTGCCTATTTCAGTTTTACTATAAAAAAAAAACTAAATTGTTTTTGACAAAAAAGCCATAAAACATTTTTTCTAATTTGTATTACTTTATATCAACTTGAAGTTGATATAGAGATTTACTGTAAGCGTTAAATAATTTAAAAAAAATAATAATCTGACTTATTTTTAACATTTTATTTACTGAGACCCTTTATGGTCCCCGGGACCCCTAAAGGTAAAATAAATAAAAAAATGCATATATTTTGTTATGGTTTGAAAATGAAAAATATCAAAATGGCCCCCACATGCTTTAATTTTTCCGTGTGTGGTCCTCAGTGGAAAAAGTTTGGACACCCCTGTTCTAAAGTAACACTACTCTTACAATGTTTGGGTACTCTCACCCACCTCTACACATAATTATTTTTATTTTTTTAATTTTCCATTTGGAAGAATCAGTCCCATTCAGTTTGCAACCGTTTAATTTCATATTTACAATGTGAACAACATACACTATATTGCCAAAAGTATTTGGCCACCTGCCTTGACTCACATATGAACTTGAAGTGCCATCCCATTCCGAACCCATAGGGTTCAATATGATGTCGGTCCACCTTTTGCAGCTATTACAGCTTCAACTCTTCTGGGAAGGCTGTCCACAAAGTTGCTGTCATGATCCGTGGCCCGGATCATGTTTTGGTTAGTTATGTTCTGTTAGTTTTGGACTCCCTTAGTTCCTGTTTTGTGCACTCCTGGGTTTATTTTGGTCACCATGGGGATTAACACTAGAAGTCCCAGCATTTTTCTGTCTACCTAGAAGACCCAGAGAGGGGTCATTTGGCCCGACGCTTTTCCCGAATACACTAATCACTCATTTTGTTATGGTAATGAGGCTGTTAGGGGCAGTTTGTCTAGGTAGACAGAAAAATTATACATGTGGGAAATGCCGAAAGGAGCAATGGCAGTGCCAGGATTGTGAGTGACTGCTCAAATGTATGTCAGTCACGTTTACATGGACATGGTTTTTCATTCTTTGTAAATATGCTTTTTTCTTTGTAAATTTTTTTTTTTAAACTATTTTTGGCACACAAAAATAACAATTGCTTCTGCAACAACCCTCCACACCAAAACTGGGAAAACAGTTGCTTTTTCATTCTTTGTAAATATGTTTTGTTTTGTATTTTTTTTAACAATAAATGTCAGAGTGTTGATCCCTTCATTCTGTTGATCCTTGCAAAAACACACACAACCTACCTCAGAACTAAAGCTTGAGCTGTAAGGTCCCCTCCCCCACACAGGCTCAAGTGGCCCCCTGCCGTGTGCCACTAACAGCCACATTTTCATAACAAAAGGAGTGTCCACAGGGGGGACTAGGGGTCAAATGACCCTCTTGTGTGTTATCTAGGTAAAAATGTCAATTGACCCTTCTCTGGGACTTCGCGTGTTAAGTGGGTTCACCTACCTCTGGTTAGTGGTCCCACGCTCAGCTGCTGTCAACCACTAAGCAGAGAGCTATTTATTCACCTTGCTCGCCACGCTCAGGCTGGCGTCATTGTTTGCTTCATGCAACCTGTCAACGTAAGTTTTGCTTGTCTCCTAGCCAATGCTAAGTGGTAGCCTTGTCTACGTAAGTTTTGCTTGTTTCTTGTCCATGCTAAGTGGTAGCTTAGTTTCGAGTGCGATCAGCACATTATTCCTTTTGCTTGTTTTCTGTTTTTGGTACTTCGCGTTATTTTTGAGAATAAATCATGTTCTTACCTGCACGCTTTGTCCGGAGTGGTCCGTCTGCATTTCGGGAGAACAAACCCCGCAGTAAGCTGCGAAAACCCCGACGTGACAGTTGCGAAGTTTGTTTATAGGAATTTTCCACCATTCTTCCAAAAAGCGCATTGGTGAGGTCACACACTGATATTGGTCGAGAAGGTCTGGCTCTCATTCTCCGTTCTAATTTATCCCAAAGGTGTTCTATCGGGTTCAGGTCAGGACTCTGTGCAGGCCAGTCAAGTTAATCCCCACCGGACTCTGTCATCCATGTCTTTATGGACCTTGCTTTGTGCACTGGTGCACAGTCATGTTAAAAGAGGAAGGAGCCCGCTCCAAACTGTTCCCACAAGGTTGGGAGCATGGAATTGTCCAAAATGTTTTGGTATCCTGGAGCATTCACAGTTCCTTTCACTGGAACTAAGGGGCCAAGCCCAACTCCTGAAAAACAACCCCACACCATAATTCCTCCCCCACCAAATTTCACACTCGTCACAATGCAGTCCGAAATGTACCGTTCTCCTGGCAACCTCCAAACCCAAACTCGTCCATCATATTGCCAGATGGAAAAGCGTGACTTATCACTCCAGAGAACGTGTCTCCATTGCTCTAGAGTCCAGTGGCGACGTGCTTTACACCACTGCATCCGACGCTTTGCATTGGACTTGGTGATGTATGGCTTAGATGCAGCTGCTCGGCCATGGAAACCCATTCCATGAAGCTCTCTGCGTACTCTATGTGGGCTAATTGGAAGGTCACATGAAGTTTGGAGCTCTGTAGCAACTGACTGTGCAGAAAGTCGGTGACCTCTTTGCACTATGCACTTCAGCATCCGCTGACCCCTCTCTGTTAGTTTACGTGGCCTATCACTTGGTGGCTGAGTTGCTGTTGTTCCCAAACTCTTCCATTTTCTTATAATAAAGCCGACAGTTGACTTTGGAATATTTAGGAGCGAGGAAATTTCACGACTGGATTTGTTGCACAGGTGGCATCCTATGACAGTTCCACGCTGGAAATCACTGAGCTCCTGAGAGCGGCCCATTCTTTCACATCTGCGGGCCCCTCCAAGGTTTCTCATTGTAATCCCATTGAGTTGAGGGTTTTTTTGCCCTGATGTGGGATCTGAGCCGAGGATGTTGTTGTGGCTTGTGCAGCCCTTTGAGACACACGTGATTTAGGACTATACAAATAAACTTTGATTTATTGATTGATTGGGGAAGTTCCTATGAAAACACAGAATGTTTAATATTTACAGCCAATAAAATCCCAGTTTTTAGTGGTTTTGCAACAAAACAATCATGAAACAAAGACGAGCGTCCATGCAGGGGCAAAACGAGCTGAAAGCGAAAGTGAAAGCAAAGTCAGTTCAAAACTAACGTGGCACACTTTATACAAAATAAAAAATTCCTGGTAGTTTGATTTATTAAACCAAAATAAACATAGTTTTCATCTGAGCAAAAAGTGCTGCCAGTGACGTCAGAGCGACGACACCAGCTGACCTCTTCCAATGGAAACTAACTTTTTTACTTCCTTTTGGAACAAAATCCTCGTATTGTTATTAAATATTCTTATCGTAGCACATTTTGCACTTGGCGGCCCTGTTGACATAGCCTCAGAGAAGTAGTGTCAGATTTACCGCCTGTCCGAGCATTATGGCATTATGTTTATTATTGCGATTGGCACTAAAAATACTAAAAAGGGCACGCATACTGTTAAAGGACCAATTCGCTTTGAGAACTGAGGCCTTAGTGTGCCAAAAATGTCAATATTAAGTGGCCAGAATATGAGTTTAAATAAATAATCCTATAACCCAGGGGTCCCCACCCTTTTTTGCACCAGGTACTGGTTTAATGTAATCGGATAAATACATGTATAGCAAATAAGTGCATGAGAAATTAATACATGAAAAAACTCACCATAACGTTGAATTAGTGGGAAATGGTAAATGGGTTATACTTGTATAGCGCTTTTCTACCTTCAAGGTACTCAATTTGCTTTGACACTATTTTCACAGTCACCCATTCACACACACATTCACACACTGATGGCGGGAGCTGCCATGCCAGGGCCTAACCACGACCCATCAGGAGCAAGGGTGAAGTGTCTTGCTCAAGGACACAACGGACGCGACGAGGCTGGTAGAAGGTGGGGATCGAACCAAGAACCCTCAGGTTGCTGGCACGGCCACTCTCCCAACTGCGCCACGCCGTCCCCGTATTTATTTTTTGCAAACCCCTGGCCTTTGCAAAAAAGCTCTCCATAGACTTTTGTTATGTACTCATTTTTGCTAGTAGTAGGCTTTTTGTTTTGGCTTTAGTATCTGATGGGTTGGAGGTGATACATCACATTCAAGGAAAATAGCATGGATATATTATAAAGCCATTAGTTATAATAGATTTCTGTCTATTTCCATATGCATTCATATTCTGTGCAATATTTCATACTTAAATACGCTAATGTCAGCTTTTTTTGCTCCAATTTTCCATGCGTAAATACATCTGTTATTGCTAACTACTTGTGTCATAGGACTATGTGCAATAATACCAGCACTTTAACTTATTAGGCCAAAGGAGATGTGTATTTTCTTCCTTCAGCACAATTATTATCCATCCATCCATCCATCCATCTTCTTCCAATCCAATCCAATCCACTTTATTTATATAGCACATTTAAAAAACAAAATGTTTCCAAAGTACTGCACAACAATATTAAAAACAATAGCTTATCCAAGGTCGGGTCGCGGGGGCAGCAGCCTAAGCAGAGAAGCCCAGACTTTCCTCTCCCCAGCCACTTCGTCCAGCTCTTACCGGGGGATCCCGAGACATTCCCAGGCCAGCCGGGAGACATAGTGTTCCCAACGTGTCCTGGGTCTTCCCTGTGGCCTCCTACCGGTCGGACGTGCCCTAAACAACCTCCCTAGGGAGGCGTTTGGGTGGCATCCTGACCAGATGCCCGAACCACCTCATCTGGCTCCTCTTGATGTGGAGGAGCAGCGGCTTTAGTTTGAGCTCCCCCCGGATGGCAGAGCTTCTCACCCTATCTCTAAGGGAGAGCCCCACCACCCGGCGAAGGAAACTAATTTCGGCCACTTGTACCCGTTATCTTGTCCTTTTGGTCATAACCCAAAGCTCATGACCATAGGTGAGGATAGAAACGTACATCGACCGGTAAATTGAGAGCTTTGCCTTCCGGCTCAGCACCTTCTTCACCACAACGGATCGATACAGCGTCCGCATTACTGAAGACGCCGCACCGATCTCACGATCCACTCTTCCCTCACAAGTGAACAAGACTCCGAGGTACTTGAACTCCTCCACTTGGGGCAGGGTCTCCTCCCCAACCCGAAGATGGCACTCCACCCTTTTCCGGGCGAGAACCATGGACTCTTACTTGGAGGTGCTGATTCTCATCCCAGTCGCTTCACACTCGACTGTGAACCGATCCAGTGAGAGCTGAAGATCCTGGCCAGATGAAGCCATCAGGACCACATCATCTGCAAACAACAGGGCCCTAACCATGCAGCCACCAAACCGGATCCCCTCAACGCCTTGACTGCGCCTAGAAATTCTGTCCATAAAAGTTATGAACAGAATCGGTGACAAAGGGCAGCCTTGGCGGAGTCCAACCCTCACTGGAAACGTGTCCGACTTACTGCCGGCAATGCGGACCAAGCTCTGACACTGATCGTACAGGGAGCGGACCGCCACAATCAGACAGTCCGATACCCCATACTCTCTGAGCACTCCCCACAGGACTTCCCGAGGGACACGGTCAAATGCCTTCTCCAAGTCCACAAAGCACATGTAGACTGGTTGGGTAAACTCCCATGCACAATTATTATATGCAACAATTTAGCACTTCCAGATGAACTACTAAGGTCACTTTGTTCCTGATCTGCCCTGATCTTAGGTCATCAACCTGCCGCGGACTGCAGATGGAACCTAGCTTTTGACTACAATTTTGCACCTTTACATTTTATATGTTTATTAATTTGCATTGTCCCATGTAAGAAAGATGTAACAAATATAGCAAATGGCGACTCCCTATCAGGAGTTTTATACCACATCTATAAACAAGCTAATTGGTGTGTGGTGGGATTGACGAAAGTTAAGTTGGAGAAAATGCGGTTGTTTGTAAATTATTTAAGGTCTCTGTGCGGCCCAGTAGTAAATGCGTCATGGACCAGTGCCGGTCCCTGGACCGGTGGTTGGGGACCACTGCTATAACCTGCTATTATTCACTTAAATCTGATCATATATTTCAGTCTGTTTATGGCAGTTTACATTTGTCCAAAGGCCAGAATGTTTCATGACAGACGTTGTAAAAAAAATTTTTAATATACTTTTTATTATTATTATTATTATTTTTTTATTATTTTTAATTATTATTATTATATATTTTTTTGTCCTGTCCAGCTACTCAGGCAAATCATATTGTTGATGTGGATGCCCATATCGGCTGTACAAACTCTTTACAAAAGAGAAGTGTTGGATACGTCTCTTGTTGTCTTATTTGTATTTGTAAAAGTAAAAATTGTAAAAGTGCAATTTGAACATGTAGCATACCTTTAAAAAAAGGAAAAACCTTTACATTAAAATGTTGTACAAAAACAACACAATAGAACATAGTACAAACGCTTCATGAAATAATGTAATTTACCTTGGAAAGTGGAATCCTGTCATGAATCATGTCCTTCCAGCTGCTTCTCCATCAAATACACAATCAGCAGCTTCTCCATATTTTCATGGATAAATGTCCGCCGTTTAGACGTTATTTTAACATCCTCATTCTGCAGACTAGCAGGGATAGGCTCCAACTCCTTCGCCAAGTGGGCTACATGCTCGTCATGTTTTTGATTATGAATTTTCCTCGCAAGTCCAAGTAAAGAACATCTAGTGGTTTTTTTTTTGTTTTAATCTTGGGTCTACAGCTTGTTTACAGGCAGGGGCGCCGAAAAGGGGGGGTAAAGGAGACGGATTCTAGGGGCCCATGATGGAGGGGGGCCCAGAGAGGCCCCTAATGATGATGAAATTATAATGTTGCCGCTGTGTTGGGGGCCCTGTAAAGATTCTTTTCATGGGGCCCAAAATCCCTAGCGGCGCCCCTGTTTACAGGTTTAGCATTCCCAAAAACTTCCCCAATTATTGTGTCTCCGTTTTCGACCTAGTGGCTTGTAAATACAATGTTCACAAGAAGGATAACCAATCTCAGCTCTGTCCTTCATAATCACTTTTTTCCCATGGTTGGAAAACAAATTACTGTATTTTTCGGGCTATAAGGCGCACTTTAAAAAAAAAAAAAATACAATTCTCAAAACTCGACAGTGTGCCTTATAGCCCGGTGTGCCTAATGTGGCAATTTTATTTGGTACATGGTGTAATGATAAGTGTGACCAGTAGATGGCAGTCACACATAAGAGATATGTGTACTCTGCACTATGATGGCAATTTGACTCAAGTAAACAACGCCAACATGTTATATGTTCCATTGAAAATATAGAACATTACACACAGCGCTCAAAAATCCATAACAATATTTTAGCACGACTTTGGTAAGCTATAAAGCCGCACCGCTTGATGTGCTTCAACATACGAGTATTATTTTGGTGTGTGTATAAGACATATTATCTGCCGTTTTGTTTAGCAAAATTATGCAAAAGCAACTTTTCTTACTTTCTGGTACCTGCTGATCTGTATTTGGGATCTGCATAAATCCTTAAAAATTTGTAGTCCGTGCCAACGCCGTAGTCGATAAGTTTCTTCTTTTTCACTATCTTCTTGTTATGGGACATTCATCCTCCGCTATTGCCATTTCTAATATAAAGTAGTGTAAAGTTCTTACTTATATCTGTGAGTAAACTCGCCATGAAAGCGCTAAAACATACCGGTGTAGTGAGTTAAATTATTCACCCAAGGAACTTTAGTTATTAGAGAGTTCCGGTCGGACGGTTTTTCACTGGATATATGGTAAATAAGACCGCCCACAAAACGGCGCATCCGGAGAGACTATCAGAAAGCGGCTTGATGATGATCTGTAAAACATCATCTATGCAACATTTTGACCAAAGAACCACCATTACATGTTATGTAGACCACAAGGAAGTGTTTACAGTTTAGAAAAATGAATAAATAATGTAACTCCTTTAATGCGCCTTATCAATCATCAATCAATCAATCTTATGGGTTGCATTGTGACATTTGCTAATTAATGGCGGGGATGTTTGTAGCTAAAATATGTCAACTTAAAGCGTAACCATTTTCTGAGAAACATGTCTTACCTCAAAACACTCTCAAGTTGGGGCACTCTTAAGTTGAGGTACCACCGTACAATCATAATAATGCACATACTGAATATTTTAATAAAAAAACACTGGTAGAATGTTCCTTTGATTATCGCAGGGGTTACTTAGCAGATCGATTGTGAGGGGAATTTCCGCAGAGCAGGTATTTATTTTGTGATTTATATCAATATGATATGTATATAAAGTCTTTACAAGCTCTCCACACAACTTTTCACACACTCGAGTGTCAAGAGAGCATCCACACTGAACATTGTTACCAATCACCCGACCAGCATTAGATTTGAACACCCGTCCCCTTGCTTGGCCATCAATACCCACTGGACCACTCCATTGTTAAGCATGTTAAACTGTAAGGTTTCATAATCTGGTCAAAGCACATGACCCAAAGCATATACCATATGTTGACTGTTTCAAATGGGCAGTTATCCATTAAAAAAACATATAGTAGTATTTTTCAAAAATGTTAAATAAGTCTAATAAGCATACTTGCCAACCCTCCCGATTTTCCCGGGAGACTCCCGAATTTCAGTGCCCATCCCGAAAATCTCCCGGGGCAACCATTCTCCCGAAATTCTCCCGATTTCCACCCGGACAACAATATTGGGGGTGTGCCTTAAAGGCACTGCCTATAGCGTCCCCTACAACCTGTCGTCACGTCCGCTTTTCTTCCATACAAACAGCGTGCCGGCCCAGTCACGTAATATATGCAGCTTTAACACACACATAAGTGAATGCAATGCATACTTGATCAACACCCATACAGGTCACACTGATGGTGGACGTATAAACAACTTTAACACTGTTACAAATATGCGCCACACTGTGAACCCACACCAAACAAGAATGACAAACACATTTCGGGAGAACATCCGCACCGTAACACAACATAAACACAACAGAAGAAATACCCAGAATCCCGCAGCACTAACTCTTCTGGGACGCTACAATATACACCCCCCGCTACCACCAAACCCAGCCCCCCCCCCAACCTCGCCCACCTCAACCACCCCCTCCCCCCATCTCCCGAATTCGGAGGTCTCAAGGTTGGCAAGTATGCTAATAAGGTCCCACAAAAGTGTATTGGAAGCCCAAAATATGGACTTTAACCCTTTAAAGGTACTTTTAATAAGCCATACTGGGAACTGTGTGTCCGTAGCTTTAATGCTAATGAGCTGTGGTTGCCCACCAGTGTTCTTGTAAAATGTAAAAAAGAACATAAACTCTAAAACATTGATTGTTATTTATTTTTTATTAATTTATTTATTTTTTCGCACAATACAAACAGTACAAAAGGTAACATTGTTAAAATACATAGAGACAAGAAATGAGTAATGAGAAATACCTAATAAGAAACAAGAAGTGCAGGTGAGAAAAGAAACCCAAAAAGGGCTTATGCAAGGTTATCACCTAAAGCAGTAAATTAACGTACAAAATTATAAAAAAGTTAAAGTTAAAGTACCACTGATAGTCACACACACACTAGGTGTGGTGAAATTACCCTCTGCATTTGACCCATCCCCTTGTTCCACCCCCTGGGAGGTGAGGGGAGCAGTGAGCAGCAGCGGTGGCCGCGCTCGGGAATCATGTTAGTGATTTAACCCCCAATTTCAACCCTTGATGCTGAGTGCCAAGCAGAAAGGTAATGGGTCCCATTTTTATAGTCTTTGGTATGAACTCACGACCTACCAATCTCAGGGCGGACATTCTAACCACAAGGCTCGTTAAAAGTAAACTTTGCATTACAAGGACTTTTAAGTAGAGTGCAATATGAAGAAAAATAACAGGTTCATCACCTTGATTGATTGATTGATTGAAGAAGAAATTACTTGAAGAGAAATATTTTAGGTCCCATAAGTGTTTTTCACATGTGCAACAACAGATGGCTTCTAAGAAGTCCACACCCTTGTCAGCCTCCCACACTCCACCACACACATCCTCCGGGAGGAACTAAAAAGTCCTAATGATGAGCTGTAGTGGATATAAGACTTGCATCCGCACTCAAATGAATTCTTCTGAATTGAAAATAAGACTTCAGTTTGTTGCCACGTCTTGATCCCACTCGGCTGGAGGGCCCGAGCGCTCTCTGGAGGTGTGGAAATGTCATGACCTTTTAACGACTTGATTAGGACGGGGAGTTGCGTGCGCTGGATTAAAGGAAGACAACAAAACCTTCGGTCGAGGTAAAACCGAGATGTGCTGAGGAGAGCTGTGTGAAACACACAACCGTCCATCTTGTCAAGCAACACAACACAACATTAATTGAGATTAAGATGAATCATTAGCGTTTGTTAGGCTTGTTTTCTATATTTAATACAGAGCAGTTCATTCCAGTGGAAGTACCTCTCACACTTTTTATCCATTTTTTAGGTTATGTGATTGTTGTCGTTGGTTTGTCAGTAAGTGAGTGAGTGAGTGAGTGAGTGAGTGAGTGAGTGAGTGAGTGAGTGAGTGAGAGCGGGAGGGAGGAGGCCTGCAGGGAGGGAGGAAGACAGTGAGTAAGTGAGTAAGCGAGTGAGTGAGTGAGTGAGTGAGTGAGTGAGTGAGTGAGTGAGTGAGTGAGTGAGTGAGTGAGTGAGTGAGTCACTCAATGTGTGAGTGAGGGAGGCAGGGAGGGAGGAGAAAGAAAGTGAGTAAGTGAGTGAGTGAGTGAGTCGGTAAGTCAGTCAGTCAGGGTCAGTGATTCAGTGAGTGAGTGAGTGAGTGAGTGAGTGACTGTGTCTGTCAGTCAGTCAATGAGTGAGTGAGGGAGGCAGGGACGGAGGGAGAAAGAAAGTGAGTGAGTGAGTCGGTTGGGAAGTCAGTCAGTCAGTGAGTCAGTAATTCAGTGAGTGAGTGAGTGAGTGAGTCGGTCAGTCAGTCAGTCAGTCAGTCAGTCGGTCGGTCAGTCAATCAGTCAGTGAGTCAGTAAGTGAGTGAGTGAGTCAGTCAGTGAGTAGTGGGTGAGTGAGTGAGTGAGTGAGTGAGTGAGTGAGTGAGTGAGTGAGTGAGTGAGTGAGTGAGTGAGTGAGTGAGTGAGTAAGTGAGTTTGTTTGTTTTTATTTCATTCATTTAAAGTAAAAAAAAACAACGTAACATAAAAAAAAAACAATAAATCATGAATGAAAAGGAGCAAAAAGAAGTAAAAATGTATAGTATCTGCCATAGTATAGACCATTTAGGCAATTATTTTGTATTCATAACATACATACTTCATAACAAACAACAAAATTACCAAACATGGAAACAAAAATGGACTTTGAATCATATTTTTTCATCATCCTGAATATTTACATTTTTGTTTACATTTTAGCCGCCTGCTGCTGATTAGCACGCACTAATACTTCATCAGTGTTGGCGCTAGAAATTTTCAAAATGGGGTCCCAAGGACCCCAACAAGTCATAAAAATGGGGTCCCACAGTACATTTTTGGGGTCCCACTTTTTTGTAACCGTTTTGAAAACAAATGATAAATGTATGCATTATCCTGTTACATCTCACATTTTATATTGAGTTTTGGAAAAGGGTTGTCAGAAACATTACTTAATTCATTTGAAAAAATAATACAAAAGAAAACACATTTTTATGCACATGTAAATGTATTCAGTTATAAACATTCATTCACTTTCTTCTTTCCTTCATGGATCTAAACTTTACCACTGCCGGTGTTTTTTTTCTATATTTTTAATGTAATATTTTCAGAATGTGTTTGTTCTATTTTTGGCCAAAGTAAGACAAAGAAAACAATCTGAAATTGTCTTTATTTTTTTAGTTTTAATGCCATGATTTTAATAGTCCGGCCCGCGTGTGCACAGATTTTCATCCATGCGGCCCTTTGATTGATTGATTGATTGAGACTTTTATTAGTAGGTTGCACAGTGAAGTAAATATTCCGTACAATTGACCTCTAAATGGTAACACCCGAATACGTTTTTCAACTTGTTTAAGTCGGGGTCCACTTAAATTGATTCATGATACAGATATATACTTTCATATATACTATCATCATAATACAGTCATCACACAAGATAATCACATTGAATTATTTACATTATTTACAATCAGGGGTGTGGAGGGAGGGGGGGGTAGGATATGGACAGCAAGTAGTGGACATAGAGAGAGAGAGAGAGAGAGAGAGAGAGAGAGAGAGAGAGAGAGAGAGAGAGAGAGAGAGAGAGAGAGAGAGAGAGAGAGAGAGAGAGAGAGAGAGAGAGAGAGAGAGATCAGAAGGCATAAGAAAAAGTATCTGCATTTGATTGTTTACATTTGATTATTAGCATTTGATTATTAGCAATCCGGGGAGGGTGTTAGTTAAGGGTTGTAGCTGCCTGGAGGTGAACTTTTATTGCGGTTTTGAAGGAGGATAGAGATGCCCTTTCTTTTACACCTGTTGGGAGCGCATTCCACATTGATGTGGCATAGAAAGAGAATGTGTTAAGACCTTTGTTAGTTTGGAATCTGGGTTTAACGTGGTTAGTGGAGATCCCCCTGGTGTTGTGGTCATGGCGGTCATTTACGTTAAGGAAGTAGTTTGACATGTACTTCGGTATCAGGGAGGTGTAGCGGATTTTATAGACTAGGCTCAGTGCAAGTTGTTTAACCCTGTCCTCCACCTTGAGCCAGCCCACTTTGGAGAAGTGGGTAGGAGTGAGGTGGGATCTGGGGTGGAGGTCCAGAAGTAACCTGACTAGCTTGTTCTGAGATGTTCTGAGCTAAAATGAGTTTGACACCCCTGCCCTATATGAACAAATATTATGCATCTCATTTCCATCATGGATGTGTCACAGTCGTATTCCAATTTCAGTTGGACTCATAATCTGCAGCATTGATTGGACCCACGTGATACAATAATGTTTAATGTCATTATTGTATGTCATTATTTCTGTTAATAACAGACTTATGGCATCTCTACCTGAAGTATTACTAAGGGAATGTATGATCATTTCCACATACATTAATTGCACTGGTGGCAAATTCGTTTAGACTCATTTTACTTGTGCTGTGTGGCAGTGTTATGTTACGTTGTGAGAATCATATTTTTGTCATTAAATCGGATCCGTGCACACTCCCAATTTCCTGCTTCCCAAATGCGTCATTAGCCTTCCTGGTTTTATGTTCACTCTGACAATGGCTGAATTTACAACGTGTTGTAATCAGCGTCTAACATAATGACAATATGGCCGTTGTAACGTCATGGCTTTTGTGGATGGTTTCTTGAGAATTTAACGAGACATTATTCATTTTCATTTAATTGTTTTCATTTATTCATTTATTTTAGGCAATGACATTAAAAAAAATAAAAAATACAAGGTTGACAACGCGTAATAATATAAATTATTATAAAGCAAAAGGTAATGTTCAGTATGTAAGCATGATGGTCCAGTTTTGCCTGAAAGGGAGTGGGAAAAAGTAATCCCACCCCAGTTCTCAATTCAGTGATTAATACATTGAGTTTCGCTGTTACTTTGTTCAAGGATTATACAAATGTTGTATCATGGTGGCATTACCACAGGTAACAATAATTATTACACTGTAACAATAATTTGTATCAACAATGTAGGAGGAATGAATATACCAACCATGGTAATAGACAAAATACCAACAATGGTAATAGACAATATACCAACAATGGTAATAGACAAAATACCAACAATGGTAATAGACAAAATACCAACGATGGTAATAGACAATATACCAACAATGGCAATAGACAATATACCAACAATGGTAATAGACAAAATACCAACAATGGTAATAGACAAAATACCTACAATGGTAATAGACAATATACCAACAATGGTAATAGACAATATATCAACAATGGTAATAGACAGAATACCATATGTTGAAGAGGTTAATTTAGCCTACTGATGTGTATTTATAAATGGTTGATTTATATAGGCTATATAAATCAACCATTTATAAAGACAAAATACCAACAATGGTAATAGACAAAATACCAACAATGGTAATAGACAAAAAACCAACAATGGTAATAGACAAAATACCAACGATGGTAATAGACAATATACCAACAATGGTAATAGACAACATACCAACAATGGTAATAGACAAAATACCTACAATGGTAATAGACGATATACCAACAATGGTAATAGACAAAATACCAACAATGGTAATAGACAATATACCAACAATGGTAATAGACAAAATACCAACAATGGTAATAGACAAAATACCAACGATGGTAATAGACAATATACAAACAATGGTAATAGACAAAATACCAACAATGGTAATAGACAAAATACCTACAATGGTAATAGACAATATACCAACAATGGTAATAGACAAAATACCAACAATGGTAATAGACAATATACCAACAATGGTAATAGACAGAATACCATATGTTGAAGAGGTTCATTTAGCCTACTGATGTGTATTTATAAATGGTTGATTTATATAGGCTATATAAATCAACCATTTATAAAGACAAAATACCAACAATGGTAATAGACAAAATACCAACAATGGTAATAGACAATATGCCAACAATGGTAATAGACAAAATACCAACAATGGTAATAGACAAAATACCATCAATGGTAATAGACAATATACCAACAAAGGTAATAGACAAAATACCAACAATGGTAATAGACAAAATACCAACAATGGTAATAGACAACATAGCAATAATGGTAAGGAAACATTGAGCACATGTTAACACTTTGAAACAGAGTACAACAGCAGGTCAAATTAAAGACCCTCATCTCTATATTTGAACCAGACTCGAAGTTTATATAATAGTTTAAATTGGTATTAAATTACTAAATTGGTACTGCATATTTCAGGGACTCACTTCCAAAAAGCCAAGATGGCAGATTGAATATGTTGCATATTTTGCCAGAAAAAAACCTCATTTTGCTACAATTTGTGATTGTTAAAGATGTATTCTTTTCATAACATTGGTACACTTACTTCACTTCCACGCTACATTTTCATATAAAATAGGCGATTTTAATTTGCTAATTGACAAGCGTAATCTGATTTTTTTCCAAACAAATTTCTACAATGAATCAACAATCTCTTATCCGCCTGTATCCCACTTTTGCTCGTCACTGTACACGCTCTTAGGCAACTGTTTCGAGGTCACACGCTGGAAATTACATGATTGCTTCAAAACAAAATCGCGCGCGCGGCCAAGCTCCCTAACGAGCAAAGAGCTCCCTGCGAATCGTTGCTCACGTAATTATCCGCTGCTGTCGTGCTTATACTTTCTTTTTGGAGGACCAGCGAGCGCGTCTTTACATGCAATTTGGAGAGCGGCGGGCAAGGGCCTCACCTTGGGATGAGGTTACCAAAGTAGCGTATTCACGCTAATAATTTCCTCTCTTGTGTAGGAACAGGTCAGGGGGTCACACATTGTACGCACTTGGCAGAAGGATTTTTAAATAAGGTTATTGAAGAGGTGCTCTGTGTGCTTGCTCTTCTAAGCGTATTAATACACAGCAAGTTTTCCTTCTTTGTTGGTTTGCACAGTTTTGGAAAAAATATTTTTTTAACTTTAATAATAATTTGGAATGCATGAGAAAGTAGAAAGGAAATGTCAGGTTCAAACACTGATGACATCTATTAAACAGACGAGAAGCAAGGAATCGTGCAGAGACAGAGTTCAATTTTGCTCAATTGAGGAGACACGTGTTTTGGGCTGTACTCTAGTTACAGATCCAAACTACGTTCTAAAAGCCTAGCCTGCGTGCTTCCTCTATTTATTTGGGAGGTCCCTGGTTACATCACTGAAGCTGTCGCTGAGGGAAGGAGGTAATCTCGACAGCTTTATTTCGACACAATATATGATTATACAAAAAATGCAAATGTGTTGACGCTGGTGATATCGCCTTGTCTCTGCTCTGTCTGCATCACGGCGGTGTTAAGCCTTGGCAGTCAGCAAGCCGAGTCTGGACACAACACTGATACGAGACGGCTGGCAATCTTTTGGATTGCCAGCTTTGCACAGATAGAAAAATACAGATAATAACTATAGCAATGGCCCTTAAAGGCCTACTGAAAGCCACTACTACCGACCACGCAGTCTGATAGTTTATATATCAATGATGAAATCTTAACATTGCAACACATGCCAATACGGCCGGGTTAACTTATAAAGTGCAATTTTAAATTTCTTGCTAAACTTCCGGTTGGAAACGTCTATGTATGACGACATATGCGCGTGACGTCACGACGGCAACAGAAGTATTCGTACCCAACGTGTCACCATACAAACTGCTCTGTTTTCATCGAACAATTCCACAGTATTCTGGACATCTGTGTTGGTGAATCTTTTGCAATTTGTTTAATGGACAATGGAGACTGCAAATAAGACAGTTGAAGGTGCGATCGCTGTATTAGCGGCAGACTACAGCAACACAATCAGGAGGTTGTGTTGTGTTTGAGTTGGATAGAAGACGCACTACCGTGAGTACAGCTTTGGCTTCCAAACATTTGATCGCTTGCCCGTACGTGCGTGTCGCTATGTGCATGTCACGTACGTAACTTTGGGGAA
This sequence comes from Entelurus aequoreus, assembly GCF_033978785.1. Classification (NCBI taxonomy): domain Eukaryota; kingdom Metazoa; phylum Chordata; class Actinopteri; order Syngnathiformes; family Syngnathidae; genus Entelurus; species Entelurus aequoreus. The sequence continues at coordinate 14,943,212 of NC_084757.1, read as the reverse complement.
ATATATGTTTCTTGCCGACTCTGATCGCGGCCGGGGTGTCGTCGAAAGCTACAACGCCCGCCGCCGCTCCGTAGTTAGCTTCAATTGTTAAGCTTTGCCAAGCTGGGAATTATTAACCGTGTATTTACATGTTCATGGTTTAATAGTATTGTTGATCTTCTGTCTATCCTTCCACTCAGGGTTTTTTAAAATTTTGTTTCTATCTGCATTTGAGCCTGATGCTATCACGTTAGCTCCGTAGCTAAGTTAGCTTCAATTGTTAAGCTTCGCCAAGCTGGAAATTATTAACCGTGTATTTACATGTTCATGGTTTAATAGTATTGTTGATCTTCTGTCTATCCTTCCAGTCAGGTTTTTTTTAAATTTTGTTTCTATCTGCATTTGAGCCCAATGCTATCACGTTAGCTCCGTAGCTAAAGTGCGTCAACGATGTATTGTAGTGGAGATAAAAGTCACTGTGAATGTCCATTTCGCGTTCTCGACTCTCATTTTCAAGAGGATATAGTATCCGAGGTGGTTTAAAATACAAATCCGTGATCAACAATAGAAAAAGGAGAGTGTGTGGAATCCAATGAGACCTTGTACCTAAGTTACGGTCAGAGCGAAAAAAGATACACCCTGCACTGCCTCTCTAGTCCTTCACTCTAACGTTCCTCTTCCACGAATCTTTCATCCTCGCTCAAAATAATGGGGTAATCGTCGCTTTCTCGGTCCGAATCTCTCTCGCTCCATTGTAAACAACGGGGAATTGTGAGGAATCCTTCCTCCTGTGACGTCACGCTACTTCCGGTATAGGCAAGGCTTTTTTTTATCAGCGACCAAAAGTTGCGAACTTTATCGTCGTTGTTCTATACTAAATCCTTTCAGCAAAAATATGGCAATATCGCGAAATGATCAAGTATGACACATAGAATGGATCTGCTATCCCCGTTTAAATTAAAAAAAATTAATTTCAGTAGGCCTTTAAGCATAAAGTTGTGTGATAACCAGTGTTGGGTTAGTTACTGAAAACCAGTAACTAGTTACAATTACTAGTTACTTTATTTCAAAAGTAACTGAGTTACTAACTCAGTTACACCAAAAAGTAATGCGTTACTGTGAAAAGTAACTATTTAGTTACTTCTTTTTCCCCCCCCTTTTTTTAAGGCTCCCATTAATGCCCTTTTAGCCTTCATTTCAGTACTGTTATTGCACTGGAGAATAATACAATCTGTTGATCAACTTGACATGCATTTGCATCACTGAACTCAGAAAGCAATGTGCTCTACATACAACACACAAACAATGTGGTCTACATACAACACACAAACAATATGGTCTACATACAACACACAAAGACAAAGATATGTTTCAAAGGGCCAATTTATTTCAGGCCAGAAAAAATTGACAAAACTATTTTAAATAGCTGCAACATAATGGCACTTTAACTTTAACTCTAAGTAGATAGGATCTTTGATCCAAGACACAACTTACATTTAACTAAAATGTTATTTTCTTTGTGCTCGACAAAAGAAAAGTATTGAGAATGTCTCCATGTTAAAAAAACTCGACTTCTGGCTTCGCCATGATGTCTTGTTAGTTGTTATGAGAGTAGCGTATGTGTGTGTGTGTGTGTGGCCCTTTAAGATATGACAGCATGAGAGGTGAGTGACGTCAGTGAGTGAGTGGGCGAGAGAGGTGAGGGAGCGGCGACAGTGTGTGCGTGTAGGTGCTCTAGCTTGGTGGATGGCTGCATGCAATAAAGTCACAAAGTTGCAACAAACCGCTGGGCTCGTCATTCACTCTCAGCTGTAAAGACCCTCTTCCGGGAAAAGTGAAGGTTGTTAGACCCGAAGTACGGCTCTGGAGGAACGTCTCCCCTTCTGTGGGTGGGGGAAAGCACGCCTCTTCTTTTCCACCGGAGCGCTCCAATAAAACACACTCAGATCTTCAGTTTCTAGCCGATACTACATAAAAATAACGTAAAATAACGCAGTAACGCATCATGCAGTAACGGTAACTGAGTTACTGTATATAAAAAAATAACGCGTTAGATTACTAGTTACCGCCGAAACTAACGGCGTTACAGTAACGCGTTACTTAGTAACGCGTTAGTCCCAACACTGGTGATAACATATACATGATTATTCTAACAGGAAAAAAGGTATTTCTTTGACCACATGGTCATTTATTAACAAATATATTGCACAACCCAACCAATGACGTAATAGCGCTAAGGCGCAAACTGCTCAGTCAGCATTAATAGTGCTGCTAAATTCATTGTTAACACTACAGCAAGTGTAACGCACATGTGTTTCAAGCCATTTTATAGTGCATGCAGAGGTAGATAAAGCTGCTGGATGCTGCCACCCATGATGCTTTATTGCAGGTACAGATATCTTGGGGAGTTACTTGAAAAATACCAGGAGGTTCCCCACAGCCACAGCTGTTAATGCTATTTTTTTTTTTTTTTAAATCTGGCACTAATTACAGACCCTGGCTGTATTTTGCTTTTGTAGACCACATACCTGGCCACTTTAGGCAAAATGTTACCCTTTACGTAATTAATGTGATGGGTCTTCCACAAAAGCACTCGGAAATTGCAGACTTCCGCCAGGCCCTATCTCCCAATAGTAAAGAATCCTTTAAAAAACATTTTGAATCCAGACGGTGATCGAAAATGTACCTTGTACCTAATCCAATTTCTGATTTTTCCCTAAAGTTGAATATAAATCCACCTATAACTTGTTAAGCTACGTTGCTAACAGACAAACGGCAAACTTCCAGGTGGAGATAATTATTCAATGGATAAATGAAATTGTCATGTCTGTGTGTGTTTGCTTTGTTCGTCTGTCGTTTCCTGCAAGAGGGTTCGGTCTTTGCATTGGTCTCAGGCAGGGGTGTCAAACTCATTTTAGCTCAGGGGCCGCATGGAGGAAAATCTGTGCACACGCGGGCCGGACTATTAAAATCATGGCATTAAAACAAAAAAAAATAAAGACAACTTCAGATTGTTTTCTTTGCCTTACTTTGGCCAAAAATAGAACAAACACATTCGGAAAATATTACAATAAAAATATAGAAAAAAATACCGGCAGCAGTAAAGTTTAGATCCATGAAGGAAAGAAGAAAGTGAATGAATGTTTATAACTGAATACATATGCATAAAAATGTGGTTTTTTTAGTACTATTTGTTTTTAATGAATTAAGTAACATTTATGACAACCTTTTTCCAAAACACAATATAGAATATGAGATATAACAGGATAATGCATACATTTGTCATTTGTTTTCAAAACAGTTACAAAAAAGTGGGACCCCAAAAATTTACTGTGGGACCCCATTTTTATGACTTGATGGGGTCCCAAAAATTCCTAGCGCCAACACTGATGGAGTATTGGTGCGTGCAAAACAGCAGCAGGCGGCTGTGGCCTGCGGGCCGGTTCTAATACTAATCAAATATCCATAGATAACTTATTTGCGGGCCTTGACTTTGACACATAGGGTTTAAGGCAAGTAGTTGGGCGTGTTTGTTCTATAGCCGAATAAAAAAAAAGCTGAGTGAACCCTCTTGTCAGTCATCCACTCTTTGTTTTTGTGGGTGAATGCGGGCCCGCAAGCATACACAAACAGAGACATTAATTCTTGTAACTTCAGGAAACATTTTTAAAATTATCCGGATCACCCCCAAAATGTAATAACTCGTTCGTGATCCCATTTTCGGACTTTTCCTTAAAGTTTCATCAAAATCCACCCATAACTTTTTGAGTTATTTTGCTAACAAAAAAACAGACAACCCTTGGTGAATACATTACTGTACCTCCTGGTGGAGGTAACAAACATAACGACTAGTAATATGCCTCTAAGTGTCAGGGCGTATGTGTCTGGAAGCCAAGATGTGAGTCAAAAAAATATTTTCAAAATAAGAGTTTTAACACTTAATGAAGCGCAAAATCCGTCAGTGTTGTTTTTTTTTAATCTGCATTTAAATTGTTTTGCTAAGGAATTGGAAGTTGAATTGTTTGGTGGGGAAAACTAGACGTTTATTTGATCTGTCCTTTTATTTTATTTTCTTAAATGACAAACTTTTCGACACACCGGCCACTTTCTCCCGGAGCTTGGAAATTTGCTCCAGAGTACAGAGTGAGAGAGAAACTGTATCTCGATTCCTCAGCATGTCAAAAATTGACAATAAGGAATATTTAAAGTCTCAAATGTATTGTTTATCAACCTAACAGCAAGCAGTCAAAAAAATGAAGCATAAGGTTAGAAATCCATACAAAATAAAATAATCAACGAAAAGCTAAGCAAATGCTTGAAAAAATCCAAAGATGTAAGAAAAAGTACAATTCAAAGCGCCGTAATAGGCCAGAGGGAAAAGTAGCAACCAAGAAAAATACAAAAGAAGAAACCTGATTGAAATAATTTTAAAAAAACAATATGGACAAATAGCAAAAATGTAAGAGCAGCAGCCCGTTTCAGCTCTAGTTGGATCCACGTTGTTGGTTGGGAAATGACCACATTTCAATGGTCAAATCAACATCACAACCTGACATTGAATCAACGTCGTCAAAAAGCATGTTGTTTCAACCTTGTATTTGTGTTGTTGAATATTGGTTGAGAAATTACCACATTTCAATGGTTAAATCAACGTCACAACCCAACATTGAACATTAAACATTAAACGTTGTCATAAAGCATGTCGTTTCAACGATATCTTTGAGATGCTCAACGTCAGGACCTAATTCAATGAGTTCCTAACGTTTTAATGTTTTGTGCCTGCCGGGTTGGAGGAAGTCTCTTTTCGACTTAGTGCTATTCCATCCGCTTCAAGTCGTAGCGAAACTCTCCAAGCACGAGAATTCAACTTCTATACATGCAAATGTATTCACTTGCGTTCTTATTCTGTCAATGACCGCTTATGTGATCCGCAGGCCCATTAAAGGGCTGCACAAAATGCCATCCAGATAGGAAATTCAGATTCTGCGCAGAATGAGAAAGGCTATCGTTGGTGTGAATGTCAAATGTAGATCACACAGATGTAATCATCTTTCACCGATGCTGCGGAGCCCCCTTTTGTTTTGCGAGTCGTACCCACACATCAACCTCGGCGCTTGTCAGGGACTGAGGTGGGCTTCCTAGGGCAGGGGTGGGCAATTAATTTTTACCGGGGCTGCATGAGCAACCCGAGCACTGCTGGAGGGCCACATCGACAATATTTGAATTAAATTTTGCTCAATATTATTTTTGATGTATACCGTAAGATAAATAATAATAATAATAATAATAATACTTTCATTTAACCTAACTTAACTTTATACCAAAAGCACTGCTTTGGAAATAATTTGTACCCCTTTCAGCGATCACATTTAGTTCCCCTTAAACATCCTCATGTTGCACAATGAAATGTAAGCATAGGATGAAGTGTGCATTCCTGTAACTTTCTCTAGTAACAGCATTCCATGATTAATATAAATAAATTAACATTAATAATAAATGACAGTAAAATAAGCACACGTATGACTGAGGAGTCATAGTGTAACTTTGTGTGGTGTTTGAGTTGTCCGACTTTTTGTGTGTCCATAAACGCACTAGTGGTTTAGTGGTATGCGTGTTGGTGACAGATGACAAGTTGGTTTTGGCCTGGTTTGTACGGCAGAAAATGACTAGTTTTTCGAGATAGAAGTGTTTTACTCATGTTTTTGGTGTGGTTATGGCCGAATATAAACAGTTTTGCTCAATAAAGTGATCGATATAATTCCTGGCCTCGAAACATCTCGATAGACGTTAAAATAATTGAACGGTGTCCAATTGAACGGTGTTGACGAACACCGTTAGGGCCGCTTGTTGTCACTGTCACTCAGAGTTGCATTGCAAAATTACACAGAATAAATGTGTTTATTTTGTTTAGAATTCAGATGATTTGATTTGGTGCGCGGCATATATTTGCTGTGCGCAGAGGATGCTTGAGCAGTGCGCAATTGCGCAGGCGCGCACCTTAGAGGGAACGTTGCTTGGCAGTCCATGTCTTGTTGAAAACACGCCATTCGTTAACAACTTTTCTCTTTTTAGCGTCTCGGGTGTAAACCGTGCATCACTTGTCGCTGTGCACCTTCACTCACAGGTTACACACGGACATACGCCCATGAATAACACTTTTCAAAATAAAAGCAGCACAGTTGTATTGCGCGCACAACATAGATGTTTTTTCAACTTTATTTTGTAATTTGTGATTGCAGCTGTTCACATTCACTCACATTCACGCGCATACGTCCACACGGAAGTAATACAAATAACGCTTTTCAAAACAAAAGCAGCACCATTGTATTGCACACTCCACGTAGATACTTTTTAAAATTTATTTTGTAATTTATGATTGGCCTCACGCGGGCCGGACAGGGACGCACAAAGGGCCCGATGTGGCCCGCGGGCCGCAGAATGCCCAGGTCTGTCCTGGCGGCTCATTCGAAACAACAAACCTCCAGCATCTAACACAAACTGCAGTGCCACAGTGATGACGATGACACTCACCCCCAAAGACTTACGTTCCATCTTGATAAGCAAACAGCCTTCGCAATCAGGGCAATTTGGGAGTTATGTTGTATTTTGCATCAGCCGCGTCAACCTTTTGACATTTACAAAATGAAAGCTGGGGGCAGGGAGCGGGGGCCGGGGGGTCTGCACAGAGGAGTGGGTGAATCATGACGACGAGATACATGTAGCAAAGCAAAAAAGCGCAATGGAAGGAAACAGTCACGTTGACCCAAACACATACACTATGACATCTCTGATCTTAATTGGAGCAATGCCAGAGGTCCTCCCACCCGTTATTAACGATAATCTCCACCGTTCACAGCAGAAACTAACAAAATAGTACAAGTCAGGGATTTTGTAATAGTACAGTTTTATTATGGCGTGATGGCACACGTAAAATGGCTTGAGTCAGGGGTGTCCAAACTTTTTCTACTGAGGGCCGTACACGGAAAAATTTAAGCATGAGGGGGCCATTTTGATATTTTTCATTTTCAAACCTTAAGAAAATATATGGATTTTTTTTTTTAACCTTTAGGGCTCCCGGGGACTAAAGAGGGTCTCAGTCATTAAACTGCTAAAAATAAGTCAAATTATTATTTTTTTATTTTATTTAACGCTTACAGTAAATCTCTATATTAACTTGAGGTTGATATAAAGTAAAAAAAAAAAAAGTTTTCTGTCAAAGACAACTTTTTTTTTTTTAGTAAAACTGAAATATGCAGTATTTAGTAATTAGAGCCTTAAAAGATCAATAATGCAGGACACCATTGATTTTAATTATTTAATATTTTTGAGTAAGCACAGTGAAAAGTTAAATAAAATCCTACTAAATATATTTGGGATCCAAAAGGTCCCCCACTCATAAAGTGATACATTTTTATTAGTTTTTTTTACTTTTAACACTTAAATTACGAGATCAACTTCAGATATATCTGTCGATTTTACGTTTGAACTATTATTTTGTTTGTTTTATGCTCTTTTGTCGAATAAAACTTTGATGTTTTTATATGGCAACCACACAATATATGCAATGTTTTTTCCACATAAAACATTTTAAAGTGATATTTTTTAACTAATAATTCATTATAACATAGATTTTTAGTCTTTTTTTTTTTTTTTAGCAATGGCAAAAAAAAGAAAAATAAACAAAGACAAAAGAAAAAAACAGCCTGCTTGGCAGCTTTGTGTCAACATTGCAACGTTTTCTTGTTAGATTTCACCTCATTCCACTTTTTTAAAATGTTTTTTAAAATTTTTGCAATATTATCAATTTTGCAATTTTTGCAGAATGTGTGGCGGGACGGTAAACAATTAGCTGCGGGCCGCAAATGGCCCCCGGGCCTCACTTTGGACACCCCTGGCTTAAGTAAAGCCAATGGCAAGGCAAGTGAAGTGAATTATATTTATATAGCGCTTTTCTCTAGAGACTCAAAGCGCTTTACATAGTGAAACCCAATATCTAAGTTACATTTAAACCAGTGTGGGTGGCACTGGGAGCAGGTGGGTAAAGTGTCTTGCCCAAGGACACAACGGCAGTGACTAGGATGGCGGAAGCGGGGATCGAACCTGGAACCCTCAAGTTGCTGGCACGGCCGCTCTACCAACCGAGCTATACCGCCCTAAGGCAAGGCAAGTTTATTTTGAAGCACGATTTGTACACAAGGCAATTCAAAGTGCTTTACAGGAAATTACAAGAAGGCGGAAATAAAAATAGAATAGTCATGAAAATAATTGTAATTCAAGTTAAAAATCATCAAATATAGTCATCATAAAACAATAGCAATTCAAATTCAAATCAAAGCGTGTAGATAAAATACGTTTAGTTGTCATACAGCAGGGGTGTCCAAACTTTTTGACTCGGGGGCCCCAAGCCTGCATGCAAATTAACTATATATGTGTATATATACAGTCGTGGTCAAAAGTTTACATACACTTGTAAAGAACATAATGTCATGGCTGTCTGAGATTCCAATCATTTCTACAACTCTTATTTTTTTGTGATGAAGTGATTGGAGCATATACTTGTTGGTCACAAAAAACATTCATGAAGTTTGGTTCTTTTATGAATTTATTATGAGTCTACTGAAAAAGTGACCAAATCTGTTGGGTCAAAAGTATACATACAGCAATGTTAATATTTGGTTACATGTCCCTTGGCAAGTTTCACTGCAATACGGCGCTTTTGGTAGCCATCCACAAGCTTCTGGCAAGCTTCTGGTTGAAATTTAGACCACTCCTCTCGACAAAATTGGTGCAGTTCAGCTAAATTTGTTGGGTTTTCTGACATGGACTTGTTTCTTCAGCATTGTCCACACGTTTAAGTCAGGACTTTGGGAAGGCCATTCTAAAAACTTAATACTAGCCTGATTTAGCCATTCCTTTACCACTTTTGACGTGTGTTTGGGGTCATTGTTCTGGTGAAACACCCAACTGCACCCAAGACCCAACCTCCGGGCTGATGATTTTAGGTTGTCCTGAAGAATTTGGAGGTAATCCTCCTTTTTCATTGACCCATTTAAAGCACCAGTTCCATTGGCAGCAAAACAGGCCCAGAGCATAATACTACCACCACCATGCTTGACGATAGGAATGGGTGTTCCTGGGATTAAAGGCATCACTTTTTCTCCTCCAAACATATTGCTGGGTATTGTGGCCAAACAGCTCAATTTTTGTTTCATCTGACATCACATAGACAAAGATAAGACCTTCTGGAGAAAAGTTCTGTGGTCAGATGAAACAAAAAATGAGCTGTTTGGCCACAATACCCAGCAATATGTTTGGAGGCGAAAAGGTGAGGCCTTTAATCCCAGGAACACCACACCTACTGTCAAGCATGGTGGTGGTAGTGTTATGCCCAGGGCCTGTTTTACTGTCAATGGAACTGGTGCTTTACAGAGAGTAAATGGGACAATGTGTGGACAATGCTGAAGAAACAAGTTCATGTCAGAAAACCAACAAATATAGCTGAACCGCACCAATTTTGTCAAGAGGAGTGGTCAAAAATTCAACCCGAAGCTCGTGGATGGCTACCAAAAGAAACTTGCCAAGGGACATGTAACCAAATATAAACATTGCTGAATGTAAGGTTGTTTGGATTGGGTCGTACAAAGTTATGTCGATCTTTAGCTATAAGCTAATGTTAGTGAGACCAGATGTTTTGGTTGGATCTTGCGGCGGCATTTGCTATGCAAACTAATGATGGGGAAGCTTGTAACTCAAATTTCATAAGGGATGCATTCCTTATAAATATTAACTTAAAAGACAAGTTAATTAGAACATCCATAATTTTTACTTAATTGGTATGGCTTAAAAGTGCACGCATTGCAGTGGTTACAATACTGCTTTTCATTTCAGAAACTGGACACTGACTACAACGGACAATTCTAATGAAGTGTGTCACAAAGAGTATTCTCATAAAATACTTAATTATTAGATATTTAAACTATCAGTTTTGACTGTTAGACAGTTCACGTTGAGTGTAGCAACAGCGCCCCAGCCGGTGTTGTGCCAAAATGTGAATGCCTGCCAAAAATGTATTTCCTGTCGCGGTAGCGCGCATCGCTCGCTAAACCTTTCTTGACTTTGTCTGTCCACAGCGGATTACTAAGTGTAAGAAAAGCACTTTATCTTCGTGGTTATTGTAACACTACGTGTTTGACATTATTTAAGCCTTTATCGTGTCCAAAAAATTAAAGTTTGCCTTTTCTGTGGTATCGATGAGATTTAAAGGACTGGTGTTAGTTCGATGTTGATGTGATAAAACCTCTTTCTTGTTTGGAAGATACATACAATTGTAACTGTTATTTCTTTGTGCATTCATTTTTGTAAAATTGTCATTAAATGTAATATTGCCTGACAAAAAGTGATTCAACGTAATATTTTGATATTTACACATCGCATATTTACACGCAATATTTTAATAGAATACTCTTATGAGCATTACATATATCGAAATCAAGTACCTACTGTACTGTTTCCTTGTTGAAATACTCTTTACAAAGCTAAAATATACTCAAACAACCACTTTGTTGCTGCCAAAAATTGATTCCAGATAAAATTTTGATACCAACACATCTTATCTCTGCATATTCTACTAGAATACCCTTATGAGCATTACATATATCAAAATCAAGTACTTACTGTCCTTTTTACTTGTTGAAATACCCTTTTTAGAGCAAATATCTACCTAAATGGCCACTTTGTTGCTGCCAAAAATTTATTTCAAGTAATATTTTAATACTGACACATCTCATCTCTGCATATTTTACTAGAATACCCTTATGATCATTACATATATCAAAATTAAGTACCTACTGTACTGTTTACTTGTTGAAATACTCTTTACAAAGCTAAAATATGCCCAAACGGCCACTTTGTTGCTGCCAAAAAGGTATTTCAAGTAATATTTTTGATACTGACACATCTTATCTCTGCATATTTTACTAGAATACCCTTATGAGCATTACATATATCAAAATGAAATACCTACTGTACTGTTTACTTATTGAAATACCTTTTACAAAGCTAAAATATACCCAAATGGCTACTTTGTAGCTGCCAAAAAGTGATTTCAAGTAATATTTTGATAATGACACATCTCATTTCTGCATATTTTACTAGAATACCCTTATGAGCATTACATATACCAAAATTAAATACCTGCTGTACTTTTTACTTGTTTAAATACTCTTTACAAAGCTAAAATATACCCAAACGACCACTTTTCTGCTGCCAAAAATTGATTCCAAATAAAATTTTGATACTGACACCTTATCTCTGCATATTTTACTAGAATACCCTTATGAGCATTACATATATCAAAATTAAACACCTACTGTTCTGTTTACTTGTTCAAATACCCTTTACAAAGCTAAAATATACCCAAATGGCCACTTTGTTGCTGCCAAAAAGTGATTTTTGAAGGCCGTATGCGCAAACGCTGTGCGCTGTTTGGTCACGTGACGTGGTTTCTGCCAGACCAGGAAGTGAGGGGCGGTGCTTGCTTGGTGGATGTCTGATGATGGTGGTGCTGGGTTAGACTCAAACAAGGTAATGACTTTCTATGTGTTTATTTAAACATGCTCAAATGTAGACTCCGATATGGGAACCTCGTCAAAGTTGCGCTGTCGGTGCGGCGTTCATATTACTAGTAAACAGCGGAGTCGTTAGTCAGTGCGTTCAAGCTAGCATTAGCATTGAGCTAGTTAGGATGCTGTCATTTCAAGATGTATTTACGACCTGCGATTTAGGGCATTTTGGATTGAAACAGGTTGTTTTTTTCGTGTCGCTAATGTAGATATTAGTCCGACCCTGATGTCCTCTGGAGGCATGCACGCAGTTCTTGTTTATATTGCTCATTTGTTCTGCTGTCATTCCTCCATTGAGATAAGTGGATTTTAAAAAATATGACTCAACAATAAGGCGGTAATGTACACTTGAAAATTACTCTCTGATGTTCTATTGTGAATATTAAACCATCACTTTTGTTTTTTTGTTTGTCATGTCATTAGAATTGGATCATTGGTTATCCACGTATTTATAACAATGCAACCTAGGGGTGATGACAAGAACAGAAGTGAAGCTAAAATACGTAGTCAATAAGGTTGTGTTTGTGTGTGTAACCATGAATAATGAATGTTTTCCTCTTCCTCTTCTGTATGACAGCATCCATCATGACAGCCATCAAGCACGCTCTCCAGAGGGACATCTTCACGCCCAATGACGAGCGTTTACTCGGCATTGTGAACGTCTGTAAGGCAGGGAAGAAGAAAAAGAACTGCTTTTTGTGTGCGACGGGTATGTGGATCGTAACAAAATCGTTATAATATAATATAATAATAATCTGTTGCACATGTGTCAAACTCTGCCCGAGCCTGGAAATAATGTGCGTCTGAATTGATTGATTGAAACTTTATTAGTAGATTGCACAGTACAGTACATATTCCGTACAATTGACCACTAAATGGTAACACCCGAATACGTTTTTCAACTTGTTTAAGTCAGGGTCCACGTTAATCAATTCATGGAAGGGATTTTGAAGGGATTTTCATCTTTGATAAGTGTACAGTGGAAACTCAATTAACGAACTTAATTGGTTCTTGAACATGGTTCGTAACTCGAAAAGTTCATATAGTGAAGCAGTGTGTGTTTGTATATACAAAACCAAAACCAGTGAAGTTGGCACGTTGTGTAAATCGTAAATAAAAACAGAATACAATGATTTGATCAAGATCAAGAGATCAAGTCTTTCCTCTCCCCCAGTGACCTACGGAGGGTCGTGTTGATGCTCATCTTCTCCAGACTGGACTATTGCAATGCCCTTTATGCTGGGGTCACTGACAAGACCATCCATAGCATGCAGCTAGTACAAAATGCAGCTGCCAGGCTGGTGACAGGCACAAAAATGAGAGAACACATTTCTCCCATCCTCCCCTCCCTTCACTGGCTCCCAGTGAAGCGCAGAGTGAAATTTAAGATCATCATGTATGTATTCAAAGCGCTCAATGGTCTCGCCCCAGCTTACACTACAGATCTCCTGGACCAACCTACAAGCTCCAGGTTTGGTCGTTGCCTTGGATCTGACAACCAGATGACCCTGAAGGTCCCACGGTCAAACCTAGTGACAAAGGGAGACCGTGCTTTCTCAGTGATGGCACCTAGGCAATGGAATAAGCTCCCTCTGAATATCAAGTCCGCCACCACTCTAGGCTCTTTTAGAGCACAGCTTAAAACTCACCTCTTTACCGCAGATGACTTTTGATTTATGTGTTCATTGTGAGTCTTAAATGTTTATTTTCGATTCCTTTGTGTGTCTCAGTCTCTGTTTCTGTTTTTTTTGTTTCTCTACTCGGGCTGATGTAACAGTTGGATGGGGGGCGCATAATAAATGAAAATAACATCACATAACATTTGCAAATCCTTTTCAACTTATATTCAATTGAATAGACTGCAAAGACAAGCTATTTAATGTTTGAACTGAGAAACTTTATATATATTTTTTGCAAATAATCATTAACTTAGAATTTAATGGCAGCAACACATTGCAAAAGAATTGCCACAAGGGTATTTTTACCACTGTGTTAAAACATCATTTGGGAACTGAGGTGACCAATTTTTTAAGCTTTTCAGGTGAAATTATTTCCCATTCTTGCTTGATGTACATCTTAAGTTGTTCAACAGTCCGGGGTCTCCGTTGTCGTATTTTACGCTTCATAATGCGACACACATTTTCAATGGGAGATACGTCTGGACTACAGGCTGGCCAGTCTAGTACCCGCACCCTTTTACTACGAAGCCACGCTGTTGTAACACGTTCAGAATGTGGCTTGGCATTGTCTTGCTGAAATAAGCATGAAAAAGACGTTGCTTGGATCGCAACACATGTTGCTCCAAAACCTGTATGTACCTTTCAGGATTAATGGTGCCTTCACAGATGTGTAAGTTACCCATGTCTTGGGCACTAATACACCCCCATACCATCACAGATGCCGGCTTTTGAACTTTGCGCAGTCCGGGTGGTTCTTTTCCTCTTTGGTCCGGAGGACACGACGTCCACAGTTTCCAAAAACAATTTGAAATGTGGACTCGTCAGACCACAGAACACTTTTCCACCTTGCATCAGTCCATCTTAGATGAGCTCGGGCCCAGCGAAGCCGACGGTGTTTCGGGGTAACATTGACAGCCTTTTCCAAATTAAATTCTACGCTAGCTTGTCACTTTGACTTCTGATTCCATTTTCCATCAGTGTGTTGGTTAACAAAAATTATAAAATCAAATGAAGGATTTTGCGGGCTTTTTTTGTGGATGTCTGATTTCGCCGCAGCATTTTCTAAAAGTTGCAGCAAAACCAACCCCACTGATGCAGGGAGACATTTTATTGGTTAGACAGTTGCGTTGTGTTCGAGTGCTGCTGGGACTATTTTGATTGGCTAAAATGGATGGGGAAATTGCAGAGATTGGGCAAAGTTTCGAGGCCGCGCATAATTTGCAGTGATTGGTTGAAATTGCGTGAATTGGCGCGATCACAACATCGCAAAATTCTGAAGGGACTGACTGATAAAGCGTCCCTCTAGGGCAGGGGTCTCAAACTCAATTTACCTGGGGGCCACTGGATGCAGAAACTGGGTGAGGCTGGGCCGCAAGAAAAGATTTCTTAAAAAAAATCTAACATGCACTTTTTAATGAATTCACCTCCTTTGAATGGCTTTCCCGCCCTAGCAACCATCTCACTCACCATGTAGCTAGCTTTGACTGCTGCATCGCTCTTTTCGCTTGCTTTCTTGACGAAATCTTGTTGCCTCAGTAGACTGGTTTTAAAATTTGCAACCCGGTTCACTCCCCTAGTATTTTGCATACTCCTCAGCATGTCTAGTTGTATAATGACGTTTCAAATTGTATTCCTTGTGCAACGCAACTTTCTCTGTATCAACTACAGAAAAGAGCTATAAGGATTATTCATAAAGTAGATTACTTAAAACACACTAACATATTATTTATTAATTCTGGTTTATTGAAACTACAGGAGCTAGTAAAGTTACAGACATTATGTGTCATGTTTAAGGCTAAAAGTAAAACATTACCAGCAAATTTACAAAAAATGTTTGTCATCACTTCTGAGAATGAAGAGCATAGAAGAAAAGGTCATTTCAATTCTTGACGAAATCTTGTTGCCTCAGTAGACTGGTTTTAAAATTTGCAACCCGGTTCACTCCCCTAGTATTTTGCATACTCCTCAGCATGTCTAGTTGTATAATGACGTTTCAAATTGTATTCCTTGTGCAACGCAACTTTCTCTGTATCAACTACAGAAAAGAGCTATAAGGATTATTCATAAAGTAGATTACTTAAAACACACTAACATATTATTTATTAATTCGGGTTTATTGAAACTACAGGAGCTAGTAAAGTTACAGACATTATGTGTCATGTTTAAGGCTAAAAGTAAAACATTACCAGCAAATTTACAAAAAATGTTTGTCATCACTTCTGAGAATGAAGAGCATAGAAGAAAAGGTCATTTCAAACATCAGTATTCAAGGACAACTTTAAAACAAATGTGTATATCAGTGGTGGGGGTTAAACTATGGAATTCTCTTTACAAGAGATAAAAGATTGTAAAAATATATTCCAATTGAAAAAATATATAAGGACAGAACAATGAGATCATATGGACAGCCATAACTGTTTACATTTTGCTTTATATTTATTATTTTACTTATTTTTTGCCTAGTTTTGTATTTGTTTTGTATCATCCTGTGAGGTGTATACTACTTATTTTGTTTTTTTTGTTCTTTTTGTACATCATGAAGTTTTGCACTTCTTGTGTTTTTTTGTTTGTTTTCGTTATATTTGGATGTAATTGTTTGTTTATATGATATCATTAAGTAAGACTACGTACTATGTTGAAGGGGGCAGAAAAATATAAGATTTTTCTTCATCCTGCTCCTTCTCAGGCATTGGTGTGTAAATGTATAATTTAAAAATTGAGGTATAATTGTCTATCGATCAAAGATGCACATCAATGAAGGAGATAAATAAAAATGAAATGAAATGAAATAAGACACGTCGGGGTGCCCCTGTGAAAGAAATATTGCATCAAAAATCGTCTCTGTCTGGAGCCAACGGGAGGAGGGTGGGGGGTGGAGTTTACAGTTACGGTAGCACAATTAGCCCCGAACGGGTTAACATCACCACGTCTGTATCAGCGCTGGGGTCCAGTGCACCACACTTTTGTATTGTCGCTCGCTCCTTCGGCGGAGTGCTCGTCTTCCCCGCCCGGACTGTTTACAACGGGGGCGGGAGCGAGCAGGCGGGCGAGGGAGGGAGGCAGGGAGGGAGGAAGGAAGAGCGTGTGTCATAGAAAAGCGGCAAAATGTTTCTCTGCTTGCATTACGCAAGTGACATCAATGCATACTTGCCAACCTTGAGACCTCCGAATTCGGGAGATGGGGGGGGTTGAGTTGGGCGGGGTTAGGGGTAGCGGGGGTGTTTTTGTAGCCCGGAAGAGTTAGGGCTGCAAAGGATTCTGGGTATTTGTTCTGTTGTGTTTATGTTGTGTTTAGGTGCGGATGTTCTCCCGAAATGTGTTTGTCATTCTTGTTTGGTGTGGGTTCACAGTGTGGCGCATATTTGTAACAGTGTTAAAATATAAATAAAATAAAATATGACCACCCTCAGTGTGAAATGTATGGCTGTTCCTCAAGTATGTCTTGCAATAACCTGCGTGTGTCTCTAGAAGCCTCATACAACATGTGTCTGGGCTGGCACGCTGTTAGTATGGAGAAAAAGATGATGCGGTGACAGATTCTAGAGGTCACTAAAGGCAGTGCCATCACGGCACGCCCTCGATATTGTCGAGAGCCTCATACCACAACGTGATTGGTAGATTTCTTCAGCTCAGCACACAACGCTGTCAAGCGCCATTCATTTAAAACTTGCGGGCCGCACTAACATTAAACTTTCATATTAAGGTGGGGGCCGCAAAATAACGTCTCCCGGGCCACAATTGGCCCGCGGGCCGCGTGTTTGAGACCCCTGCTCTAGGGGCTTTCGTGACTGGGATATGGTCCTTGATGAAAATGAGTTTGATACCCCTAATCTACAAGAGACGTGAAGCAAAATGTTATGTTGCTAATAAAATCTGACCTTTTTTTTTTCATTCCTTTGTAGTCACCACCGAGCGGCCCGTGCAGGTCAAAGTAGTCAAGGTGAAGAAATCTGACAAAGGAGACTTTTACAAACGACAGCTGACCTGGGAGCTTCGCGACCTGACGGAGGTGGACGCCAAAGATGCAAGCAAGGTCAGCTCACGTCAAAGTCTCAGCAATGTGGAGATGTGTTATTGATGAGGCAGAAGTTAAAAGATGAAGTCCGTCAAAAAGTTGTTCTGTCAATAGCTGGTCAACTTGAGATTGTCACGGTTAAGATACAGTAGCGCCAAGATTAGCTGGTTGTGTTTTTCTGTATTAAAGTTCACCCTTAACCTGTCCTGCTTGGTGAATACTGTATCTCCATCAAGCGCCACTATATAATAATAGAAAATAAGACAAATACTGCAATGTAATATGTAAATAAAACACAACAAAAAGTTAATTTAACACTAAATTTAGGGAAAAAACATTATAATATTATTAATGAGGCATCAATAATCAATTTTTAATTGAATCGTTGCTCCTGAATCTTAATCGAATCGTGAGGTGCTCAAAGATTCCCACCTCTAATATTTTTATTTATAAACCGCTTTTTCTCCACAGAAAAATAATAACTATCAGGTTTTTAAGTAGTTGATTAATGCCACATGATCATGTGCAGTCAACTTTACTGTATGTACCTATGCATGCACTTTAAAATGACGCGACTCAGATGTTGGTGTGAAACTCATGCACGTTGCCACACTGTTGTCTACAATGAACTAGGAATGTAACGAATTATGAACATTTCATATCACTGTTATTATTGCCGCTGTATTGTTGAATGTGCTGAAAAAGTACTTACACACACACTGAAATATTTTGACCAAGTTTTTTAAATAATAATGATTACACATGTTTTCTGTTTTCTTGTTGTGCTTCACTGATAGTGTTTTAGTCTTAGTAATAACTATTTCAATGGCTATGGTTTTATTGTTTTGAATATTGGTTTGTACTGTGGCACTTTAGGATTTATTTAAACGAAAATTGCATAACAAATCAAATGTATTATTATTATATATTATTTCTGGCGGTCGCTGTGTTCTACTCTGTTCAGCGGTCCTTGAACGCACCGTAAAAAACTATTTTTTTATTTTTCTCTTTTATATAGAAGGACCACTCAGTTCTGGAAGAGAGCACCTTGTAGGTTCAATGTGCACAATTGTATAGCTTAGTTCAGGGGTCCCCAAACGTTTTGACTCGGGGGCCGCATTGGGTTACAACAATTTGGCCGGGGGCCGGGCTGTCTATATATATATATATATATATATATTTTTTTTTTTTTTGAATTTTTTTTTTTTTTGCGCAATAATTGACTGAAAGAGCGCGCACTTTGCCAATGATGTCATGTTATCGATGGGAAAATGCATTTTTAGACTATGATTTGTCTGAGCGGCTAGGAGACACCGAGAGTGACAAGCAGTATAAAATGGATTAGAAAGGACAGATTTTAAAAAAGAATAATACAAAAATAAATTTTTTTTTTTTTTTGTTCGTTTTGGTGCTGCTGTGATGTGCAATGCACTTGTTAATAAAATACTCTTTTAATTTTCTCATCATTATTAAGGTAAAAAAAAGAAGTTTTTTTGTACAGTAAATTTCTCTAATTATCGCCTTGTTGTTGAGTAAATGGACCCACCATCTATATTTTGAGTATTTATGTGAATGTCTTTCTGTTTTTTGCTCCCTTTGCTCAGGAAAATCCCGAATTTGATCTTCACTTTGAGAAGGTCTACCGCTGGGTGGCCAGCAGCGCCGCAGAGAAGAACTCGTTCATCTCCTGCATCTGGAAGCTGAACCAGCGCTACTTGAGGAAGAAGGTGGAGTTTGTCAATGTCAGTTCCCAGCTGCTGGAAGGTGCGTAATTTACCCCCTTTCACTTTTTCTCTTATTTGCTGTGTTGATTGGATTTATGAGAAGCATGTTGCGAGTTTTCAAAGCTTGTCTCTGCATTTTGGGTTATGTTATGGCTTTTAAATATCTTCTCACTTTTCTCTCTTAAACCTTCTCTGGCCAGAACTTCCTAAAGCGGAAGGTTGGTAGGACTTAACTCCCCCCCTCCCTCCTCCCTCTTCTTCCCCCCTCTCCATTGTTCTCCATTACGTCAAATCATTACCCTCATTATTTGACACTTCCCCATAAACTTGGCTATTTACATTAACTCATACCTGTCTAGGCCACAATGTGTTTGTTTCATAATGTTCTACCTAATCTAGCCAAAAGCTGTTCTCCATATTGTGATTTTATAGTTTTAAAAAATTTAATTTTTCTAATGATACATTCTTCTCATATTTTTTGGTGTGTTTTTGGAGTACTGGATTTTTTATTTTATTTTACAGCCTCACACGTGTGCTGCATTTTGTCATAACTGCTGGTAAATGACCAACCTGTGGTAAATGAATACATTTTTATAGCGTCAATTTCTGAAAATGAAGACAAAAATATCATGAGGTCAGTCGCCTCCCTGTAACTGAATGTCTTCACCTGTCCAAGTCCACAAAACAACACCTCAATTTGTATTGAACACAACCGAATGTTTGATCATGTTTTGCATGCCTCCTTTTTTTGTTTTTTAGAGTCTGTGCCTAGTGGCGAGAGCCAGAATGTTGCCGGTGGCGATGAGGATGCTCTGGATGACTACCAGGAGCTAAGTGCTCGTGAGGAGCAGGACATCGAGAGCATGATGGAGATGTGCAACTACGCCATCTCCAATGCTGAGGCCTTTACAGAGCAGCTCTCTAGGGAGCTGCAGGTGCTAGATGGGGTAAGTGATGCAATAAGGTAGCATCAGTATCGGACACAAGTAATTATCTCCTCATCCCTGATTTTTAAAGGCCAATATCCAGTCCATCATGGCATCAGAGAAACAGGTCAACATCCTGATGAAGCTGCTGGATGAGGCCCTAGGCGAGGTGGACACCATCGAGGGCAAGCTGAGCAGCTACGAGGAGATGCTGCAGAGTGTCAAGGAGCAGATGGACCAGATCTCGCAGAGCAACCGCCTCATCCAAATCAGTAACACCAACAACGGCAAACTGCTGGACGAGATCCAGTTCTTAGTGGTGAGGAACCATATTTGAATGAATCTAAAATAACATTGCATGGCTTTTGTGTACATGTATGCATGGGCTGAACAATTAATAAAAAATGTATTTCGATTTCGATTATGGCTTCTCACGATCATGAAAATACATTCATAGAAAAAAAAATATTATTGGGTCTCGCAACGTGCATACAAATTCCGGAGCTTGTAACAGTGACACAGATGAGGAGCGGATTAGTGAAAAAAGAGCAAGTCTACTAGAAGTTTGGGATCTCACCATGGTTGCGACTTTTTTTTTTTTGACAGCACAAGTATGCATAATCAATAATCACTCACCTCAACAAAAAACGTAGGGCATTTGATTTCCGCGTTCATATAATCGTGGACGGAGTCACATCATTTTCCAATAAAACTGAATCCCCTGTTAAATGCAGGATATTAGGGGAATTGACATAAATGTAAGTGAAATGATGTCATTTTGAGAAGAAGAAACATTTGTTTGGAAAAATAATGTGGCCAGTATTGCTCATTCATCCACAAAACACTCAACCACCCCATCCTGAACTAAACAATGTCAAGACAGCCATTTGAAACACTGACTAAACAACAAAGTTTAAGCAAGAACAATCCATACACCCACTTCATCCATGTAAAATCAATGTACAAACAGAGCAGCAGTCGCAACTTGAGAGGCTTTTTCTCTCTTTATTTTTTACAGCCTCCAATTGTCTTCTTACTTGTCGTGAAGCGAAGAACAGCAGCACAGCACACTTCCTCTCTTCACAATAATAGTGCGGTATGCTAAAAAAATGAAAGTTTCAAAAAAGTACCTTACACAAGCATAATGTACTTAAAGCACGTATTGATACATTTCCACAATTATTATGCTTTGACCTAACATACTGGTCAAACCTGTCCAAAGATCTATTGCAACCAATCAAAATGAGGATTTTTGCCTTTGATTAACACACATTTTATTAAACTGTATATGACGCAAAAAGCACGTAATCTACGGTGGTAAAATAAGTATGAAAGGTAAATGGACTATAAAAACCATAAAAACGGAAAAACTGAATTTGGTTGTTTTTTATATTGCTATTGTTATTTTAATTTATTGTTACTTCTATATATTTTTTATGTATTACTTTTGATTTGTTACTAATGTACATCTGTTTATTTAATCTATGTTTAAAGTTGAGTTTTGGTGGTTACAATAAATACTGATATTTTCAAATTAATTAATAATTGTGTTACAAATCGGGATTACATTATCAATCAATATAATTGTATTATTTTTGCCATAATCGTTCAGCCCTATAGCATCTATCCATGCTTTCTACTCATTGTAAGTCATACAGTGTTATTGTGTCTTAATCACTCTCTAATCTTCTTGTAAACAAAGCAGCTATGATTAAATTCTATTTGCAGCACTGTGAAATGTGTGGATATCCTCACGGACACAATGTTAATTGTAGTGCTGCCGCCTGACTGTGTCACCTTTCCTCACGTAGCACAACATGGACCTCTCTAAGGGACACATCAGAGCCCTGCAAGATGGAGACCTGTCCTCCCCGAAAGGCATCGAGGCTTGTATCAACGCTGCCGAAGCCCTTTTGCAGTGCATGAACGTGGCCCTGCTTCCCGGTATCTATAACACAATATTTCACGAAAGGGAAATACTATAGCAGGGCTCTTCAACTGGCGGCCCAGGAATAACACATACCGGCTCGCGAGTTCAGTTCAAAACATTGGGACACAAAAATGTTTAAAGCATATTCCTAAAAACAGTAGTGTTTCTGTTGTCTGGAGGAACGTGTACCACTGTAAACACATTGGCAGATCTTTTCATTTACATATTAACCTTGCCACAAACATAGAACACTGTGGTCCAAACTTGTGATTTACATGATTGAGGTGTGCCTCAAGGCACCCGTTTAAATCTTCTCCTTTTTGGCAGTTAGACGTTCATTTGTAATGAGATTTATGTAACTAAATTGTTGCTGTAGCTTGTTTACTTCAGATGCAATCAGTAGTCATTTGTTCAACTTCTTTAGTTATACTAGTGGTGTTCCTCAAAGTTCCATTTGAAGTCCTCTCTTTTTCCATCACTTGGGCTATTCAACTGGTGGCCAGTGAGTTCAGTTCAAAAAACTTGTGAGAGACATATTTTTTCAGCATTTTATAAAAACTGCTGTCACATAAATGATGTTTGAGGAACTTTTTTGCACAAGGTCTTTAAAAACAGCAGAGCACCCCTGTAACTTTTGAAAAAATAGACAAAAATCAAATGTCGAACGTTGAAGACTCCGGTAGATACAAAATAAGAATAATAGTGAAGGGAGAAGTCGGGTCCCCGGTCCTTAACTTTCTGGAAATGTGGCCACCAAAAATAATTTATTTGAATATTCCTGTAGTATAGAAATTAAACTTACTTTGGAGTAGTCAGTGTACAGCACGTATAGTAGTATAGATATAGAATCCATTAAAAATGAGTCAACACATAACCATTTTTGTTTAAACTCTTAACTGCGTGGTGTTGCCAGCTTTGTAGAAAATCCAAACAGCTTTCCATGCAGTACAGACTTCTCGAACGTTATATTCACGTTTCATTTCTATAGTTTTGTCCCTTGAGAAGATACACTATAATAGTTGCTGGAATGTGAAAGGTGTACACACTTTTGTCAGAATCCGTATGAGATCTGCCCGTTTTGTTTACACAGGCCACGACAAGCTGATGGCCGTAAAGCAGCAGCAGTACCTTTTTACAGAGCTGAGAGACACGTTTGCTCGCCGCCTCACCAATCACCTCAACAACGTGTTTGTGCACCAGGTAATGTGCATGCCATCACGATAAACCTTTCAAGTTCACTACTACATACAGTGTTTAAAGGCCTACTGGAATGAAATGTTTTTATTTGAACGGGGATAGCAGATCCATTCTATGTGTCATACTTGATCATTTTGCGATATTGCCATATTTTTGCTGAAAGGATTTAGTATAGAACAACGACGATAAATTTCGCAACTTTTGGTCTCTGATAAAAAAAAGCCTTGCCCCTACCGGAAGTAGCGTGACGACACCAGAGGAAGGACTGCTCATATTTTCCTATAGTTTACACCAGCAGCGAGAGAGATTCGGACCGAGAAAGCGACGATTACCTCATTAATTTGAGCGAGGATGAAAGATTTGTGGATGAGAAACGTGAAAGTGAAGGACTAGCGTGCAGTGCAGGACGTATCTTTTTTCGCTCTGACCGTAACTTAGCTACAAGGGTTCATTGGATTCCACACTCTCTCCTTTTTCTATTGTGGATCACGGATTTGTATTTTAAACCACCTCGGATACTGTATCCTCTTGAAAATGAGAGTCGAGAACGCGAAATGGACATTCACAGTGACTTTTATCTCCACAACAATACATCGGTGAAGCTCTTTAGCTACTGAGCTAACGTGATAGCATCGGGCTTTACTGCATATAGAAACAAAACAAATAAGTCCCTGACTGGAAGGATAGACAGAAGATCAACAATACTACCAAACTGTGGACATGTAAATACACGGTTATGATAAATGATAAATGGGTTGTACTTGTATAGCGCTTTTCTACCTTCAAGGTACTCAAAGCGCTTTGACAGTATTTCCACATTTACCCATTCACACACACATTCACACACTGATGGCGGGAGCTGCCATGCAAGGCGCTAACCAGCAGCCATCAGAGGCAAAGGGTGAAGTGTCTTGCCCAAGGACACAACGGACGTGACTAGGAAGGTAGAAGGTGGGAATTGAACTCCAGTAACCAGCAACACTCCGATTGCTGGCACAGCCACTCTACCAACTTCGCCACGCCGTCCCGGTTAATGCTTTTCAGCTTGGCGAAGCTTAGCAATGCTGTTGCTAACGACACCATTGAAGCTAACTTAACTACGGAACCTCGACAGAGCTATGCTAAAAACATTAGCTCTGCACCTACGCCAGCCAGCCCTCAACTGCTCATCAACACCCGTGCCCACCTGCGTTCCAGCGATCGACGGTACGACGAAGGACTTCACCCGATCACCGATGCGGTTCGCGGCCCAGAGACGGAGGAAGTCAATCGCACCTACAGCTTTCTTCTTTGCAGTCTCCATTGTTCATTAAACACATTGCAAAAGATTCACCAACACAGATGTCCAGAATACTGTGGAATTTTGAGATGAAAACAGAGCTTTTTTGTATTGGATTCAATGGGTCCGAATACTTCCGTATCAACCGTTGACGTCACGCGCATACGTCATCATACATAGACGTTTTCAACCGGAAGGAAATTTAAAATTGCACTTTATAAGTTAACCCGGCCGTATTGGCATGTGTTGCAATGTTAAGATTTCATCATTGATATATAAACTATCAGACTGCGTGGTCGGTAGTAGTGAGTTTCAGTAGGCCTTTACCAGTAGAATGGAAAAACACGTTGCCTCTATATTGATGCTATAATCATATACATCTGATTTATGACACCAAAAGACTTACAAAGTTTGTGGGTAAATAGATATGATCTAAATTATATAAATCTCACGGAGATTCCCAGGCCATTTTTAGAGATAATGAGCAAGCCGATCTCATGATCTGTCTGCTAATCAAGCAGACTTTGTGAGGCCAACAATGAGTACTTTGGAAAAAAATATGATCAAGAATCTTATATTTTTGGGTCGGAACACAAGGAGAATGATCAATAAGTTTTATAAGCCAGGTGTAGGGTTGTACGGTATACCGGTACTAATAAAGTACCGCGGTACTAAATAATTGAAAGCGGTACTAAGGAATTGAAAACGGTACTATCCTATATATGTGCTATCCTTTGAAAAATACAGCTTTTTTTTTCATCCGCATGATGCCGTGCTGCGGTCACGTACAGAGCGGATGAGCATGTTAAGTGTATCAGCGCGCACACACTCACTGTGCGCACAAGGAGAAACGGGGTGGAGAACAAAAATGGCAAACAAAGACAATTCTACTGGTTAATAAAGAGGGTGCATAAAGTGCAATTGAATGTATTTGGGCTTCAAAAATATCTTTAGATGAAGAATAATACCCAATCCTCACGAGGGGTTGAAAAAAGTTTCCGCAACTACGTCCTTTTTGTGTCTTTTTCGCCATCTCGGGGGATGTCATAGTCAACGAGCCTGTCGGTCCATGGCCACATTTGGCTAATACCAGGTGAGAGATGCATGAATTATAATCTAGAATTTACTTTTAGCAAGTTTGAGACGAAGCAGAAGCAGCCGCCGGCTCAGGGTGTCAACAGTAGCGACTTAAGATAGCATTAGCTCACTGCTATCAATGTGTCGCTAAAATAGGCCGTCTGTGTTAGCGCTTATAGTAACAATATCGTGCATATTTGGTAAATATTCAGGTCACAACATGTAAATGGAGTACTGTTGGCAGTTTCTGGATGTTTTTAGAGGGTCTTATGGGTCCAATAGAGGACCCTCGATCTGTTGACTCAATTGTTAGCTATTTATTTACGCATTCGAACAAAGCCAAGCATATGTGTTCTTGTCTTACATAAGGATTGTGAATGATAGACAGCAGATCTCTTTCCAATTTTTGCATATTTCCAGTATGACTGATCTGATGATATGGTCCGAGTGCAGAAAGCGTTCCCATCCCGACGTCATACGTCGTCGAATCTACGGAAATTGCCAAAGATATTCAAAACTGAATATTCTAAATGGCCGTCTGAAATTGTGGCATTTGTGATGTTGAGATGGTATTTTCACATACTGTGTGGATTGTAAATACAATTGGATATGGTTTAATTGATACAGCGATACACAGTTAGGCATATAAAGTCAACTTGTTTTTCCTCATTCTACTGGTACTTTAATACATTTATGTTAAAAAGATTCAAGGAAATGCTGCCTTTACAAAGATAAGGCAGACAAATCACAGGTGACAGTTTTATTTGCATCATGTTAAAATGTTGTGTTTGCACAATACATAGGATATTAAAATGGCCCAACAATTGAATTTCAATTTTAAACTAGTTGTTTTTTCCCCTCCTTATTGTTGACCTTGTTATTGGAACTGCAGCATTCTGTTGAACATCCTTTATGATAAATACAAGTATTGTGTTGTGTAAAAATATGTGGTTCTCTAGGATAACAAATTTCTTGTTTATTACTTTTGGCTTTTTTTCCATGTTATCCTATTCTTCTTAGTAATGCAGTAATTAAAATGTTAGAAACAGCATGACACACTGCATATACCCTAGTGCAAACTACAATACACAAATTCTTATAGTTCTAGTTCTTCTCCCATTTCCTCTCACTGTGGCACCAGACTTCCTGTTCAGTGCTGACTCGTCCTCCTGGACCTCCCGGTTTCTTTCTTTCCTTCCTTCCTCTTGTTGATTGTCAGTAGGGCTCTCTTTGAATCATCCCGCACTCTTGCTCTATGCTCTGTCTCTGTCAGTTCAACCACTTCAGTCACTTCAAAATGACCATCCCTCACTTCTATAGGTCCTCCTGTCTGTCACTTCCAGTAAGTACACTCTCACCCCTGACCTTGTACCTCCCTGCCTTGTCTCAAGTCTTAACATGGCACCTACAGGCCTTCCTCTAGTCTAATACACACTTCATTGCATGGGCTTGATCTCTAATCGACTTACAGCCCCTCAGCTCAAGAGAGACCCTGTCTTGTATCCATGTTCTGCAAGTGTCTGCAGTGTCTGAGTCCTAACATGCAGTTGCTTTTGTCTTACAATAGATTCTTATTCACCCTAACAAGCATGCATCAGAGGTGTAGTAGGTAGCCAAAATGTGTGACAATGATGGACAACAAGACACATTAGTGGCAATTAGGGGTTTACCTGAAATCATTAATGAATTATATCAACTACCGTGAGAGTTACTAGTTTTATTTGTGGTTTTTGATGTGCTGCTAATGGGCTCATGTCCATCTGCGATTCAGGGCTACGACCAGAGCTCCACACTGTCCCAGCACACCGTAGAGCTGACCCTGCCCAAACACAGCCCCCTCCACCGGGACCTCCTGCGCTACGCCAAGCTCATGGAGTGGCTGAAGAACACCCACAGGGAGAAATATGAGGGCTTGTCAAGGGTCAGTGAGCTCTCCTCTCAGGGGTCAAGAGCCCATGTTTAATACATCCTGATGACCTTGAAGTATTTTACAGTCACACCAGGAGAATTGCACCGCGGTGTGTTTATTGTTAACAAGTAAAGTGGCGTAACGGTGGAATCATATTTTGTTTTCAGACCTATGTGGACTACATGAGTCGACTGTATGAGCGAGAAATCAAAGACTTCTTTGAGATTGCCAAGATAAAGATGGCGGGAACGAGCAAGGAGGCCAAGGGCAAGTTTGGTAAGATGTTCATTAAATGAAACTTTAGTCTTTTTGATTTTCTTTCGTTACGGTGGTCACAAAAATAGCGTTATTGACTCATTTCCCAGGACATAACTTCAGACTTGTGAAGCATATTCTTCAGGGTTGGAGCCAGGTTAGGGTATCCTCATTGTTCCCTGAAATTATGGTTGTGTATTTTGCAGGTCACGTTCACGTGCAACTTTGTTTGGAATCGGGTCCAGATTCTTAGTTGTTCAATTAAAGGGGCTGTTTGCAACTTGCTCACAGTGGAATTTTCCAAACCAAAAAATATAACTACAACACTATTGGATAGCCAGTGTTACCCTTAGTGGTTTGACACAACACATTTGTTTTGAAATATATTTTTCACAATTACTAAATTTCATACTTGCCAACCTTGAGACCTCCGATACCGGGAGGTGGGGGGTGGGGGGCATGGTCGGGGGTGGGGCGGGGGGCGTGGTTGGGGGCGTGGTTAAGATGGGAATATGTTTAAGCTAGAATTCACCAACTCAAGTATTTCATACATATATATATATATATATATATATATATATATATATATATATATATATATATATATATATATATATATATATATATATATATATATATATATATATATATATATATGTATGAAATACTTGACTTTCAGTGAATTCTAGCTATATATATATATATATATATATATATTTATTTTATTATACATGTAAATAAAATAAATACTTGAATTTCAGTGTTCTGGAGGCTATCCAGTAGATGGCAGTATTGTCCTGTTTAAGAGTGTCACAACATTGCTGTTTACGGCAGACATGCTTTACGGTAGACTAAACGTGACTGATGTTGTTGTGTGTTGTTACCGCGCTGGGAGGACGTTAATGAAACTGCCTAACAATAAACCCACATAAGAAACCAAGAACTCGCCCTCGATCATTCTACAGTTATGACGTCATTGGGCAGGCAAGCTGTTTATATGGTGGGAAAGCGGACATGAGAACAGGTCCGCATTGAGCTGGAGGGGGCGTGGCCTCCAGCTCCGGCTGAATACCGGGAGTTTGTCGGGAGAAAATTTCTGCCGGGAGATTATCGGGAGAGGCGCTGAATACCGGGAGTCTCCCGGTAAAAACGGGAGGGTTGGCAAGTATGCTAAATTTATATAATAAAAAACATTTACGGCCTGAATAATATGATTGGTGTTTACGGCTGTCACTCATTCTGTCTCGTCAACACGTAGACGCAGGGAGCATGTGCACACATACAAAAACAGTCAAAATGAAGCAACAAACAATTTGTAGCCATTTTGTTGTTATGAAAGAATATACATTCAATGACAGCTAACACTAACTATACAAATCGCTATGATTAGCTAACAACACTCATGTCACCACATGTTACGTATTAGATGTGAGAATCTTTGGGCACCTCAGGATTCGATTACGATAACGATTCAGGAGCTACATTTCGATTAAAAATCGATTATTGATACATCTTTAATTTATGTATATTGATGCAGTTTTACATCTCTTTCCGTTTCACTAAATAAGCATTTATCTCTTGCAATGTTAAAAAACAATTCATTTGTACTAAGAAACAGTTAAATTAATTCCCACATATATTAAACTAATGAAAATGTGTGCAAAACTGGACCATAAGTGCCCGATAATAAGGAGCTGGTCCGATCTCTCGGTGAGGTGGCTCGCTGAAGTCAGCCAAATTTAAGAACTGTCTGCATTACTTTATTTACAATAAATAAATCGATTATCGATTATTGAGGTTTACTAATCGATTCTATAATCGTCCATGTCCGACTTGCAATGTATCTAAAAATCAACTATTTCCCCCACCTCTATTACGTATGTACGTAATTACGTCATTACGTTCTAGAAGCCGCAAGAGGGTTTTTCTGATTGATTGAGACTTTTATTAGTAGGTTGCACAGTGAAGTACATATTCCGTACAATTGACCACTAAATGGTAACACCCGAATAAGTTTTTCAACTTGTTTAAGTCGGGGTCCACTTAAATTGATTCATGATACAGATATATACTATCATATATACTATCATCATAATACAGTCATCACACAAGATAATCACATTGAATTATTTACAATCAGGGGTGTGGAGGGAGGGGTGGGGGGGGGATATGGACATCAAGTAGTGGACATAGAGAGAGAGAGAGAGAGAGAGAGAGAGAGATATCAGAAGGCATAAGAAAAAGAAAAAGTATCTGCATTTGATTGTTTACATTTGATTATTAGCA
This sequence comes from Entelurus aequoreus, assembly GCF_033978785.1. Classification (NCBI taxonomy): domain Eukaryota; kingdom Metazoa; phylum Chordata; class Actinopteri; order Syngnathiformes; family Syngnathidae; genus Entelurus; species Entelurus aequoreus. The sequence goes on along the minus strand of NC_084757.1, from coordinate 14,913,335 downwards.
ATCCGGGGAGGGTGTTAGTTTAGGGTTGTAGCTGCCTGGAGGTGAACTTTTATTGCGGTTTTGAAGGAGGATAGAGATGCCCTTTCTTTTATACCTGTTGGGAGCGCATTCCACATTGATGTGGCATAGAAAGAGAATGAGTTAAGACCTTTGTTAGTTCGGAATCTGGGTTTAACGTGGTTAGTGGAGCACCCCCTGGTGTTGTGGTTATGGCGGTCATTTACGTTAAGGAAGTAGTTTGACATGTACTTCGGTATCAGGGAGGTGTAGCGGATTTTATAGACTAGGCTCAGTGCAAGTTGTTTAACTCTGTCCTCCACCTTGAGCCAGCCCACTTTAGAGAAGTGGGTAGGAGTGAGGTGGGATCTGGGGTGGAGGTCTAGAAGTAACCTGACTAGCTTGTTCTGAGATGTTTGGAGTTTAGATTTGAGGGTTTTGGAGGTGCTAGGGTACCAGGAGGTGCATGCGTAATCGAAAAAGGGTTGAACGAGAGTTCCCGCCAGAATCCTCAAGGTGCTTTTGTTGACCAGAGAGGAAATTCTGTAGAGAAATCTCGCTCGTTGGTTAACCTTTTTGATTACCTTGGTTGCCATTTTATCACAGGAAAGGTTAGCCTCTAGAATGGAACCTAGGTAGGGCGGGATGTAATGCTTAAAATACATTGGAAAGTTGGCGCCCTCTAGGCAGGCATCTGTGTAAATGTTGCAAACAACCCCTTTAATTTCAAACATTACAAGTGTGCTTTTACAATATATATTCCTGGGAACCTGGGTCCTCTGCAGTGACTTTTACTAACTCTGACAAAAGAAATACACCAAAAAGTTAATTATGTCCACTGCAGAGGCCGTGTATGCGACTGAATAATCACTTGCATACCGGTACACTAAAATGTCATTATTTATCACAGTTAATTCAATGAGGATACAATGTCCATTAGGAGTCAGGCCTATTGTCATTTACACTACACAATTGTTATTAATGTGTAAAATGTGCTATGTTCTTGACTTTTTAAAATGTCTTATATGCAAGTTGAGCAATTGTTTGAGCTGCTTTCTGCACTTTGTGTTGTACAAAAAAAGCCGACAAAGGATTTGTTTTCCACTGCGGTGCACGTGAGCTTATGTCAAGTTGCCCATCTAACCCTGAGCCCGCCGCCTCCTGTGCTGCATGTACTGTACTAAGCCTAACCTCTCTCTGTCTTTGATGCCTGCCCTTTCTAACTGGCTGCAGCCACGCTTCCGCGGAAAGAGAGTGCACTCAAACAGGAGACGGAAAGTAAGTGAGCCACGAGGTTAAAAGGTCACTGTCACACTCCCTACTCCATAACTACACTTTAAACAACCCCTGTCTGATGTGAAGCCACCTGCCCTGACGCTTGTGTTGCATTCTCATAGTCACCTCTAAACGCACCATCAAACATAAAAATCAGGAATATTCATGTGACTTTTGACATCTACTGTGTGTGTGTGTGTAATGAACACAGCACATTTGCACTCAGGCCTTCATGGCAGTTCAGGGAAGCTGACAGGCTCCACGTCCAGCCTGAACAAGCTGACTGTGCAAGGTGCCAACAGCCGGCGTTCCCAGTCGTCCTCGCTGCTGGACATGGGCAACATGTCGGCCTCGGACCTGGACGTGGCCGACCGCACCAAGTTTGACAAGGTAAGCTAGCCCATCGGGGTGAATCTCTGACGTGGTTTTGTGTGCGTATTATTCATAACTGAAATGGATGTCATGTGTGTTTGCAGATCTTTGAGCAGGTCCTAAGTGAACTGGAGCCTCTGTGCCTCGCAGAGCAAGACTTTGTCACCAAGTTTTTCAAGCTGCAGCAGCAGCACCCGACTGTATCGCCTCCTCTTGCTCAGGTATATCATTGTTCCTATGCTTTATAGTGTTGTAGTATTTCCACAAATAAATGCAGCATAACTGTGCCACCTTTTCCAAATGACAGCACCAATATTGATCATCATCAATCACACTTTTACTTGGACCTCACCTATTTTTCAACGTAGCTACACCTTTTAAAGGGTTGTATTAAACCTTTTAGTTTGAACCGTCACGTGAGATGCATAGACCTCATCTCAGCAAACTTCTTTGTATTTTTTGTTTTCTACTATTAACAAAAAGAATGAGGGCATCACTTCAGACAGCAAACAGTAAAGTGTTTACTCTGCCTGTGTTTTGTTTAGAGATGTCCGATAATGGCTTTTTTGCCGATATCCGATATTGTCCAACTCTTAATTACCGATTCCGATATCAACCGATACCGATATATACAGTTATGGAATTAACACATTATTATGCCTAATTTTGTTGTGATGCCCCGCTGGATTCATTAAACAATGTAACAAGATTTTCCATAATAAATCAACTCAAGTTATGGAAAAAAATGCCAACATGGCACTGCCATATTTATTATTGAAGTCACAAAGTGCATTATTTTTTTTAACATGCCTCAAAACAGCAACTTGGAATTTGGGACATGCTCTCCCTGAGAGAGCATGAGGAGGTTGAAGGGGGCGGGGTTGAGGTGGGGGGGTAGCGGGGGGTGTATATTGTAGCGTCCCGGAAGAGTTAGTGCTGCAAGGGGTTCTGGGTATTTGTTCTGTTGTGTTTATGTTGTCTTACGGTGCGGATGTTCTCCCGAAATGTGTTTGTCATTCTTGTTTGGTGTGGGTTCACAGTGTGGCACATATTTGTAACAGTGTTAAAGTTGTTTATACGGTCCACCCTCAGTGTGACCTGTATGGCTGTTGACCAAGTATGCCTTCCGTTCACTCGTATGTGTGAAAAGCCGTAGATATTATCAGAATCAGAATAGTTTTATTGCCATTGTTTGAGAACGGGTTCACAAACTAGGAATTTTTCTTGGTGCAAACGTGCGACATAAAACACATATAACACATATTTGGTAATAAAAAGAGCTGTAACTGAGCTATCAGATAGACTTAAAAGGAATTCAAGGAGCTGCTGTTAGGAGTTATTGTTCATTTGCCTGATGGCCGAGGGGAAAAAACTGTTCAGGTGGCGGGAGGTGTGGGTCTGGATGGAGCGTATCTGGTCTGGTGTGTGTGTGCTCGCGCACAGGGTGCGTGTGATGCGTCAGTGCGTTAGATTTGTGGCAGAAGTGCTTGTAGTTAGTGCATGCTTCGTGCTGCCCCTGCTTGCTACTCTCTGCTTACAGCTATCACCGCCAGCTAGCCCCTGGGTGGGTGAAAAGAGGAGCCAAGTGTGTAAGCCTCCTCCTGCTGGTACAAAGCCTCTCCACCACCAAGACTCCTGTGGTGCCTCCTCGTGGCCACACACGGTAAACTGCGTCTTTGCGGACACAGGCAAAGCTGTAGGGGATCTCGGAGCAGCAGTGGGCCCCAGAGGCGAGGCGTGCAGGCCCACCAGTGTGTGGACACGCCCTGGCGTCCGCTAACCACTTCCCCATCTATGGGTTAAATAGATTCTCCGCGGGTCGCCACCTTGTCGTGGTGGAGAGCCTTGTGTGTTCCAATGAACCTAAGAGCGATGCCGTCTGGAGCCTCGGCTCCTGGTAGGTTCAACCATGGCGGTAAGGTCGAGGGGGAGGTTCCAGACGAAGCGCGATCCAAAAACCTCAACGGCTGAGCTGGCGGAGGATGACGCGTCGCCCCCGGCAGTGAAGGCGGATGAAGGTTAAGGGTGCCTCACTGCCTACTGGGTGCACCGTGTGTGCTTGGCTACGGGAGTAAACCCCTAACGACAAATCTGTTGTGAAGACCCGCATCAGGCAGCCATCAACAGACCGGTGTGCTGGCAGTCTTCTGCAACTCCTTTCTGCAGAAGGTTGTCAAGAGCTCTTCATGCCACTGGAAGACGTAGGGGGGAGCCAAGGTAGTGAGGGTAGTGACTGCGCACCACTTCCTTCACTCTAATCTACTCCTCGCGCAGGCCTGCTCCAAACACCCCCACCCCCTTTCCCACCCCATCCCCTCCCCTCCAAGTCCTGCGGCGATGGAGAAGGGTGGCAGATACAGGTCAGGATGTGACTGGGAGTATCTAGCCGAACTCTGCATGCAGGCGGCGTGGGATAGATGGTCGCTGAGGTACGGGACGGAACAGCGTGTCTCTTCGGCAGCTCCCCACGTGACTGAGCAGCCCCACCCTGCTCACCCTGAGATGGGAAGGGCCTAGAAAATGTGGCCTAAAAATGGTCTGTTCCTCCACTCCCGGGCAGCCTACCGCAGCTGCCGGGTCATCCCCCCATGCGGTCGAAAACACAAGAATAAAACCCGACTGACACTCACACTAGCGACTTGGAACGTCCGTACGCTTTTGGATGTGCGTGATGATTCATCTCGTCCCCGCAGAAGAACAGCGTTGGTGGCGCACGAACTGAAGAGGTATAACATCGACATTGCGGCCCTTAGCGAGACCCGCTTCCATGGGGAGGACTCCATAGCCGAGGTGGGAGAAGGATACACTTTTTTCTGGAAAGGGCTTCCGGAAGGCTCCCGCCGCCTCCATGGTGTAGGCTCCGCTGTGCGGACCTCCCTACTTCAGAAGCTTCCTGAATCTCCAGTTGGCATTAGCGAAAGGTTGATGACCTGGAGGATTCCCCTCACCAATAATCGTTACTGCACCCTCATCAGCGCCTATGCCCCAACACTGATTGCCGACCCTCAATGTAAGGAAGAGTTCTATGCCTCCCTGCACTCCGCCATCAACAAAACACGACTCACTGACAAGCTCATCCTTCTAGGGGATTTTAACGCAAGAGTGGGCTCGGACAGTATACTGTGGAGGGAAGTGCTGGGTCGGCATGGTGTTGGTAAGCTCAACAACAATGGTCTCCGTCTTCTCACACTATGTTCTGAGCATCAACTGATCATCACAAACACCTTGTTCCAACTGAAGAACAAGTACAAAACATCCTGGCAACACCCTCGCTCTAAACACTGGCATCTCCTAGATTACATCAAACCCGCCACACGGACAGGAAGGAGGTGCGCATCACTAGGGCCATGCGTGGAGCTGACTGTTGGACTGACCACCGCCTGATCAGAACAAAGATTGACTTAGAAATACGTCCTCAACAGAGAAAAACACCACCTTCCAAGAGGCTCAACTGCGATGCACTGAAGTCCACGCACTCCGTCAACCAGCTCAGGGAAAAGGTAGCAGATCAGCTGTTCAAGATTCCTGAAGTACCACCAGATCTGGACACTGGACCTACCTGTAGCACTCTACGCACTGCCCTCCACCAGGCGGCCGTGGAGTCTATAGGGTACACCAGAAGGCGACATCAAGACTGGTTTGACAATAGTGCGCCAGGAATCTATGACCTGCTTCAGGCAAAACACAAGGCCCTTGCAGCTCACCTATCAAACCCTCAATCCACCGTCCTGAAGGCTCAGTTCATCCGTCTCAGAAGTGAAACCCAGCGCACCCTCAGAGCCATGGAGAACGACTGGTGGACCCAGAAGGCCCGCGAAATACAACATCACGCAGACACCAACAACTCTCATGCCTTCTATGACTCCATCAAGTCCATCTATGGCCCACAGAGGAAGAACATCACCCCAGTTAGATCAGCTGACGGCACCACTCTCTACCAGGACAAACAACAGATCCTGGACAGATGGGCTGAGCACTTCAGGGTACTGTTGAACACCACAAACCCTGTACAGACAGATATACTCTCTGACCTCCCATGCCTGCCCCCTGTAGACTCACTGGACATCTCTCCCAGCTTCTCAGAAGTACTCAAGGCCATCAAGGATCTAAAAAACAACAAGAGCCCAGGCCTTGACGAGATCCCGGGAGAAATCTTGAAGCACGGTGGATATCTCCTGCACCTCAGAATGCACCAGCTGATCACTGCCATCTGGTCGTCTGAAGTCATCCCGCAAGATTGGAAGGATGCTAACATCATAACGATCTATAAACGCAAAGGCGACAAAGCAGACTGCGGCAACAGCAGAGGTATCTCCCTACTATCCGCAGCTGGGAAGGTGCTAGCAAGGATCATGTTACATCGTGTAGCAACTCATGTAACCGAAAACATCCTGCCCGAATCTCAATGCGGCTTTAGACGTGATCGGAGCACCGCAGACATGATCTTTGTTGCCAGACAGGTACAGGAAAAATGCAGAGAACATCGCAAAGACCTGTACATGGCATTCATTGATCTGTCCAAGGCCTTCGATACAGTAAACCGGGACTTGCTGTCGGAAGTACTTGGAAAACTAGGTGTACCAGCAAAGTTTTGCAACCTACTGCGACAGCTACATGATGGCATGCAGGCCTGTGTGAGCAACGGCGGCCAACAATCCCCATTTTTCAGTGTGAATGTGGGGGTCAAGCAAGGGTGTGTCCTTGCCCCAACCATATTCAACATGTTCATTTCCACTGTCACCCTCCTGTCCCATAAACACCTGGACCCCACAGATGGGATTCAGATACAATACCGGCTAGATGGTAACCTTTTTAACATCCGTCGCCTCCAAGCCACCACTAAACTCACCACCCAGCACATTCTGTAACTACAGTATGCAGATGACTGCGCTGTACTTGCACACTCACCAGAGTCTCTCCAGCGCGCACTGAATGTGGTAGCCTCCATCTACAGTGCCATTGGTCTTCAGATAAACACCAAGAAAACAGTGCAGGAGTACACTCCCCAGCCAAACACGCCAATCTTCACCCTTGACGGGCACCCATTAGCCACCGTCCCCCATTTTACCTACCTCGGTAGCACCCTGTCGCCATCCTGCACCATTGACGATGACGTCCAGGCCCGTATTGGCCTGGCCTCTGCTGCCTTTGGAAGGCTACGGTCCAGGGTTTTCTTGAACAGGAATCTAACCATCTCCACCAAGACAGCCGTGTATAAGGCAGTCTGCCTCTCCACGCTGCTCTATAGTTCTGAAACCTGGACACCCTATCAGAGGCACATCCAGAGTCTCGAGGCCTTCCACATCCGCTGCCTCCAAAGGATCCTAGGTCTAACCTGGGAAGACAGGGTGCCACCAGGGAATCACTCATCTTCAGGAGAAGTTCACAGAGCGGAGAGCACAGCGGCGTGCACAAAGACACCAACGTGCCACAGCACCAGCGACCATCACTGCTGCCTTCCCCTGCCCCTCCTGTGACAAAGTCTGTGGATCACGCATAGGCCTGAGCAGCCACCTGGCTATGCACAGGCGAAAGGCACAACAATAACCAATCCAATACTTCGTTTAGAGCAATGTCATCATCGACATCGATGGACTGCCATAAGCAAGTAAGTAAGCAAGTCTCCTGCCTGAGGGTAGAGGGGAGAATAGTGTGTGTCCAGGGTGAGAAGAGTCAGCTGTGATCCGACCCACACGCCTCCTGGTCCTGGAGGAGAACAAGTCCTGGAGGGATGGGAGCTTGCAGCCAATCACCTTCTCAGCAGCATGTACAATGTGCTGCAGTCTATTCTTATCCTGGACTATGGCGCCGTGTGATTGGACCGGCACGCAAAGGCAGTGCCTTTAAGGTTTATTGGCGCTCTGTACTGATCCCTACGTCCGTGTACCACTTCGTACAGTGGTGTTTTAAAAAGTCATAAATGTTACTTTTTGAAACCGATACCGATAATTTCCGATGTTACATTTTAAAGCATTTATCGGCCGATAATATCGGCAGTCCGATATTATCGGACATCTCTAGTTTTGTTTTTTCTTTGGCTGTTTGCGGCGCTCATTCTAAAAAGTAGGCGTAGCCAACAGTCATAAATTAAAGTGGAGTGGGACAAGCGGTAGACAATAGATGGATGGATGGATGGATAGTTTGTTTACATTTTAAAGGGAAACTGCATTTTTATTTTATTTGACCTATTGTTCACAATCATGAGAGACAAGAAGACAAAAGTTTTTGGGTTTTGTTGCAATCTAACATGTAAAAATGAGCTCATTCTTGGTGGCTAGCAATGCAGCTAATGGGAGCAATAAATTCTACTTCCAAATCACTTTAGAAATGCATTCAAAACCGTCAAAATTACTTAATTTACCTTCTGTAACCTGTATAATAACCAAGCTGTAGTGACATTGTTATTGTAAGAGCGAACATTGAGGAACTCTTTTTCTAGCGTAGTAACATCGGCGTGCTACCGTATTAGCCGAAAAAGCTAACTACGGAAAGGGATAAGCTAGCTTCTACTTCAGCACAAAGCACGTTTGAGTTTGTAATGCACAACACAATGCGATAAGACACCAATCTGTACTGATTGAAAAACATGAACGATCATATTACAGTATATGTAAAGTGTTAGCCCACATTTCATGTTTTGTTTGTACACAGCTAGCCAGACAGCATATGTACTGTAGTTGTAATAACATGCATGATGATCAATGTAAAGTGTGACTCACTCGATGGACAGTTGTCTGTTTAATCCAGCTGGCAGGGGACATTTTTTTATGGTTTATTTGGGAAGCACTCCATTTATGTTGGAATAGTATGGATTCCAATTCAACATTTGCTTCACTTTCACCTCACTCTCTCGGCTTCCTTCTGCTCCAACGTCTTACTCTTCCGTCGTGCTCGCTTCTAGAAACAGTCGTTCATCTTCCATATATTCAGATTTTAAAAAATACGATTGTGAAATCTTGTTTTTCCAGAGATAGTCGTCTTCGTTGTTTGTTACCGAATCTGCCATGATAAGAAGACCACACGCCTTTGTTTCCGGAAGTAGGACACACAGTTGTTGCCAGAAGTCAGAAGGGCGCTGCTTTGGAAACGAAAATAAATGCGCAGAGGAATTAGTTCCGGCAATGACTAAAATGACCAAAATACAGTAAATATTGAACATATTACATATTGTTATGAACGTGTCTGTTACTAAATTATATATAGACTTGCAGTGTGTATATAAAACGTTGCTGGAGGGTTTTGAAGTTGTTTTAGAGGGCTTTGAAGGCTACAATGGTGACTCCCATTTGCCGCATCTTCCAAGCGTTTTTTATCATCTTTATCACCCCAAAAGATTTAGATGAGTTGTAGATAGTAGTTTTACTTTTGTGTAGCTATTGTGTATTATTGACTTTGTTTTGTTCAAACAATTTTTTGCAAAGCAAGAGAATATGAAACAAGTTTAAATAGTGTGTTGATATTGCTAAATTAACAATAACACTCACCATAAATACATTGAAAAATGTACAATTAATACATGTGATCGGTATTGGTATTGAAGTGAAGTGAAGTGAATTACATTTATATAGCGCTTTTTCTCAAGTGACTCAAAGCGCTTTACATTGTGAAACCCAATATCTAAGTTACATTTAAACCAGTGTGGGTGGCACTGGGAGCAGGTGGGTAAAGTGTCTTGCCCAAGGACACAACGGAAGTGGCTAGGATGGTGGAAGCGGGGATCGAACCTGCAACCCTCAAGTTGCTGGCACGGCTGCTCTACCAACCGAGCTATACCGCCCCAACTTTTTATTGGCCTATCTCATTCATGGATTATTAGTATCAAAATCAGCAGTTTACAATCCTGATCGGAACACCCCTAATTTTAAGTCGTTAACTTCTTTTCACACTTGAAGAACAAACAAATGATTAAAAAGTGAACTATATCTGTGACAAATTCATCTTATTTAAGTAAGAATTTTACTATTGGAATTATTTTTTTATTATACGCATTAAATATTGCTAATAAAGGTTTTTTGATGGTGACAGTTTTACCCTGGAACAGATTATTTACATGACATCCTAAGAGACTGGAATGGATGTCTCTGTTTTTAATTTTTTTGTCAACATTTTATTTGTGCTATTCACCAAACAGAACAAAGTTAAAAAAATACATCTCTGGCATCTCTTGGTGGCCAATGAAGCACTTTGTTCTTTCTGTCGCCATAAAAACATTATCTAGTGAAGCAATAACAGACAATGAATGTCTACAAATCGTTGTCATTGTTTAACTTCTGTTGTCCTGTCAGCCGGAGGCAGAGGAATCGGATGGCAGCACGCCGTCAAGAATGCCTCCCCAGGCAGAACACAGACACTCTTTGTCATCAGAGTGAGTTATAATGGCAAATGTCACCCAGCGTCATACTTGTGTAACTCACGCTTCCCCGTCTTGTTTCTCCCCTGGCCACAGCAAAGACGTGGTGCGGCTGATGATGAATAAAATCTTCCAGAGCATCGAGACGGAGCTTAATAGCCTCATCGCTTTGGGGGACAAGATTGACAGCTTCCACTCGCTGTACATGTTGGTGAAAATGAGTCACCACGTGTGGACGGCCGAGAACGTGGACCCGGCCTCTTACCTCAGCACCACGTTGGGAAACGTCTTGGTCACCGTCAAGAGGAACTTTGACAAATGCATCGTAAGTATAGGTTGAAGAGAGTTGATTATTCCTATGACCAGGCTTGTGGTTATAGACATCAGGTTTACGTTGTGTTACATTATGTTTTGTGGGTTATTAGAGTAAGACAATGTGAGTAACTACTACAGCTCTGAATCTTTGGGCACCTCACGATTCGATTCTTGGGGGTAACAATTCAAATCACAATCGATTCTTGATTCAAAAGGATTCTCGATTCAAAATCAAACTTTTTTAATAACATTGGATGCCAGTTCTATGATTAAGTACATTCCTCCATAAAATAGATAACAGCTCTGATAAATGTCTAAATTATTTAAGAGAAAACTGGTTTTGTTTAATACAATTCTACCCAAACATTTGAGGAAGTAAAATACAAATAAGGCAACAAGAGAAGTATCCAACATTTCTCTTTTGTAAAGTAAAACAGATATGGGCATCTACAATATGATTTGCCTGAGTGTCCTCACAAGACAGATTTAAAAAATAAAATAAAATACTTTTTTTTTCTTTTTTCTTTTTTTTAATACATTTTTGATTTTTAAAAAATCTATAAAGAATTGTTACAGGTAAGAATCGCGATTCATTCGGAAAAAAAACCCAGAATAACTACTAGTTTTTGATGTTACGGGTAGTAAGGCATAAGTAATCAAAAAGTCAGACCATAGGGCGCATTACGGCGCACTGCCGATAAGCGGGTCTATTCATGTCTATTTTCATACAAAAGGCGCACCACACTTTAAGGGCATTAAAGGAGTCATATTATGTATTTTTTTCTACATTTAAAACGGTTCCTTGTGGTCCACATAACATATAATGGCGGTTCTTTGGTCAAAATGTTGCATAGATTGTTTTACAGACCATCTCCAAGCTGCTTTCTGACCATCTCTACAGGATGCGCCACTTTTTGGGTGGTATTATTTACATGCCTTCACTTCAACTGCATCTTCTCCCCGTCATCTTTGTTGTACTGGTAGTTTTTAGCGCTGCCATAGCGAGTCTACTAACAAATATAAGTTAGAACTGTACACTACATTGTATTAGAAAAGGCAACAGCGGAAGATGAACGCCCCACAACAAGAGGATAGAGAAAAAGAAGGAGCTTATTGACTACAATGGCGAACGCGCGCACATTATTTGGGACTTATGCAGATCCCAAATACACAACAGCCGGGACCAATAGGTAAGAAAAGTTGGTTTTGCAAAATATTGTGGAACAAAACGCCAGATATGTCTCCTAATAGGTGCCATGTTGGGGTTCATATATATACACACCATAATAATGCTTGTATGTTGAAGTACAGCATGTATGACTACGGTAGCCGTAATGCTCCAACAATCCAAAAAGTTGTACAAAAACATTGTGACAGATTTTTGAGCACAGTGTGTAATGTTTTTATATTGTCATTTAGACATCAAAGTTATTGTGTTGCTTGCTTACGGGTACTTGCTAGCGTCATTTATTGACATGGGGGCATCAACCTGCAGTCCACACTTTTTTCTTATGTGTGACTGCCATCCACTGGTCCCACTTATCATTACACCATGTACCAAATAAAATGAGTTTGAAGTCGGTAAGCACAACCATAATGAATCCATACATTAGGCCAGGGGTGTCAAACGTACGGCCCGAGGGCCGGATCAGGCCCGCGAACAGGTTTTATCCGGCCCGCGGGGTGAGTTTGCTAAGTATAAAAATTAACCGGAAATTTTTGAATGAAAGAAACAGCTGTTCTAAATGTGTCCACTAGATGTCGCAATAGCAATTATTTGTATCTTTGTAGATGATGTGTACAAAATGAACCACATGGTGTTAATACATCAGTCGAGGAAAATGATCAGACTACATAAATAACATACTGTAATTTGATTTTGATATAATTTTTTATCTTGATTGATTGAAAATTAACACCAATGAGGTGACTGATGAACATTATCATATAATTTATTCAGAAAATATAAATAACGACAAATAAAATAAAATATGAATAACGACAAATAAAGATAGAATACTAATTAATATATATATATATATATATATATATATATATATATATACAAATATATATATATATATATTTGTATGTATATGTATATATATATATATATATATATATATATACAAATATATATATATATTTGTATGTATATGTATATATATATATATATATATATATATATACAGTGTTTCCGATAAACTGCCAAGATACCTGTGGCGGTGGGGGCGTGGCTATGGACGTGGTCACCATGACATCATCGAGTAATTTGCATAATTTACTACAATGATATGATTTTCTCTAAAAAGGCTCAAAAAATGTATACTTACTAATTAATAATAACAGTTTTGTTTTAAACGTCCATCCATCCATCCATCCATCCATTTTACAATATAATTACAACAATTTATGTACATATTTATATACAGATTTGAACAATAAGTTATTCACTGAAATATATTTATTAATTGTGGTTCTTACAAAAAATATATCTTATAAAATATAAAAGCTAAAATGTCTCTTAAAGCTATGCCCCTTTAATTAGTGCATACTAAATCATTTAACTTTAGCCTACTACTACAACCATATTATTTACCAGCAACATAAAGTGAAACAGAGGCAGAGGTGTCCTGCCACAGTCAGTAACAAATAAACAGAAAACAGTAGTGGTCAAATACAAATAAGGCAACAAGAGAAGTATCCTACACTTCTCTTTTGTAAAGTAAATCTGAACAGCCTATATGGGCATCTACATCAACTATATGATTTGCCTGAGAAGCTGGAAAGGACAAAAAATAAATAAATAATTTTAATTATTATTATTTTTTAATTTGTGGTGGACGTAATTCTTTCATGGCGGGCCGCCACAAATAAATGAATGTGTGGGAAACACTGATATATATATACATATATATATATATATATATATATATATATATATATATATATATATATATATATATATATATATATATATATATATATATAACCGCAACATGTAAGTGTAAAAAAAACAACGTTATGATTTGTAAATTTTCAGAATGTGCTTGTTCTATTTTTAAACAAAGAAAACAATCTGAAGTTGTCTTTATTTTTAAGTTATCGTGCCGTGATTTTACCAGTCCGGCCCACTTGGGAGTAGATTTTTCTTCATGTGGCCCCCAATCTAAAATGAGATTGACACCCCTGCATTAGGCGCACCAGGTTATAAGGCGCAGTCGATTTTTGAGAAAATGAATGGATATTAAGTGTGTTTTATAGTCCGAAAATTACGGTAACATACACTGCTTTTCTCGTTTTTTTAAAACGTATTTCCTGCTGTTGCATCAACTTTGTCGTTAATACGAAGAGCTTGACTAACTAAAAAGAGCATCACTTTAAGATTTCAGATTTGATTCAATTGATTTATTACCACATATGTATATTTCTAATATAATCACATCAAATGTTTATTATTTATGTGGCTTTATTGACAGTATATTTTCAAAATAAAACCCTTCCATCCATCCATTTCTACCGCTTATTCCCTTCAGGGTGGCGGGGGGCGCTGGAGCCTATCTCAGCTACAATCGGGCGGAAGGCGGGGTACACCCTTGACAAGTCGCCACCTCATCGCATGGCCAACTCAGATACAGACAACATTCACACTCACATTCACACACTAGGGCCAATTTAGTGTTGCCAATCAACCTATCCCCAGGTGCATGTCTTTGGAGGTGGGAGGAAGCCGGAGTACCCGGAGTGAACCCACGCAGTCACGGGGAGGACATGCAAACTCCACACAGAAAGATCCTGAGCTCCCGAAGATCCCGAACTAATTGCTACAAAAACGAATTATACAGTCCAAAAGCAAAAACCCATCTTCCTCCTCAAAATAGACCCAATCTCAGATTGTGTGTATTATTGTACATTTCCAACTATTTAGGATGGGGGATACGATAGGATAGACTTTATTCATCCCACAGTTTGGAAATGATGTGGTTCCAAAGCAGATACAAAAAATCTGCAGAAAATATTGTAAAATAAAACACATGAAAACAATAGGGAAACATGAAAGGACATAAAAAAAATGGTAAACAAGGACAGATGTGATGCAACCAGCTGCCACTTCAGCAGTGCCATTTCTACATTAGACTTAGATAAACTTTAATGATCCACGAGGGAAATTGTTCCACACAGTAGCTCAGTCACAAAGGATGGAAATGATAAGGATGGAGAGGATAATGCACACAAGGGCACAAAAAGAGGGCAAAAACAAAATGTATAAAGTAGACTAAAAGACATACATACACATACAGCTACAAAATAAAAACATGATGAAAAAACAAAAAAGAGCAATAATAATACACATTGCACACATACAATTACACCATGCATAGACAAACAACAAAAACACAATTACAACACCCACTTACACGGCCAAAGACAGGAACAGGCCCAACAAAGCAACCAAGAGAGCCGACTGCGTCTTAGGCTGTCCACTAGCTCTCAGCGAATGTCCAGTCCCCGCAGATTAGCAACAATCCGTCCAGGAGCTCAACGAAGCTCAACTCGAGCTCCACAGCCTCGTCCATCTCTTCCTTCGCATCTCCTACGGTCTTTCCACGCTGACATTGTGGTGTGGCAGAGAGTTAGTAGCTGGATCAAACACAGTGACTTTACAGTCTAAATCCTGTACATTATTATTACATGACATCATAAAACTGTTTCTGGTACATTAATTCTATTGTTTTTAGATATTGCTTAACTAGTTTATTTTTATTTTTAAACGGCATGTTGAATGTAAAAATTGGTGGTGTTTCGGGGTGCAAGCACCAATTAAATTGACTTGATTTGAGATACAAGTGTTTCGAGTTACTTTGTATATATAAATGCATAATTATATTGATATAAAATCCACACCAAACGTACACAGTCGCGATGTCATTAAGTCTATCTACATGATTAGCGTGTAATTCCTTGCAAATTAATGTCATAGTTTTATAATACATTTTTGGTTTATTTGGCCAGATCTTTGATAATAGAAAAATAGTTTTAGTAAGATTAGTACCATCGCTGTTTTGGCATTGTTTTAGTATTAGAATTAAATTCTGCTGTTTTTTTTCTGTGAAAATAACGCAAAAGTAGTATGACGCATTACAATTCAGGGTGGGTAATATTTAAAAAAGCATTACTTTTAAAAGATTAAATGAAAGTATATTTTTCATTATCACGAATAGCGCGTTTTACGTGGGGGAAAAGGCAGTATTATAAGATATAGCTGAGAATGTGTATTTCTTTTTCACAGTCTGGTCAGATAAGGCAAATGGAGGAAGTGAAGATATCCAAGAAGAGCAAAGTGGGAATCCTGCCTTTTGTCACCGGCTTCGAAGAGTTTGCCGAGTTGGCTGAAACCATCTTCCGGAATGCGGAGCGCCGAGGGGACCTGGATAAAGCCTACGTCAAACTCATCAGGGCGGTCTTCATGAACGGTGAGAACGCGAGAGAGCACTTTTTGTTTAAATAGAGGCTCTGACAATGCACTGTCTTCATCAGTGGAGAAGGTGGCCAATGAAAGCCAGAAGACGCCGAGGGATGTTGTGATGATGGAGAACTTCCACCACATCTTTTCCACGCTGTCCCGACTGAAGATCTCTTGCCTGGATGCAGAGAGGCGAGATGCCAAGTACAAGTACACTGACCACTTGCAGTCCTATGTCATCAACTCCTTGGGCCAGCCTTTGGAAAAACTCAACGTAAGAAAAATGTTGCACTAACAAAAACCAGACATTTTGCAAGCGCTGTTTGATTTTTATGGTTCCTTTGCAGCATTTTTTTGAGGGGGTAGAAGCCCGCGTGGCGCAAGGCGTCCGGGAGGAGGAGGTGAGCTACCAGCTGGCCTTCAACAAGCAAGAACTACGCAAGGTCATCAAAGAATACCCCGGCAAAGAGGTTAAAAAGGGTCTAGATAACCTCTACAAGAAGGTTGACAAACACTTGTGTGAAGAGGAGAGTCTTCTACAGGTGAGGTCTCTTGCCTTTTCAAAGTGCCCACTCTTCTTTTTTGTAACTTTTTTTTCTTTGCAGGTGGTGTGGCACTCCACACAAGACGAGTTCATTCGCCAGTACAAGCACTTTGAAGATTTGATCGGCAGATGTTATCCTGGATCTGGAATCACCATGGAGTTCACAATTCAGGACATGCTGGAGTATTTCTCCAGTATCGCTCAGTCGCATTAATTTAACCATGCTGCCATCCAGTCTGACCATAACAATGACTCACTACTGTCACACGCTGGCTGAACATACACCAGTCGGTTTATTCCCTCAAGAGTTTGTTTCCCTGGTGCACGTATCTCATTCATTGTTAATAAAACTGCACTCTTAATCTCATCCTTCTATTGTTTTAAACTCTTCAATTGTATACGGAATTTTTAGTTTTTTTAAGAAACATGGGTAGATTTGTTTTCTGCTGATTTTGACCTTTTAAGGCTATGAACTCAAACTTTCGCCCTTTTTTCAGGAGATTGCAATGCCCATTTTTTGCCTCTTTTACATTTTAATGCTCCACTAATCTATGGAGAGAAATCAATTCAAGTCAAACTTTATTGTCAATCAGACCAAGCAATAGTACATTACACAGCAGACTGAAATTGCGTTTCTCCCATACTGCAATGTGCAATAATAAAACAGGATTTGACACACACTAAGCATAAACTAAACATAGATATTTAACAGATAAACAAATGACAGTGAGCTGTGTGTATTTTTATGCCACAAAAAAAAAAGGATTAATAACCAAAAAAAAACTGAAAGATTTGTAACCTGGAAAAAGATTTGCAAACACAAAACACTGTTTTGTAAAAAATACATATTTGCAAACAAAAAAATTGATTTAAAATGTAAAGTTTGCAAACAAAAACGTTTTGGTTGAAAAACTTTTTGATATATATTTTTGGGTTGCAAATCTTTTTTTGTTGTTTTGTTGCAAGTCATTTATTCGGTTTATAAATGGTAAATGTTTTTTTTTTTGTTTATGACTATGGATAGATAGATGACTTAACAACCGCCCCCCCCAAAAAAACTTTTTTTAAAAAAAGATTTGTAAACAAAAAAAATTGAAAACCCCCAAAAAATTATTTTAACCAAATCAAAGAATTCTAGCCAAAACTTATTTTGTTAGAAAAAATGTTTTATTCCATATATGTTCTTGTTTGAAAATATATATATTTTTAATTTCAAGTCTATTTTTTGTGTTAAAAAACGTAGGTGTGATTGCTATCTACTGGTCACACTTCTGATTACACCATGTACCAAAAAAAAACATTTTCAAGGTCAGTATGCGCAACCAGAATTAGTGCAATCATAAGTCACACCGGGTTATGAGGCGCACTAAATATGGTAATTTGTAGTACATTTAAGTTGATGTAGAGAACATAAAAAGTATGTCGGAGTTTAAATCAAACCTCTTGTGGTTCTAAAAAACAGAAAGACACTGTGTTCCTGCAACATGCAAATCGAGACAAGAAAATATGATTGCCTGAGTGTGTTTAAATAAAAAAAATACGCTAAAGGCGCAGGCGCTTTGCTATACATAGAGGCGAACAAAGATGTAGTCAAACCGATGACACCTTGAACATCAAGAAAACTTGTTTATTTGCACACACACACTTAATATACAATGTAAAAAAACAAAACAAGAAAAGCAACAAGAAAAGGCACGTCACCAATAAATTAATAAATAAAAATTAAGTTTAGGGAGGTCTTGTCTTGCAAGTTCCGCCTCCAGCAGCTTTCTGGTGTGGCTCATCAGCTTGACAATCTACTTCAGCCATGCCACCAGCTGATCTTTGTACTCAACTTTCTACTTCAGCCATGCCACCAGCTGATCTTAGTTCTCCACTTCCTTTTCCAGCAAGGCCACCAGCGGATCTTTGTCCTAAACTTTCTACTTCAGCAATGCCACCAGCTTGTCTTGGTTCTTGACTTCCTTCTCCAGCAAGGCCACCAGCTGATCTTAGTCCTCGACTTCCTTCTCCAGCAAGGCCACTAGCTGATCTTTGTCCTCAACTTTCTACTTCAGCCATGCCACCAGCCGATATTGGTTCTTGACTTCCTTCTCCAGCAAGGCCACCAGCTGATCTTAGTCCTCGACTTCCTTCTCCAGCAAGGCCACTAGCTGATCATTGTCCTCAACTTTCTACTTCAGCCATGTCACCAGCCGATATTGGTTCTTGACTTCCTTCTCCAGCAAGGCCACTAGCTGACCTTAGTTCTCCACTTCCTTCTCCAGCCATGCCACCAGCTGATCTTAGTCCTCGACTTCCTTTTCCAGCAAGGCCACTAGCTGATCTCTGTCCTCAACTTTCTACTTCAGCCATGCCACCAGCTGATCTTAGTCCTCCACTTCCTTCTCCAGCCATGCCACCAGCTGATCTTAGTTCTCCACTTCCTTCTCCAGCCATGCCACCAGCTGATCTTAGTTCTCCACTTCCTTTTCCAGCAAGGCCACCAGCGGATCTTTGTTCTAAACTTTCTACTTCAGGCATGCCACCAATTGGTCGAGGACTAAGATCAGTTAACTGATATAGTCCTCGACTTCCTTCTCCAGGAAGGCCGCCAGCTGATCTTACACTTATATATATATATATATATATATATATATATATATATATATATATATATATATACAGTATATATATATGTGTGTGTATATATATATATACAGTATACATAAAGATTTGTAAACAATACGTTTTTAGTTTGAAAATGTGTTTTATTTCAAATCTATTTTTTTGGTTTGAAAATTTATTTTTTTATTCCACGTCAACTTTTTTTTCAAGTTGGAAATTTTTTTAGGTTGAAAAAAAAAGGCCTCTTTTTGTTTGGTTAAAAGCCAAAGCCCCTCCCGTGCAGTTCACACGGGCGACGCTGGTGTGCACAACAAACATCTCTTTCAAACTTAAAACGTCACCAAACTTCAAAAAAAAATACGCAAAATGTAATTAAAATGGTTCTGTTATGAATGCACCCAAAGCAGGCACTTCGCGGGTCCAAATGGTCGTTTGGGACGTGAGCTATCAGACAAAACTAGTTCCATCCGTCTGAGGTAAGTAGAAGACAATGTTGAGGTTTTACTTATGAAACGTCCAACTTACTGACAACCGAAATCTCTCTGAAAGTTTATATTTCATATTTTGGTGAGTGACTGGCTAATAAATTAATAATGAGGCAAATGCATCAGTGACTCGCTACTTCGTAGCTGTTGGCTAGCTAGCGCCCCCTAGCGGCTATAGTGGAGTTAGCAAACATTAAAAAGCTTAGCTGTTGTGTATTTGATCATGTTATCCTTTAATTAAAGTCATGGAAAGCAGCATCGAGAAGTTTGTCAACTTGAGAAAGCGTCTTGGCCAGCTGGGTTACAAGCATCCTCTTGGAATAGAATCACTGCCACTAGTTGAGAAACTATTCAGGTAAACACACACCTTTGGCACTAATTGTACGTCCACTTTTAACCCAGTTATTCAAATGAATGAACTACTTCTCCATTGCAGCGATCTAGTCCGTACTACTGAAAGCCTGCGCAATGCAAGACTGTCACAAGGGAAGAACGAGAAAGAATGCCTCAACTGTGATGTTCTTCTGGAGCCATACAGGGCAGATAATGCCCGACTGGTCAAGGAGAACAATGAAGTCCACCAGGAGCTTCTGAAGGTGAAGGAGGAGAAGGACCATGCCACCAAAGGTATTCATCATCAATCCTATTCTGGCGTCCTGCTATACACTAATATTATGAGCCTAAATGTCTGCCTATTTTCAGAGCTGAAAACCCGCATCAGAAAACTGGAACACCAGACTTGTGACCTGACATTCCTTAACAACCAATACATGCACAACCTGCGCTGCCTGGAGAAAGACGGCAAAACCAAAACCGAGCGCATCCTGGAGCTCCAGGAAAAGAACTTGCAAGCAGTGGTGCAGACGCCAGGTAGTATCCAATGTTTGATGATGATGATAGTAACACAACTGTGATAATATTCCGCATACTACAGTCAAGGATGTAGGAAATAGTTTAATACTGGGGGGAGGCACCAATTGCTGTAAAAAAAAAAAATATATATAGATATACGTCAGGTCAGGAAAAAACACAGAGGCTATATCATCCCTACAAGCCTGTTTCGCAGGTTTCCCTGCTCGTCACTGAGCACTGTATAACGGATAAACCACAGAAACCCCGACTATATATATAGATAGATATATTTGATGGCATTAATGTATTTACAAGCGAAAATTACATTATAATAATGTACAGTATGAGGATTTGACCTAAAACAAATCTATATCATCCCTACAAGCCTGTTTCGCAGGTTTCCCTGCTCGTCACTGAGCACTGTATAACGGATAAACCACAGAAACCTCGACTATATACACTACCGTTCAAAAGTTTGGGGTCACATTGAAATGTCCTTATTTTTGAAGGAAAAGCACTGTACTTTTCAATGAAGATAACTTTAAACTAGTCTTAACTTTAAAGAAATACACTCTATACATTGCTAATGTGGTAAATGACTATTCTAGCTGCAAATGTCTGGTTTTTGGTGCAATATCTACATAGGTGTATAGAGGCCCATTTCCAGCAACTATCACTCCAGTGTTCTAATGGTACAATGTGTTTGCTCATTGGCTCAGAAGGCTAATTGATGATTAGAAAACCCTTGTGCAATCATGTTCACACATCTGAAAACAGTTTAGCTCGTTACAGAACCTACAAAACTGACCTTCCTTTGAGCAGATTGAGTTTCTGGAGCATCACATTTGTGGGGTCAATTAAACGCTCAAAATGGCCAGAAAAAGAGAACTTTCATCTGAAACTCGACAGTCTATGTCCTTAGAAATGAAGGCTATTCCACAAAATTGTTTGGGCGACCCCAAACTTTTGAACGGTAGTGTATATTGAATGAATGAATGCATTTATTTATTCCGGCAGACATATATAGCAACACTTCATCACTCTTTGTAATTTGACAGACATGCAACGGCACCCACCGAAAAGGGATACGGGAAAAAAAGCAAGAATGCTTATCCATGTCCATTTATAGATAGATATATTTGATGGCATTAATGTATTTGCAAGACAAAATTACATTATAATAATGTACAGTATCAGCATTTGACCTAAAAAAAAAAAATGTGTTAACATTTTTGTCAAAGCAATCTGATTTGTCATTTTTTTTGTGAACTCTTAAACTTCAAAAACTATTGATCCACAAGAGGAATTGTTTGACACACAATAGCTCAATTGTAAAATGATGAAAATCTCAGGAGCTACTGTGATCTGCCGCCACTCTTTTGGGCACACATCAAAACCATGTGGTTGCAGTGCAGGCTAAAAAAAGTCCACAAAGAACAAGGCAAAAAAACGGGGAAACAAGAGAGAAACATTAAAGAACACAAAGCACATAGGCGACATTAGGCCCTTTTCTTCCAAAAGTTCAGGAACTTTAAGTTCCTGGAACGTCAAGTTCCTGGAACTAAAGTTTCTTGTAGAATCCTATTTTCAGTCACAAATCCGACTGAAATGCTTGCACTGTACAGCCTTGAACACTGACAAAGTTATAGACTAGTGGTCATACCAGAATAAAGATAACCTAACTCAAAATGAAATGGTTTCTAAATATGAATATAAACAAACCGCAAGACGTTATAAATGAGCAATATTTATGGCAACGTATCAGTTTAAAGGCGTGCTGTGTACACATTTCCTATAGTTTGTATTGTATTTATTGTTAGCTTTCATGTTTAATTTGTATTTAGTTATTTGCTGTATCAATTCAATCCTGTGATTATATTGATGGAGCACTATAAACTTGAGCTAATGAGAAATATGCATGGGTGTTAGTCGGCCGTGTCCTAGGTGGAAAAAAGCGCAGCATCCCTTTCAGGCGTCCGAGGATGCAAACAGATGAGCTCATCCCTCCACCCGCGACATCAGCTTACCCCGTACCCCAGCCAGGCGACCCGTACACAGCAGATCTCCTGCAGTTGGCTGATAAAAGGTATGCGGTGTATTCATTCTTTTCTCATGTGCTTTGCATGAAGTGCTTACGCCATTTTGATTCGAAGAATTCTTGAGCTGGAGGAAGAAGTCACAAAAATCCACTATGCGCTGGAAGATTCCCATGAATGTATACAACTGTTAAATACTCAAGTAAGTAAACAGGCAAATGGTTGATTTATGTACTGTCATGAGGTTGATCATCTTTTCCAACTGTTTCTTGAAGGTGTCCGAGAGGGACAGAGAGATCGAGCGTTTGAATCGTTCACTTCACGGAGGGCGACCCCGTGATGTCATCTCTTTGGAGGCTCAGAACATCAGCAATGAAAAACGGATTGCCCAACTTAACCTTCAAGTGAGTCACCCATTGAAGAATTATCCTGCATTCTTTTGGTGGATTGTGTGTTAATTGTGCTCTACACAGATCGATTTCTTGCAAGACAACAATAGGACGCAACAGCAGATGTTGGAGAGACTGCAGCCGAATGGGATGGAGATGGATAAGGAGCGGGCCTTGGAAATGGCTGATCAGGAGTTGCTAGATACTAAAGTGAGATTATAGAGTTAAGACGTAGAAAGAAAATACCTCTATATCAAAGCTTTGTTTTACTTCTTTACAGGAAACAAATAGTCGTCAAAGGGAGGTCATTGAAAATTTTAAGGACAACTTTAAAAAGATAAGAGCGGTGAGTGTTTTGTGAAACTGAAAATAAGCCTCAAAGTTAAAGCCCATGGTTCCGTTCACTCATTCACTAGCATGTCATACAACACGTAATAAAGCTGATTCTGATTCTAATAAGCACCTGTGCAACACATGTGTTGTGTAATTAGTGGCGTTGCTCTTCTTTCCAGCAATTGATGATGACCTACACCTTGCTTAGTGGAAATTAATTAAAAAGAAAAAACCCTCAAAATAATCCACAAATTCAAAGATTGATCAAGCACGAGCACATAAGCTTGTGTAACACAACACACGTCATGTACTTAAAGGCCTACTGAAAGCCACTACTACCGACCACGCAGTCTGATAGTTATATATCAATGATAAAATCTTAACATTGCAACACATGCCAATATGGCCGGGTTAGATTAGTAAAGTGCAATTTAAAATTTCCCGCAAAATATCCAGCTGAAAACGTCTCGGTATGATGACGTCTGCGCGTGACGTCACGGATTGTAGCGGACATTTTGGGACACCATTGTGGCCAGCAATTAAGTCGTCTGTTTTCATCGCAAAATTCCACAGTATTCTGGACATCTGTGTTGGTGAATCTTTTGCAATTTGTTCAATGAACAATGGAGACAGCAAATTAGAAAGCTGTGGAGAACTGGGACAACAGAGACTCTTACCAGGAGGACTTTGAGTTGGATAGCAGACACGGTACTGTGAGTACGCAGCTGCGGCTTCCAAACATTTGATCGCTTGCCCGTACGTGCGTGCCGCTATGTGCATGTCACGTACGTAACTTTGGGCAAATATATGTGCTGTATAAACTTTGCGGAGGTGAACGGTACTTTGGGCTGTGGGATTGAGTGTGTTGTGCGGGTGTTTGATTTGTATTGGCGGGTTATATGGACGGGAGGGGGGAGGTGTTTGTTATGCGGGATTAATTTGTGGCATATTAAATATAAGCCTGGTTGTGTTGTGGCTAATAGAGTATATATATGTCTTGTGTTTATTTACTGTTTTAGTCATTCCCAGCTGAATATCAGGTCCCACCCACCTCTCACAGCATCTTCTCTATCTGAATCGCTTCCAATGCCCTCTAGTCCTTCACTTTCACTTTCCTCATCCACGAATCTTTCATCCTCGCTCAAATTAATGGGGAAATCGTCGCTTTCTCGGTCCGAATCGCTCTCGCTGCTGGTGGCCATGATTGTAATGTTCTCTACTAAATCCTTTCAGCAAAAATATGGCAATATCGCGAAATGATCAAGTATGACACATAGAATGGACCTGCTATCCCCGTTTAAATAAGAAAATCTCATTTCAGTAGGCCTTTAACGGCATTGTTCTTTCTGCCAGCTATTGATGGTAACCCCCATCTTGCACAATTGAAATTCATTTATAAAAGACTGAAAATGATCCACAAATTCAATGTCCATGGTACGCTTGCTCACGCACAAGCACCTGAGGATGTTCTGCCCACTGTCATAAAACTAACGCTATTGTTCCTTCTACTGGTTGTACGTTTGTAAATGATAACCGGCACCTTATATAATAGAAATGAATAGACTCAAAGTAATCCACAAATTCAAAACCCGTAATACACTCGCTCACACATGTGCATATGTGACGTAACTAAGCAACACTCTTGTAGAAGACCCCTAATTGAGCACCTTTGTCATTGTTCAATTTCCTAGGAACATTCCGAGAGAGTGTTTGAGACAAGTTCACTTGCTGACCAGCTGGTGGAGCTCAGAGGGCAGAATGAGAAACTGGAGGCAAAGGTAGACTTCATAGAGACAGAGAAAGTCAGGCTGCAAGACAAAGTGGAGAAGATGATGTCCGCTGGTAAAAAGATGCAGTTTGTTGTTATGGAAATGTGAATTCTCCACCTAAATTGATTGCTTGCTGTTATATAGAAAGAGACGTAGTGCTGGAATTGGAGGCCATGCGAGCAAAACACGGCGTTTGCGGAAGGGATCGCTCCCCGTCGCGTTTAGACGCCTTCGTGAAGAGTCTAGAGGAGGAGAGGGATCGCTACCGCCAGGAAGCCGAACACTGCATGAGATTCAGAGGAGCCAACCGCCCCAGTCGCGGCAGTCCAGACAGGAGCAGAAGTCCAGGGCGCAAGGTAATCAGGGTAAAAGAACATTTTTGATGTCAGTGAGGCGTAAAGCTTGAACTTGCCGACACATTTTCAGGGAGGCGTTGAGGAATCTGAGTTTCTCGCTTTATTGAAGGAAAGAGATGAGATGAAGGCGGCTCTGGTGGACGTGGAGAAGCACGCGGAAGACATCCAGACGAAAGTGAAAGCTCTTAGCGCTGAAAGAGACCACTTCAAAATTATGTTTTACCAGGTGACCTACACCTGACATGATTTCTTTACACCTGAAAGTATCTAAAGCTTTTTTGATTTATGCAGACACAAGAGAAGCTGGAGGATGCCCGTGTAAGCTCAAGCACATCTGATGACGTCTTGAACTTAAGAGAGGAGCTAAAGCTGGCAGAGAATGAAATCATGCAGGTTAATGCACAAAGAGAATTACTGATGGAGGAATTTAAGGTTAGTATGTGTCTGTTAATCTATATGAATTGTATTTATTTTGTTACAGATCTTCTTTAACAACAATTAAAGTCATTTATCCCTAATAGTTTTACCTATTATAACCTACTTTATATTTATGATTCCATCCATTTACATATGGATGCCGCGGGAGGACTGTATAATCATTTATGTTTATATTTATGTTTTTTAACTTACTGCATTATTTCAATAGTTTATCCTTATGTTATCAGGGTTTCCCTCAGATTACCAATACACCTGTGGTGGTCGGGGCGTGGCCCGGGGTGGAGTCAATATGACACCATATCATTTTAAAAAGGCCAAAAAAATTACATAAATTTAAAAACAAATCGGTGTTTTTGGTCATTAGTATTGACATATTTTTTATATCCTTTTGTCTAATTCTCAATTGTCGCTACTTATTGTACAATGTACCACAGGCCGTACACCAGTGGCGGCTGCTGGTTTTTCAAGTAGGGAAAGCTAATTTTCATCTAATCCAAACATAAATACTAGAGCTGTCCGATAATGGCTGTAGGAGCCTAAATGCTGTTTGAGTTAATTTACATATTTTATGGAAGGTGCTTTATGTTTATTCAGCCAAAATGGGACTATTTACTTTATTTGCATGCTTAGAATAATTATTACATTTGTCTAAATAATTTGATGACGTAACTGTTTAAATTGCATATATGGCGGAAGGATCTGTGTGGTAGGTTGGTTTTTGGACACTGTGCATTATGGGTAATGACAGTCAGGTGCGGGGGAATTGAGCCACACAGTTTTTTGACCTCACTCTTACTTTTTCTAACTTTTTCTTGCTGTAACAAACTCTGTTTATTTTGCCATTCATTTGTTCCCACATCGTTATTGTTTCACGTTTTTGAATAATTAAGTGACAATAGTAAACGATACCAAACGAAGAGGAGCGTCTGGATATTTGTTTGTTGTCGCCGCAGCAAGCGGGCAGGAGAAAGTAGAGGAGCGTCAAGCTAAAGGCAGCAAGCGGGCAGGAGAAAGTAGAGGAGCGTCAAGCTAAAGGCTTCAATAGGAATCTACAATGGCTTTTTTGCCGATATCCGATATAGTCCAACTCTTAATTACCAATTCCGATATCAACCGATACCGATATATACAGTCGTGGAATTAACACATTATTATGCCTAATTTTGTTGTGATGCCCCGCTGGATGCAATTGAAAAATGTAACAAGGTTTTCCAAAATAAATCAATTCAAGTTATGGAAAAAAATGCCAACATGGCACTGCCATATTTATTATTGAAGTCACAAAGTGCGTCAATCAAAATGGTGTTTAGCCTCAGACAGATCATTGAATCATCTTGTGGAAGCCCAGCGTCCACAGTCCACTTCTCATTCAATTCCAGAGACGCTCTGTGTCTGTGGACGGGACAAAGCCAAACGTTTATCCAATTGGCTGCAGTGGAACAACCCACTCTATGCTTCCCCATTGAAATCAATGGACGCTCAGCTTTAACACTGTCTAATGCACAGTGACGCTAGTACAATGAAGGAGAAAAAGGTTGCGGCAGCTGTCATGAAAGTAGCTGATTCTGAACAAAAGTTGAACATGTTCTAGCACATACTCAGTTAATTAAATGTAAACACAAAAGTACTTATTTGACCCACTTTTTTTGATATATTGGGGGAAGTGAGCTTCCCTTTCACTCTTAGCGCAATCACCACTGTCCCCAGCAGGTCTCTAAGGCAAACAGCCTCTGGCAGGTTAGAACAAGGTGGGTAAAGGAAGTTAGCTAGTTAGATCCGTAACTTCGGGACGAGTAGTATTGGCTTTAAGAACTAGGTCGCGAAGCGGGCTTGGGCGAGCGCCATGGTGAGAGGACTTGCCGGCAGCCACCAGAGCCAAGTTGCGGCCACGCGGACAGCTCCTTGGTCTTACTGCTGAAACCGGTGCCCCACGCAATTTCTCTCCTTGAAGGGGCGCCACTGTCCTCTTAATATTTTAGCTATCCGTGTGTTTATTTTATTTCGGATATATTAAAGTGCGTCCACATTGCAGACATGCTGCTTGTTTTGGTGATAAAAGTCTTTTAGGTGGCTGAATTTTCGGTGCATCAGTAATCAATAGTGCGTAAATAATAGGTTACATACAGTCGCGATCAAAAGTTTACATCCACTTGTAAAGAACATAATGTCATGGCTGTCTTGAGTTTCCAATAATTTCTACAACTCTTATTTTTTTGTGATAGAGTGATTGGAGCACATACTTGTTGGTCACAAAAAACATTCATGAAGTTTGGTTCTTTTATGAATTTATTATGGGTCTACTGAAAATGTGACCAAATCTGCTGGGTCAAAAGTATACATACAGCAATGTTAATATTTGGTTACATGTCCCTTGGCAAGTTTCACTTCAATAAGGCGCTTTTGGTAGCCATCCATCCACAAGCTTCTGGTTGAATTTTTGACCACTCCTCTTGACAAAATAGGTGCAGTTCAGCTAAATTTGTTGGTTTTCTGACAGGGATTTGTTTCTTCAGCATTGTCCACACGTTTAAAAGTCAGGACTTTGGGAAGGCCATTCTAAAACCTTAATTTTAGCCTGATTTAGCCATTCCTTTACCACTTTTGACGTGTTTTTGGGGTCATTGTCCTGTTGGAACACCCAACTGCGCCCAAGACCCAACCTCCGGGCTGATTGTTTTAGGTTGTCCTGAATAATCTGGAGGTAATCCTCCTTTTTC
Source organism: Entelurus aequoreus (assembly GCF_033978785.1). Classification (NCBI taxonomy): domain Eukaryota; kingdom Metazoa; phylum Chordata; class Actinopteri; order Syngnathiformes; family Syngnathidae; genus Entelurus; species Entelurus aequoreus. The sequence goes on along the minus strand of NC_084757.1, from coordinate 14,885,036 downwards.
ATTGTCCCATTTAAAGCACCAGTTCCATTGGCAGCAAAACAGGCCCAGATCATAATACTACCACCACCATGCTTGACGGTAGGGATGGTGTTCCTGGGATTAAAGGCCTCACCTTTTCTCCTCCAAACATATTGCTGGGTATTGTGGCCAAACAGCAACATTTTTGTTTAATCTGACATCACATGGACATAGATAAGACCTTCTGGAGGAAAGTTCTGTGGTCAGATGAAACAAAAATGTTGCTGTTTGGCCACAATACCCAGCAATAATTTTGGAGGAGAAAATGTGAGGCCTTTAATCTCATTAACACCAATTCCTACCGTCAAGCATGGTGGTGGTAGTACTATGTTCTGGGCCTGTTTTTCTGCCAATTCTTCAGGACAACCTAAAATCATCAGCCCGGAGGTTTGGTCTTGGGCGCAGTTGGGTGTTCCAACAGGACAATGACCCCAAACACATGTCAAAAGTGGTAAATGAATGGCTAAATCAGGCTAGAATTAAGGTTTTAGAATGGCCTTCCCAAAGTCCTGATTTAAACGTGTGGACAATGCTGAAGAAACAAGTTCATGTCAGAAAACCAACAAATTTAGCTGAACGGCACCAATTTTGTCAAGAGGAGCAGTCAAAAATTCAACCAGAAGCTTGTGGATAGCTACCGAAAGCGCCTTATTGCAGTGAAACTTGCCAAGGGACATGTAACCAAATATTTACATTGCTGTATGTATACTTTTGACCCAGCAGATTTGGTCACATTTTCAGTAGACCCATAATAAATTCATAAAAGAACCAAACTTCATGAATGTTTTTTGTGACCAACAAGTATGTGCTCCAATCACTCTATCACAAACAAATAAGAGTTGTAGAAAGTATTGGAAACTCAAGACAGCCATGACATTATGTTCTTTACAAGTGTATGTAAACTTGATAGTATATCGATATATATCCACCCATACAATATTAATTTTTATTTGTTTTCAGGTAAACACCCTCATTTTTCAGGAGCGGCTGCTTTTATTTTGCTGTAGCGCCCTAATCAAGTTTCTTTTGTTGGCGTGCTTGTCCTGCAGGTGGAAGGAGAACTGGAAGATGTGCGGTCGGAGGCAGAGCTGCCGAAGAAGCAGCTGGCAAGCAAAAGGCAGATCGTCCGCACCCCGAATACGCTGCTCTCCACCACTCCCCAAAGGGAGTTACAAACCAACCTGGCGGCCAGCGAGAAGGACTCTTAGTAGAAAGCGTGACCGGTTCACCCTGGCCCAAAGGTGAATTCAAAGGTTGTATTTTAAAGGTGAACATTAAACCTTGAGACTTCAGTTCAATGAGTGTCTTAAGGCAACAAACCTTTCAGTTTGGGCCACATACAGAATTATTAAAGAATGTGGAAGTGCACCTTTTTGTGCATTTATGAGAATGTATGAGCTTATTTTGAACACAGACAACCATCTACACATTTGAAACAATTAAGCATCTCCAATACAATATATTCATCTGCAAAAAAAAAACTTTATATCAATTCGTTGCCGGCTGACTGAAGCAGCAACTCAGAATCCTGTGCTAAAATAGTGCATCCTGTTTAGAGACTGTCGCAAAAATCTGTATTGAATTGCACGTAGAGAACATTTTCAATCGTCAATAGCTTTTTGGTCATGTGATCTAAAACCTAAAAAACACTTTAATTTTGTTTGTTCATCATTACTTCACTTGGCTCACACAATGTTTTTTCCTGTTCATCATCTATTTGATTTTTCTGAACATATTTAAAAATGTTGTCTATAGCTTTTTAGTCACGTGACATAGAAACCCAAACCCACTTTCATATAGTAGTTCATCATTACTATACTTGGCTCACACGTTGCGTTTTTTTAGTATATCGTTTTTAGGATGTTTTTTTAAACATTTTTGGAAATTTTTAAAGACTTATTATATTACTCTAGTTGTATTCTATTTACATTTTTACCATAGTTTATTTTGCTAGTGCTTGTTTAATGTAGAACCATTGCACATTAAAACAATTCCTAGTCTTTGAACCCATTCACTGACAATGGCAATAAAAAGCTTTTGATTCTGAAAATGTTATGATCTATGGAGAAAACATGTGAGCCTTAGATATGACTCAATAAGTAAGTAAAGTCTCTGTGCATTCTGTAGTTTACCTTACAAACGTATTTCTAATTAAATATAATGATATATGTATAATAGATATTGGTTCAGAGCAGCACGGTGGAACAGGGACTGGTGCATGTGCCTCACAATACGAAGGTCCTGGTTTCGATCCCCAGGATCGGGGTCTTTCTGTGTGGAGTTTGCATGTTCTCCCTGTGACCGCGTGGGTTCCCTCCGTCTACTCCGGCTTCCTCCCACCTCCAAAGACATGCACCTGGGAATAGGTTAATTGGCAACACTAAATTGGCCCCAGTGTGTAAATGTGAGTGTGAATGTTGTCTGTCTATGCGATGAGGTGGCGACTCGTCCAGGGTGTACCCCACCTTCCGGGCCGAATGCAGCTGAGATAGGCTCCAGCACCCCCCACGACCCGAAAGGGATAAGCGGTAGAAAATAGATGGATGAATGGATATTGGTTTACGATATAAAAAATAAATATACATAAATAATGGATTTAGAATCAAATTATAGCCCTTGAATTGTAATTGAATCATTAGGTGCTCAAAGATTATTTACTCACCAATAACAAAGTACACTCAGTACAAAAGCTGCCCTCAATTAATTGCATATTTTATCCAATCCCAGAACACTGCTCCAATGATGTGCACAACACTACTTTTTGTCTTTGTGGAAAGTTACTGAGGAAGAGGAATTCTTAAAACAGGCGGATTTCATCGATTCCATCTGGTGAATAATGTTTTAAAAAGCTGTGTGCAGATTCACTCTTCTCCTTCTGAATTGAAGCTATAGTCCAGCGCTGTGTCCTGATATATTGCTGTATCTTTTGCTGACATATTTTGTAACTGTTGCATTCTCATTCTTATTACAATTCTAGGACATCCTGGCTTATTGACTTCTCCTCCACAAGAACACAAAGCTTGCTAGGCAGTTTATGCAAGGAAAAAATGTTGGAAATAGAGCTACTTCTTTGGCAACAGCCCACAACACCAAGCCTAGGTTAGCGGTCATTTGACCTTACAGTGCAAGAATCGTAATTCAACTTTATGCCGTGCAGACTGGACTGCATTAGGTACACTTTACAGACATGTAGAAAGTAAAGTGAGTGGCACTGGATCACACCACTGAGAAATAAAATTAACTTTTTTTTATTTTTTGCAAATGGCTGCAATGAAACAAAGAGTGACAAATGTAAATGGGTCTGAATACATAAATTGTATTCATACACATATATATATATATATATATATATATATATATATATACATATATATATATATATATATATATATATATATATATATATACATACACACATGTATATATGTATACATATATACGTATATATATCTGTGTGTGTATATATACACACATATATGTGTGTATATATATGTATGTACTGTATATATATGCATATATATATATATGTATATATAAATACAGTATATATGTATATATATGTATATGTGTATATATATATATATATATATATATATATATATATATATATATATATATATATATATATATATATACAGTATATACAGTATATACATATATATCCAACCATTTCTACGGCTTGTACCTCTCGGGGTCGCGGGGGTGCTGGAGCCTTTCCCAATATATATATAATATATATATATATATGTATGTATGTAGGTGTATATGTAGGGATGATGTTTGATAAGAAATTATCGAGTTCGAGTCTATTATCGAATCCTCTTATCGAACCGATTCCTTATCGATTCTCTTATCGAGTCCAGATAGGTTGTTGTATATGGAAAAAAACCCACAATATTTGGTTTAACAAAAGCTCACTTTTATTATATAAGAAAACAATTTAATCTAAAAAATAAATAAATATTGACTGTTACCCCCCTAAAAAAATACAATAAAATAAATAAATATTGACTGTTGTTACCCAAAGTATATTAAGTGGGATTTTTCAGAAAAACAAATATATAAGGTAACACAAAAACAACCTGTCTCTGTGATCACTATAGGTGTATAAATAATAATATAGTGTTAAATAAAATAAGTCCCTTGGGCACAAAACTGGAAATAATACAGCTCTCCAAAAAGTGCAATTCTGCTGCTATTTGATATAACTGTTTGTTATGATGCTTTGACATTTTTGCACTTTATTTCTTTATTGAAAGACAATTCTATGAAGAGAAAAGTTGTTTGCAAATGTGTTTACAATGCTAAAAAAAATGAAAAGTTAAAGCTAAAAAAAGAAATACACTTTATTGAGTTAACATTATTTCTTTATAGGGTGAAAGATGTTATGAGCTAGGGAATATAACAACTACACTACCCATCATGCAACGGGAGTGACGAGCATGCGCGGTAGCCCCGAAAAGTGTTGTTGCATGTCGTCACCCGTGAAAGTAAACGTCAAGAACTCAGCCAACACGCCTCGTCTGCATTATTTATAATTAGACAGACAACACATATACAGTGTAATTTTGTTTTGTTTACAAGGAAAGAAAAACAAAAGTTAAAAAAGGGAGATGTGTTGTATATATATGTATGTGCTGCGGTTGCTTTAAGAACGTTGCGAAAGCTGCCGTAAAGGAGGTGCGTTGCTAGCCTGGTTGCTATGTTTCCGGTTGGTCGTAAAAGTGTTTGTCATGTGTTTGTACCCTGCTCAAATCTCTCAGTAAAGTTATTCATTGGATTATACCTTTTTGTTTTGAACTTTATTACACCTTGGAGCGCTTTTTCCCGTCCATTTTTTTCCTGCTTTCGCTATCTGCGCCTAATGACTGAGCTACATGACTGATTTCTTGTGATGTCACACGGAGCATTTCTGGTCGGGACGGGATTCGTTCCTAGCGATTCGAATAAAGAACCAACTCTTTTTCTTTACTATAGTGGTCTCGATAACGGGTACCGGTTCTCAAAAAGGGATTCGAGTCCGAAGACTCGGTTCTTTTCTTATCGAACAACCGGGAAAACCGGTTTCGAGTATCATCCCTATGTATATGTATATGTATATGTGTATGTGTGTATATATGTATGTATGTATGTTTTCCATCAGTTCCGGTCCCCAGGATGCATTCTCTTTCGCTCCCACTGTAGCATACAAACAAAGGCTCGTTTGATTACACACTTTCTCCTTTTTCTATTGTGGATCACGGATTTCTATTTTAAACCACCACGGATACTATACCCTCTTGAAAATGAGAGTCGAGAACGCGAAATGGACAATCACTGTGATTTTTATCTCCTCGGTAATACATCGGCGAAGCACTTTAGCTTCGGAGGTAACGTGATAACCTTGTGCCTGACTGCGGATCGAAACAGAAGAAACAAGCCCCTGACTGGAAGGATAGACCAAAGATCAACAATACTACGATTACTTCTACTCTCAGGAGACACTGAACTAAACCCTGGACCTGTAACCACCCGGTTAATGTTATCCCGCCTGGCGAAGCCTAGCAATGCTGCTGCTAACGACGCCATTGAAGCTAACTTATCTACGGGACCTCGTCGGTGCTATGCTAAAAACATTAGCTCTCCACCTACGCCAGCCCCTATTTGCTCATCTCAACCGGAGCTCACCTGGGCTAGTTACCTTGCCACTAATAAACTCATGTACAAATTCCAATCCGGCTTCAGAACTAACCACTCCACTGACACATGCCTTCTCTATCTGACCCACCACATCAAACATGAGGTGGACGCGGGCAAATACTGCGGCATGGTCATGCTGGACCTTCTGAAGGCCTTTGACACCTTTAACCGCGCTATACTGTTGGATAATCTCAGAGCAATCGGATTTGATAAAACCTCATCGAGCTGGATGCAATCTTACTTGGAGGGGAGGAAACAGGTGGTAGAGGTGAACGGCACCGTGTCCCCCTCTCTCAGTAAGCTGTGGAGTCCCCCAAGGCAGTATATTAGGGCCTTTACTGTTCCTAATATACATAAACGACATGTCATCAGCATGCAACTGTGAATTGTTCTTGTTTGCAGATGACTCGGCCCTGCTGGTATCCGGCAAGGACAAGTCACAGGTGGAGAAAATCCTCAGTGCTGAACTCTGTAGAATTTGCACCTGGCTCGCTGACAACAAGCTATCCATACACTTGGGTAAAACGGAATCCATCCTATTTGGGTCCCACATCAACCTTAAGAGTCAGTGACTTCACTATAAAAGTGGGTGACATTATCACCAGGAAAGATGAGGTCACCTACCTAGGTTCAATTCTAGAGGCTAATCTTTCCTGTGATAAAATGGCAACCAAGGTAATCAAAAAGGTCAACCAACGAACGAGATTTCTCTATAGAATCTCCTCTCTGGTCAACAAAAGCACCATGAAGATTCTAGCTGGAACTCTGCATGCGTAACCCTTTTTCGATTACGCATGCACCTCCTGGTACCCTAGCAACTCCAAAACCCTCAAATCTAGACTCCAAACATCCCAGAACAAGCTAGTCAGATTACTTCTAGACCTCCACCCCAGATCACACCTCACTCCTATACCCACTTATCCAAAGTGGGCTGGCTCAAGGTGGAGGACAGAGTTAAACAACTAGCACTGAGCCTAGTCTATAAAATCCGCTACACCTCCCTGATACCGAAGTACATGTTAAACTACTTCCTTAACGTAAATGACCGCCATAATCACAACACAAGGGGGAGCTCTACTAACCATGTTAAACCCAGATTCCGATCTAACAAAGGTCTTAACTCATTCTCTTTCTATGCCACATCAATATGGAATGCACTCCCAACAGGTGTAAAAGAACGGGCATCTCTATCCTCCTTCAAAACCGCACTAAAAGAACACCTCCAGGCAACTTCAACCCTAAACTAACACCCTCCCTTCCACATCCCACCTCCCTGGATTGTAAATAATCAAATGTAAATAATCAAATGTAGATACTTATTCTTATGCTTTCTGATCCCTCTCTCTATGTCCACTACTTGTTGTACATATCCTACACTGTTCCAATGTCCATTTCTCTGATGATACAATTGTTGATGACTGAAGTGTTGATATCAAACAAACCTAACCCCCCCCCCCATTGTTTACCTGTATCTCACCTTTTTTGTAAGGGCGCCGGAAGTTGGCAGACCCGTCAGCGATCCTGTTCTGTCTGCCTGTAATGTTTGTCTGATCTTGAATGGGATTGTGCTGAAAATCTTAATTTCCCCTCAGGGATTAAGAAAGTACTTCTGATTATGTATGTGTGTATATGTATGTATGTGTGTATATATGTATGTATGATGTCAATCAAAGTGTGTATATGTATGAATATATGTGTGTGTGTGTGTGTGTGCGTGTGCGTGCGCAAAAAAATATATAATATTTTGTTCAGGAGTTTGACACCGCCCCTCTTGCGGATCGACACGGGCGACGCTGGTGAGCACAACACACACCCCACGAGTTGTTGCCTTACGTCCATGGTGACGAAGACAAACCTGAGCTCATCGGCGCTCTTTTTAAACTTAAAACTTCACCAAACTTTAAAAAATAACGCTAAGTATACCATATGTAGTGACAATGGTTCCGTTGTTCTGAATGCGCCCAAAACAAGACACTTACGCGGGTCCAAATGGTCGTTGGGGACGTTAGCTATCAGACAAATCTGCTTCCTTCCGTCTGAGGTGAGTAGAAGACAATGTTGAGATTTTACTCATGAAACCTCCGACTTACTACCATCTGAGATGTCTCTAAAATGTCCATCTTTTTATTAGTGGCAGGCTAATAAAGAGTGAAATATATTAGTAACTCGCTCCTTCCTTCTGTAGCTGTGGGCTAGCTAGCGCCTCCAGATGCTAGCGGCTCTAGTGGAGTTAGCGAACAGTAAAAGCTTAGCTGTTGTGTATTTGATCATGTTAACCTTTAATTAAAGTCATGGAAAGCAGCGCCGAGAGGAAGTTCGTCAACTTGAGAAAGCGTCTGGACCAGCTGGGTTACAAGCATCCTCTTGGAATAGAATCACTGCCACTAGTTGAGAAACTATTCAGGTAAACACACACTTTTGGCACTAATTGTATGTCCACTGTTAACCCAGTTGTTCAAATGAATGAATTACTTCTCCATTGCAGTGATTTAGTCCGTACCACTGAAAGCCTGCGCAAAGCAAGACTGTCACAAGGGAAGAACGAGAAAGAATGCCTCAACTGTGATGTTCTTCTGGAGCCATACAGGGCAGATAATGCCCGACTGGTCAAGGAGAACAATGAAGTCCACCAGGAGCTTCTGAAGGTGATGGAGGAGAAGGACCATGCCACCAAAGGTATTCATCATCAATCCTAGCCTGGCCTCCTGCTATACACTAATATTATGAACCTAAACAATGCTGCCTGCCTATTTGCAGAGCTGAAAACCCGCATCAGAAAACTGGAACACCAGACTTGTGATCTGACGTTCCTTAACAACCAATACATGCACAAGCTCCGCTGCCTGGAGAAGGACGGCAAAACCAAAGCTGAGCGAATCCTGCAGCTCCAGGAAAAGAACTTGCAAGCAGTGGTGCAGACGCCAGGTAGTATCCAATGCTTGATGATGATGATAGTTATACAATTATGATAATAGACCCCATACTGCAGTCAGGGATGTAGGAATTACTTTAACATTGGGGGGGGGAGCACCAATCGCTAATCACAAGATATATATGATGGCATTAATGTATTTACAACGGATGACATCACATTTAGTATTGTGCAGCATTAGCATTAAACTTGTATAAAAACAATATCAGAATCAGAAATACTTTATTAATCCCCGAGGGGAAATTAAAATTTTCAGCACAGTCCCATTCAAGATCAGATAAGCATTACAGGCAGACAGAACAGGATCGCTGACGGGTCTGCCAACTTCCGGCGCCCCTTACAAAAAAGGTGAGATACAGGTGAACAATGGGGGGGAGGGGTGGGAACAAATAAAATCGGTCTAAGCCTGGGCCCAAGGGATAAAACAACTCATAGCCATAGCACACATCCCTCTTACACGTGTGTAAGAGGGTAACATCAAAGGACATTAAAGACATTAAAAGAGCAGAGCTGATGCAAACAGCCATTTCTACATACAGCTATGAATAAAACGTAAAAAAAACACATACACTGTGGTGGCCTCTGCGGGGTTCCACGCCATCGTCTGCTGGGGTGGAGGGAGCATGGCCAGAGACACGAGCAGACCCAACAACGCAACCAAGAGAGCTGACTCCACTCTCGGCCGGCCACTAACTCGGCCAGTGTCCAGTCCGCATGGATGAGCGAGGATAGATAGATAGATGGTACTTTATTGATTCCTTCGGGAGAGTTCTCTCAGGAAAATTAAAAATGCGTCTAAGGCAGTGGTCCCCAACCACCGGTCCGTGGATCGATTGGTACCAGGCCGCACAAGAAATTTAAAAAATAATAATAATTTTTTTTATTTTATTTTTTTTAAATCAACATAAAACACACAAGATACACTTACAATTAGTGCACCAACCCAAAAAACCTCCCTCCCCCATTTACACTCATTCACACTAATTCGCACAAAAGGGTTGTTTCTTTCTGTTATTAATATTTCTGGTTTCTACATTATATATCAATATAGATCAATACAGTCTGCAGGGATACAGTCCGTAAGCACACATGATTGTATTTCTTTATGACAAAAAAATTAAAAAAAATACCCCCCCACCCCACCCGGTCCGTGGGACAAATTTTCAAGCGTTGACCGGTCCGCAGCTACAAAAAGGTTGGTCTAAGGCAGGGGTGTCCAAACTTTTTCCACTGAGGGCCACACACGGAAAAATTAAAGCATGCGGGGGCCATTTTGATATTTTTCATTTTCAAACCATAACAAAATATATGGATTTTGTTTGTTTTTTTACCTTTAGGGCTCCCGGGGACCATAAAGGGTCTAAGTCATTAAAATGTTAAAAACAAGTCAAATTATTATTTCTTTATTTTTCTAACGCTTACAGTAAATCTGTACAGTATATCAACTTCAGGTTGATATAAAGTTTAAAAAAACAAAAAGGCTTTATGCCTTTTCTGTCAAAGACAACTTAGTTTTTTATAATAAAACTGAAATATGCAGTATTTCCCCCACTGCCCAAAACATTCAGAAAGCAATGTTTGATGTGAAGTAATTAGAGCCATAAAATATCAATAATGCAGGACACCATTGATTTTAAGTCATTATTATTTTTGAGTAATCACAGTGAAAAGATAAATAAAATCCCATTAAATATATTTGGGATCCAAAAGGTGCCCCACTCAGAAAGTGATACATTAGTTTTTTTTTTTACTTTCAACACTTAAGTTACGAGCTCAACTTGAGATATATCTGTCGATTTTACGTTTGAACTATTATTTTGTTTGTTTTATGCTCTTTTGTCAAAAAAACATTTTAAAGTGAAATATTTGAAATAATTGGAGCCTTGAATAGGTCAATAATTCATTATAACATTGATTTTTTTTTTTTTTTGAGCAATGGCAAAAAAAGAAAAAAGAAAGATAGACAAAAGAAAAAAAAGCCTGCATGGTAGCTTTGTGTCAACATTGCAACTTTTTCTAGTTAGATTTCACCTTATTCCACTTTTTTAAATGTTTTTTTAATTTTTGCACTAGCATTTCCAGAATGTGTGGCAGGGCGGTAAACAATAAGCTGCGGGCCGCAAATGGCCCCTGGGCCGCACTTTGGACACCCCTGGTCTAAGGTGTTCAATATGTGAACATTTTTAGCATAGCAATAGCATCTTGCACTTTTTTGTTAACACTTTTATTACTTCAATTGCCCTACTTCTATCAATGTACTGTTAAGACAAAATTGCACATCATATCTAATATAATGTTATACATGTTGATAAATGCTTGAGTATAATTTGCTGTTGTCCTGCTATTGATTAACCCCTTTTTTTGGTGGTGACATTTTGCTATCTGGAAGGAGATGACAAAACCTTTTTTGGTAGTGTTGACGGTACACGGGAACGCTGACAAAGTTAGCAATTAAATAATGGACGAGTGATCATGCCATAATTAAAGTAACCCAACTCAAATGACATGGTTTTTAAATATGAATACAAACGAACGGCAAGACATTGTAAATGAGTAATATTCATGGCTATGTATTAGATGTATTAGTTTAAGTGTGTGCTGTGTACACATTTCATATAGTTTCCCCTCTCAATTTATTTGTTATTTATTGTTAACTTTTCTGTAGGGCTGGGGGACGATATAATTTTGGCTAAATCCCCATATAGGATGTATTTCGCAATCATTTTTTCGGAACGTGAATCTACACAAGGTCAAACCCAAATACATTCGTTAACCGTGTTACAAAAAAGATCAATTAGACTGATACATAATGTTGGATATAGAAAACATACAAACACTTTATTTGTTGAGTTAAAAATATTAAAGTTCAATGATTTGGTAAAATTGCAAACAGCTAAAATGATGTACAAAGCAAACTATAACATGCTACCAAAGAATGTACAACAATTCTTCTCAACTAAAGAGGAGAAATATAACCTTAGAGGAAAATCTAATTTAAAACACTTGTATGCACGTACAGCACTTAGAACCTTTAGCATATCTGTATGTGGAATTAAATTATGGAATGGATTAAGTAAAGAAGTCAAACAATGTACTGATATGATCCAGTTTAAGAGGTTGTTCAAATTACAGCAATAGTGCTTACAAAGTACAAAGAAGAAGAATTATGAGAAACACTTTCAACCTTATTGAAAATAAGATATTCTTCATCTCAGTATGTGTATCATGACTGACTTAATTGTATATTACAAAACTGCTGTATTTCTCTTTCACGAATGTCATTTTGCTATAAAAAAGTCAGTAAATCAATGTATATATTTGTAAACGCTCTGAAGTGGGAAAGGGGTAGGATTAAATAAGCTTTGCTTCTTCCGACTCCTTTTCGGACATGATGTAAAGTGAAATGATCTGAAATCGTGTGATGTATTAAGCCGTAAGTGTGTTCATGTTTGAAATAAACTAAAGAAAAAGAAAGAAGAAATATGCTTGTCAAGTTGTTATATTGAAACAGATACTTAATATGAGTACATTTCTGGAAATGGTCAAATTGTATGCATAAAATGATGCACATAAAATGTTAAAAAGCCTTGAAAATAATAAAAGCATAATAAAGTATAATCTTCATTAAAACAAACCTTTACCTATGCTGAAATCCTCAGCTAATTACACAAACACAAAACATAAAATAAAGTCCCTGGTTTAAGAGGACCTTTTAAACAAGCAGCAACTTGAAAATAATGTACCTTTTAACAATTGTGTATTTTTAGCCCAACATTTTTAGAAGACCTTTGTTAAGCCAGGAACACTAAGCTGCCAACTGCAGGATGCTGTGTGGCTGGTAACGATATTGCCACTGCAGCTAAACACCCTTCCAGATTGTGTGTACATTTGTTGTGGCAGTGCTTCTTGAGCAAAGTATAATCAACGCTCATATAATCACTTCATTATTTCTGGCAGCTTGTTAAATCAGTTTTTTCATACCGTTGCAACTAGGAACTTATCTCATAGTTAACACATAGTTTATATTTTGGCAGATGTGTCTTCTCCATGGTTTTCGAGTGCATCCATCTCTCTCGCGTCGTTGATTTGATAGAATCACGTAAATTGCAACTCGCTGCGCTTCTGTCATGAACGTGTGTTGTCCCGAGTGATGCCGAGGTTTGAGTCAAATGGACGCCTGGAATGGAGGACACAAATACGTGGTTTACCGGCTAAAAGGGGAAGGTTGACAGGTATGCTTTACACACTCCTCTTAGTGGAGTTTGTGTCAAGTGAGCGCGGCTCCTACCCCACCTCAGTCTGTGCGTAGAGGAGGCGGGACACAGCACCCAGCGCAGACAGAATGAGTAGAGATACTGCCGTGTCAAAACATGAAGGATTACATACAGTGTATCGTGTGGCGGTATTGTCTCAAATACATACCTCTTTCTATAATATACCCTTATAATTCATAATACCGGTATATCGCCCAGCCCTACTTATAGGTTAATAAATGTATATCTGCTATATCAATTCAATCCTGTGGTTATATTGATGTAACACTATAAATTAGACCCAATGAAAAATATGCATGGATGTTACTTCACTGTGTCCTAGGTGGAAAAAAGCGCAGCATCCCTTTCAGGCGTCAGAGGATGCAAACAGAAGAGCTCATCCCTCCACCCACGACATCAGCTTACCCCGTATCCCAGCCAGACGACCCGTACATAGCAGATCTGCTGCAGTTGGCCGATAAAAGGTTTGCAGTGTATTCATTATTTTCTTATGTGCTTTGCGCGAAGTGCTTACGCCATTTGGATTCATAGGATTCTTGATCTGGAGGAAGAAGTCACAAAAATTCAGTATGCGCTGGAAGAGTCCCATGAATGTATACAACTGTTAAATACTCAAGTAAGTAAACAGGGAAATGTATGTATATAGCCATGAGGATGATCATCTTTTCCGAATATTTCTTAAAGGTGTCCGAGAGGGACAGAGAGATAGAGCGTCTGAATCGTTCACTTCACGGAGGGCGACCCCGTGATGTCATCTCTTTGGAGGCTCAGAACATCAGCAATGAGAAACGGATTGCCCAACTTAACCTTCAAGTGAGTCACTCATTGGAGAATTATCCTGCATTCTTTTGGGAGATTGTGTGTTTATTGTGCTCTTATGTTATACAGATCGATTTCCTGCAAGATAGCAATAGGACGCTACAGCAGAAGGTGGAGGGACTGCAGCAGAAGTCCTCCACCAAAGTGACCGATCTCTCCATTAAGAACTTTGAACTGTGTCAGGAGCTGACACACATCGACGGGCTGGCCAAGCGGATGGAGATGGATAAGAAGCGGGCCTTGGAAATGGCTGATCAGGAGTTGCTAGATACTAAAGTCAGCCTATAAAGTTAAGACGTAGAACAAAAAGACCCCTATATTAAACCTTTGTTTTTCCCTCTCTACAGGAAGTAATTAGTCATCAACAGGAAGTCATTGAAAATTTAGAAGAAAACCTTAAAAAGATAAGAACGGTGAGTGTTTTGTGAATTCAGGAGAATGGCCCAAATTAATTCTCAAAGTCAAAGCCCGCGGTTCTGTCACTCATGCACAAGCAAGTCATAGAACACACGTGTCATGTAATTAATGGCATCCATCCTCCTACCAGTTAGTAATGATAACCTCCACTTTGGGCAACGGAAATGTATGAAATAATTATAATTATAACTGGCACCTTTGTATTATACATATTAATAAATAGACTCAAAATAATACACAAAGTTAAAGCCCTACAAATGGCCACTCACCCATAAGCACATTTGCAACACACGGGTCATGCACTTAATGGCATCGTTCCACCTGCCAGCTACTAATGTTAACCTCCACTTTACACAATGGAAATTCATGAAGACTCAACATCATCCACAAATTCAAAGCCCCTGGTATGCTTTCTCATGCACAAGTCCATAAGCATGGGCTGTCTGACGTCATCAAAATAATGTTGTTGTTTGTATGTCAGTTAGGAATGATAACCGGCACCCTGTATGATAGAAATTAATTTATAAATTTAAAATAATCCACAAATTTAAAGCACGATGTATGCTCGCTCATGCACAACTGCATGTGCAACACACGTGTCATGTAATTAATGTAATTGCTCTTCCTGCCAGCCATTAATAACCTCCACCTTGAGCAATGGAAATTAATTTAAAAAGCCTTAAAGTAAACCACAAATTCAAAACCCATGTTACGTTTGCTCATGCATTAGCCCATAACCATGTGCTACCTGATGTCATAAAAATAATGCCGTTCCTCCCCCGATTTTACAAATGATAACCTGCACCTTATACCACATAATAGAAATGTATTGATGGACTCATAATAATCCACAAATTTAAAACGCAATGTGTGCTTGCTCAAGCAAAGTCCCTGTGTAATCAATCAATCAAATATTTATATAGCCCTTAATCACAAGTGTCTCAAAGGGCTGCACAAGCCACATCGGGGCTCAGATCCCACATCAGGGCAAGAAGAAACTCAACCCAATGGGTGTAATGAGAAACCTTGGAGGGGACCGCAGATGTGGGGACCCCCTCCCCTGGGCGACCAGTGCAATGAATGCCGAGTAAATCTAGTTAATAATGTGAGAGTCCAGTCAATAGTGGAGCCAGCAGCGGATCATCTTGAATGGAGTCAAGTCAGCGGCGCAGAGACGTCCCCAACTGATGCACAGAGGAGTGGTACACCCCTGTCCCGATTTTGAACAGCTAGCGCGTCAAATGTGGTCACCCGATAACCTTTCCACGCAGCAGAGGGGGGCAGAGCAGAAAAGAAAAGAGACGGCAGATCAACTGGTCTAAAAAGGAGTCTATTTAAAGGCTAGAGTATACAAATGAGTTTTTAGATGGCACTTAAATGCTTCTGTGCAAAGTGTAATTAATGGCGTCGCTCTTTCTGCCAGCTATAGAAAATAACCTCCACTTTACACAATAGAAATTAATAAAAACAACTCAACACAATCCACAAATTCAAAGTCCATGGTACGCTTGTTCAGGCTCAAGCACCCGAGAATGTGTTGCCCAAAATCATAAAAATATCGTTCCTTCCACCAGTTGTGAATGATAACAGCACCTTGTATAGTAAAAAAAAATGGATAGACTCAAAATAATACACAAATTCAAAGCCCACAATACGCTCGCTCTCAGATGTACATATGTGGCATAACTAAGCAATACTCTGTTAAAAGACCCCTAATTTTCCACCATTATTATTGTTCAATATCCTAGGAACTTTCCAAGAGGGGGTTTGAAACAGCTTCACTTGCTGACCAGCTGGTGGAGCTCAGAGGGCAGAATGAGAAACTGGAGGCAAAGGTAGACTTCATGGAGACAGAGAAAGTCAGGCTGCAAGACAAAGTGGAGAAGATGATGTCCGCTGGTAAAAAGATGCGGTTTGTTGTTATGAAAATGTGAATTCTCCACCTGCATTGATTGCTTGCTGTTATATAGAAAGAGACATAGTGCTGGAATTGGAGGCCATGCGAGCAAAACATGGCGTTTGCGGAAGGGATCGCTCCCCGTCGCGCTTGGATGCCTTTGTGAAGAGTCTAGAGGAGGAGAGGGATCGCTACCGCCAGGAGGCCGAACACTGCAGGAGATTTCGAGGAGCTGGCAGCCCCAGTCGCGGCAGTCCAGACAGGAGCAGAAGTCCACAGCGCAAGGTAATCAGGGTAAAAGAACATTTTTGATGTTAGCGAGATGTAAAGTTTGAACTTGCTGACACACAGGGAGGCGTTGAGGAATCTGAGTTTCTCGCTTTGGTGAAGGAAAGAGATGAGCTGAAGGCGGCTCTGGTGGACGTGGAGAAACACACGGAAGACATCCAGACGAAAGTAAAAGCTCTTAGCGCCGAAAGACACCACTTCAAAATGATGTTTTACCAGGTGAACTACACGGCCATTTTATATCTGACACGATTTCTTTATATCTGAGAGTATCTAAAGCTTTGTTTTATGCAGACACAAGAGAAGCTGGAGAATGCCCGTGTAAGCTCAAGCACGTCCGATGACGTCTTGAACTTGAGAGAGGAGCTAAAGCTGGCAGAGAATAAAATCATGCAGGTTAATGCCGAAAGAGATTTACTGATGGAGGAATTTAGGGTTAGTATGTATCTGTACATCTCTATGAATTGTTTTTATTGGGTACTAGATTGCCTCATTTGAAGTTGCTTAACCCTAAGATTACTTATAATACCCTTTTTTATATTTATTATTATGGCTCAAGGTTTTCCCTAGATTTCCAAGAAACCTGTGGCGTTGGCGGATGGTTAGGGGCATGGTCATGACGTCATCGCGTAATTTGTTATGATGATATGATTTTCTTTAAAAAGGCTAAGAAAATATTTACATACATTTAAAAACAAATCTGGTAGTATTAACATATATTTTTATATTGTTTTGCCATATTTTCAATTGTTGCTGCTTATTGTACAATGTACTTTGAGAATTTTTAAGTGTCTAAAGCAGGGGTAGGGAACCTATGGCTCTAGAGCCAGATGTGGCTCTTTTGATGACTGCATCTGGCTCTCAGATAAATCTTAGCTGACATTGCTTGACACGATAAGTAATGAATAATTCCGCTGGTAATCACAGTGTTAAAAATAACGACTACAAAGCCATCAGCAAAACGATGCAGCACCAGAAGTCGCATTAACGGTAAGAAGTATTTTATTTATTATATCTTACCTTCAGAATAAAAATGTTATTAAAAAGAATAAGAGACTTATTATACTCTAACTCCACCTGATGACCCCAATGAAGCTGTCAACCATCCCCCCATCTCCTCTGTCCCCCATTTTGCAATCCCACCCAATTACCGGTAGGTCCAACACCATAACCGCTTTGAAGCAGCTCCGAAGGAGGTAGCCAACTGTTACCACTCTACTCAGGTTATTTTGTATCATGGGATTGTTTCATCTAGTCCTAAAATTGAACTGAATGTTGGTCTTACTTAAAAATGCACGCATTTAGTTGTATTCTGTGTTAAAAAATTATTATATGGCTCTCATGGAAATACATTTTAAAATATCTGGCTTTCATGGCTCTCTCAGCCAAAAAGGTTCCCGACCCCTGGTCTAGAGGCTTCTGACTTTTTTATTTAAAACGACAAGTAACAAATCTAGCATCTGTTTCTAGTGTTATTATAGACTGTACTCTAGTTTAGAGACTCTACTTCTGTCCCTTGATAGTCTGAGTTTCCCCATAATGTAACTGAACGTGGCGCGCCGCCACACTTTAAAAATAAGGATTTTTGTAGCTGATTACAAGATAAATTAATATCAGGTATTGTAGCTTCCAAAAGAAGTCTAAAATCCAACGTTTGCTGTTTTGTATTAAGAAACTTATATCAACCGGCCCAATTCTAACAGGTTGTGCCTCCCGTGCAATCACTTTCGATCGTGCTTCCTCGAACCAGCCCCGGACACACAACAACAATTCCTCATTCTCCGCCAATCTGCTTTCAGGCACGAACAGTATATTTGAAATCATTGGGGAAAAAAACTACCAAATCAAAACCACACAAACATAAAACATTACCACCAGCAGTTCGT
The DNA here is from genome assembly GCF_033978785.1 of Entelurus aequoreus. Lineage (NCBI taxonomy): Eukaryota > Metazoa > Chordata > Actinopteri > Syngnathiformes > Syngnathidae > Entelurus > Entelurus aequoreus. The sequence goes on along the minus strand of NC_084757.1, from coordinate 14,866,826 downwards.
AATAGTATGAATGGATGTACATAGCCTTTTATTTGCGCACTATTGACAACCTACTCAGTGGCGTAGTGGTTAGAGTGTCTGCCCTGAGATCGGTTTATTACCTCTGCTTGGCACTCAGCATTAAGGGTTGGAATTGGGGGTTAAATCACCAAAAATTTTTCCTGGGCGCGGCCACCGCTGCTGCCCACTGCTCCCCTCACCTCCCAGGGGGTTGAACAAGGGGATGGGTCAAATGCAGAGGACACATTTCACCACACCTAGTGTGTGTGTGACAATAATTGGTACTTTAACTTAACTTAAGTGATGAACTAAAATTTGGCCGCCGAAAAAATACTTTGATCACCAAAAACAGCGCTGCTGAAACCGGATGTTGTGATGTGAACAAGATGCACACGATTGTCTGGAGCGTAGTCAGTATGTCTGAGATGCAGAAGGAATCTTTAAGATATCCCAGATATACCCGCGGACGTCGATATACAAAATGTGCATATATTAAGAGGACAGTGGCGGCTTTTAAAGAAAGAAAGTCCCACTGGAGCAGTCCAAAGCAAGTGTGACATCATCCTCGCTGCAGTTCGCTTTTCGTCAGAGACATCGAGTGACAGATGAAACATTCTAAAGACGAGCAAATTCTATAATAACGCCATAAAAAGATGCTAGATTTGTCGCTAGAAAAAATCACAAATAGTTTGTGGACACTTGAACATTTTTTAACTGTTGTATGTACATTCTACAATAAGCAGCAACTTTTCCCATGATCACACCTGAAAGCGGTTTGCATTGGCCTTTGCGGTGCTTCACGCCATTGTCCGTGGGGGGGATCAGAGACAGGAACAGACCCAATAAAGCAACCAAGGCCCACAAGCTCTCGACCAGTTTCCAGTCAACGTCCAGTCCGTGCAGATGATCAAAAATCCATCCAGGGAGACCAAAGTGTCCGATACATGCTCATTTAGCCAGGGCTCTGTGAAGCTCATTCATCCCAACGCTCAACGTTAGCTACGCAGCCCAGTCTTTTCCGCTGCATCTCCTCTGGTCTCTCCACGCTGACTTTGGTGTGGCAGAGAACCAGCAGGTGGTTTCCGGTGCAGACATGGCCATGGCTCCCCGAAGTAGATCCAAAAGTTCACAAAAAAGTAGCGGAGATGGCCACAAAACGAACAAACGAACGAACCAAAAGGCAAAAAAAAGTATGCCAAGAAAACATTTGAGGTATCAACATGTAGAAAAAATATATACTATATAAATTGTGAATGAATTATCGTATCCGTAATGGATTTGGAGAAAAGAGGTAGGATTAAATAAGCTCTGCTTCCTCTTACTTATTATAAGACATGTTCTGTGTAACCATGTGGTGTTCCTTAATGTAAACTCTAAAGCAAGTCTGTAAAAAAACTACTGAAGTGAAAAACCAAAGACATTTTTTTTTTCAGGTTGGACCGACTTCCGCTCTTCCAGAAGGACGTGGCCTAGAAAAGAGGATTCTTGACTTGCAGGATGTCGTTCACAGTGTAAACTTGATGATGAATTTGAGGATAAATACATAGATAAACTAGATTGAACTATATAGTTCTTTACAAATGTGTGCTTTTCAAATAAACACTATAGATGGAAATTTATTTATTTGCTCTGAATAATGGATCGTTTTTCATCTATCTATGCCAGCAACATATAGTATGGAACAATTAAATGCTCTTCTGTTGGATGGCAGGAGGTACATCATTAACTTGAGTATCCACCTGTTGCCATTCATCCATCATTTTTGTTTAGCTTGTTATGACACAAAGCACTGATGCCTTTTATGTATTCTGTGTTGTAGCTCGAGCAAGAGAACCTGGAACTGCGGTCACAGCTTTTTGCACTAAAAGACAGCAAGCGGGATGTTGAGCAGCAGTTGGATGTTCAGTCTGCTGCCTTGCGTCAGAATGTGGAGGAGTCGGCCCATCAGAGGAAAGCCGCTACCAATCTCAGGTGTGTTCTAAAGTGGTCAAATACTGTTATGTCCTTAAATACTAGCCAGGAGTTTTTTTTGATTGAACCTTTGAGCGCCAGGTACTATTGGTGCAGGGTATCTTAAAAAATTTAATTTAGTGAGGCCCTAATATGCAAAACCAACTTTTCTTACCTATTGGTACCTGTTTCTGTGTATTTAGTATTTAGTCCCAAAAAATGTAAATCCAACTATTGAGGCATTGCAGACATATTCATAAAACAATCTTGCTTTTCTTCATACTTCCTTCAAACGAACCTTGGAACATTGGGCATGGAGGCATTGGAATCCTGAATGTCAAAGAGAAGTGACAAAATGCATATATTTGCAAGCAAGTCTAGGTCTTATTTACTTTGTCTTGTTTTTGTTTTTTTAACAGTATGGATGTGAAATGGGTTTTCAAACGTCATTCATTGTGGTCCTAAAAAGTCTTAAAGGGGTCATAATATGATTTTTTTTCTGCATTTAAAACACTTCCTTGTGGTCTATGTAACATGTAATGGTGGTTCTTTGGTCAAAATAATGCATAGATTGGTATTTATTTGACAGATTGTTTTACAGACCATCTTCAAGCTGTTTTTTGGGCGGTCTTCTTTACAGTACGTACATCCACTTTAACAGCGTCTTGTTCCCAGCCAGTCTATTTTTTAGTGCTTCCATAGCGAGTGAAGTTTGAATTATGCGCTACTTTGTATTAGAAATGGCGACAGCGGAGGATGCATGTACGAGCAAATCTGCCCCACAACTTCGGTAAATTTCAACCATATATAGATAGCCCACTGACGTTACAGTTGGGAGAAATGTCACAATAGAGCAAATTCCAAACAGCTCGTTTGGAGAAAGTATGACGGAAGGCAAGATTGTTTTATGAATATATTTGCAAAGCCTCCACAGTTTGATTTCAGATTTTCCAGACTTATGCAAATCCTAAATGCACAAAAACAAGTACTAATACTTAAGAAAAGTTGGTTTTAAATGGTAAATGGGTTATACTTGTATAGCGCATTTCTACCTACAAGGTACTCAAAGCGCTTTGACACTATTTCCACATTCACACACACATTCACACACTGATGGCGGGAGCTGCCATGCAAAGCCCTAACCACGACCCATCAGGAGCAAGGGTGAAGTGTCTTGCTCAACGGACGTGACGAGGTTGGTAGTAGGTGGGGATTGAACCAAGAACCCTCAGGTTGCTGGCAGGGCCACTCTCCCAACCGCACCACGCTGTCCCGTTTGCAAAAAACTCAGTAAAACGAAGGGCAGTTGTTTTAATGCAGATGATTAAATAGGTTGGTAATATGTGCATTCCTTCTGTTAAACTTTGGTGTGTCCATAGGCTGCAACTGGAGCAGACGCAACAATTACTTTCCGACCTCCAACAAACGCTGTCTGTCAAGACTAACGAGGTGCGGGCTGCTCATGTTGAAATGGAAACACTTGAAGAAACAATTGGTGAATATTTTTGCTGTTACACCATTACGTTACCATAACGACTTGAAACGTCGTTTTGTCCTGACTTTTTTCTTTTCTTTTTTTTTCTGGTTTGTCGACCAGAGGCGCTGACTCATCAGGTGTCCAAGTACAAACAGGAAGCAGAGCTTCTTCAGATGTCTTGCTCAGCACTGGATAAGGAGAAAGATGCTCTGCTGGATGAGGTGGATCAGAAGACAGAGAAGCTGGTTCTTCTTCAGGAGGAGCTTGCAAAGAAGGTAGCTTAAATTTTATTTTATTTAATTTCCTTCCTCACTTTGTTGTGAAACAACTGTCAGTAAAAACCAAAATCATGTTGTCGTGGTAGGAAAAAACCCTTGACGATGTGAGGCACACAGTCACCGTAATGGACAAATCATTGGCGTGAGTAGAACCCAAAAGGCATCATTGCTCATAAAATGTATTGTGACTTATGTATTTTGATGCCTTTTATGATCCAGTCAGCTGCAGGGAGCGCTAAGCAGCCGTGAGAGGGAGATCGGCAGCCTGAGGAAACAGCTGGATGATGCTCAAGTAGATGTGACGGCACTCCGGGACGGCAAAGAGGTCTTAGTCAGAGAAAAGAAGAGGCTTCAAGACGACCTGTCAACCATGACAAGAGAGAACCAGGTAAGGTTTTTCATTTTTCTCTATCATTCTTGCTCAGAAAACACAATAATTAACCAGCAAGTTCTGTTGCGTCTAGGCGGTCCACGTGGAGATGGATGAGGCTTTACACGAGCGGGATGAGTTGAAGATAAAAGTCCACTCTTACATCGTTGCAGTGTCCAGGATTGAGAACATCTTGAAGACAAAAGTAACAGACAACTGTTGGAGATAGGTTACAAAAGTGGAGGTCATTCCTCTGCCAGCTGACCCCTACATGTTAACCCACAGGAACAGGAGAACCTAGACCTGCAGGAGCGCTTCCACACAGCCCAAACTGACAAGGAGGAACAGGAGCTGAGGCTGCAGCAGATTGAGCACATCAAGAACTCCATTCGCTTGGAGTTTCTTTCTTGCGAGACAGAATGCAGGCACCTCCGCGAAAGCGTTAGCCACAAGGAGCTGGAGATCCAGCAGGTGAGATGTCCTCCAACAAACAGCTGGTAGAGAAGTGATCCTGGATTAAATAGAGGTACGATAAATGCTCCAATTATAGCTGGGACGCCCATTTACTTAAAAGAGGAACATGAATAATAATTTGGAATGCATGAAAACATGGAAAAACGTTACTCTCTATGACTTAATGGTCATTTATTACCAAGCCGCAACACAGCAGCAACTGAACCCATGTTAATCGATTGCGTTCATCTTTTCTTCTCATTTTGCACACATGAAACAATGTTGCAATAACCTGAAGGAGCAAATTGCTCAGTCAGCATTATTTTAGGGATGGTATCGTTAACATTTTAACCAATATTAGTACTTAAGCTGGTATCGTATTTTAATTTATTTTATTTTGCTCAGCTTTTTCTACAGTGCTTGCCTGTCAGGGGTAATATTTTTATGTGTATTTCGCAATTTTTTTAGCTTGTTTTCTTCCTAAACATTGCATATCTACTGTTGTATAGCTACTGGAAATATGAATTTCTCTCAGCGAAGAATAAACTATTTAGCTTTTTATCTGGTACTTAAAAAAATGTAAAACCTGCAAATTGTTGCACAAAAAATACCCCAAACACTGCCTGTTTGTTTTTATGGAATGTTATTACTTGGACAGTCAAATTGAACAGACTTGTTGAATTACTTGAGTGATATGAATTAAATAATAACCAATTCAATCAAAAATAAGAAATACAATCTACAACAAATTGTCATAATTACTGCAGCAATAAAGAACATCGACAATGTGCAAAAAACCTTTTTGAGTTGTAGTGGTTGATGCGCAAAATTCCGGGAATTACTGAATGCAACCTCGCTTGCTGTAATCGTCGTTGGTGCATAATGAGTAAGCGCTGTGTTGTTGTTGTTATTGAGTCATCCAAGGCGCATGAGGATGATCCTCAGAAGTGCTATACTCTCATTCAAGGCTACTGTGTTCCCCGAAGAAATTGCCTAATTGTCAATAGTACCGATCTGTTAGCAGCGCAGGGCACCGGAGCCAGTGATGTTCGGCGGACTCTTCCTCCTAGCCACATAGTCGACATCGATCATCCTCACACTGTCCTGTTAGACGTTGCTATACTGTTAGATATGTGTTGTTGTTGTTTCTACTGGCTAGGCTAGTGTTGCAGTGCTAACTGTTATGAGAGCTGCTTTGGGCTTGTTAAGGTTGGAAATAATGTTTAAAAAGAGCGTCAGACTATGTGCTTCTGTTGGGACGCTAAATTTCACACAAGAATGTTGCTTACTCAATTTCACCAACGAGCAGTTGTTGCAGGTCAAAGTGTACATTAAAAAAAATTTGGGAGGTATAACACACGTTTCACACTGACAGCCAAGTAGTTCAACCAACATTTTAAAGTGTATGCAGCGGTAGGTTAAGCTCCTGGACGCTGACCCCTCATGTTATTTAAAATGCAGCTATTGACTTTTTGTGGAGTTGATGAAAATTACATCAGGAAGTTGGGTGTAGCAACAGTTATTAATACTTTTGTTTTTTGAGCTAGGATTAACTAGACCCCCGGTGGTGGATTGCTTTTGTGGACCATGCACCCGCCAACTCGGAGGCTGTAATTCGGGCATTTGTCTTCCTTTGCTGTTTGTTCAGCATTTAAAAGCCTTGCAGGCGTACGAGGCACAAGTTTCCACGCTCACTCAAGCAATGTCCCGCCTTGAGGAGAAGCTACGCAAAGCTCAGGAGGAGAAAGCGGGTCTCGTCACTGACCTGGCCTCGGTCAGGGAGCTGTGTGCCGAACTGGACTTGGGCAAGGACCTTACCGTACGCCAGATCGTGTCCAAGAACATGGAGCTGGAAAGGGTGAGACCTGCGCTCTTTTGCCATTTTAGTTTTGGTGCAAAAACACTCTGTAGTAACCTTTTTATGGTGCATAAAATAATAAACCGTAAACAATTAATTGTAGTTTTTTTCGGTGACGTGCTTGTCCTGCAGGTGGAAGGAGAACTGAAAGACGTTCAGTCGGAGGCGGAGTTGCTGAAGAAGCAGGTGGCGAGCGAGAAGCAGACCGTCCGCACCCTGAATTCGTTGCTTTCGACCATTCGCCAAAAGGAGTTGCAAACCAGCCTGACGGCCAGCGAAAAAGAGTCTGAGCGGAAAGTCCTGCGCGACCGGCTCACTCTGGCCGACAAAAAGAAGTACGACTCCATCGATTTCAACTGTTAGACCAACTCCGTCAAATTTACTCGGGTGACTTGTTGAATTGCAGCGCCGAGCATGCGAGGGAGGTGTCCAACCTGCAAGGTAAAGTCTCTCAGCTTCAGACCGAGATGGACGTCCTCAACAGACAGCTGATCTCAGAGCGCTATGAGCGGTGAGTTTATTTGCTTCAATTGACAGTGGAACATAATTATAAAGGGGAATTCAAACCTTGAGACTTCAGTTAATGAGTGTCTTTTTCCAGCGAGTACCGCGATAAAAAAAAAACAATCCAATGTAGGTCAATTAATGCTAAGCTATCTGAACAAAACATTCAGATCTTTGCTTTGTGTTGACAAAAAACAATGGTGTACTTTCTAATAACATATTTTTGTAGACAGCCGCTTAACCGCTGCAAACAGCCCCTTTTAAAAATGCTAAATGCTTAAAACATTGCTTTTATTGTCGTAAAGTTTTTATGATGGTTAGGTTTTTTTTCCTATTCAATTCACCGATTTCTTTTGAACACAGCTTACCATCTATACAATTCAAACAGTCACGCATCTTTAATGCAATATATTCATCTGCAAAAAAAACCCAAAACAATAGTAATATAAAACAAAAATGAAAAATAAACTTTGTGTGGTTTTAGTCCATAAAGGAGCAGCAAGAAGCAAAAATGTATGCCCTCCCGGATCACTTAGTTAATTTGCTTTTAGTCATCAATACAATACATAATCACTTTATACTTGACAGTATTAAGTACAAACCCTGTTTCCATATGAGTTGGGAAATTGTTAGATGTAAATATAAACGGAATACAATGATTTGCAATTCATTTTCAACCCATATTCAGTTGAATATGCTACAAAGACAACATATTTGATGTTCAAACTGATACTTTTTTTTTTTTGCAAATAATCATTAACTTTAGAATTTGATGTCAGCAACACGTGACAAAGAAGTTGGGAAAGGTGGCAATAAATACTGATAAAGTTGAGGAATGCTCATCAAACGCTTATTTGGAACATCCCACAGGTGAACAGGCAAATTGGGAACAGGTGGGTGTCATGATTGGGTATAAAAGTAGATTCCATGAAATGCTCAGTCATTCACAAACAAGGATGGGGCGAGGGTCACCACTTTGTCAACAAATGCGTGAGCAAATTGTTGAACAGTTTAAGAAAAACCTTTCTCAACCAGCTATTGCAAGGAATTTAGGGATTTCACCATCTACGGTCCGTAATATCATCAAAGGGTTCAGAGAATCTGGAGAAATCACTGCACGTAAGCAGCTAAGCCCGCGATCCCTCAGGCTGTACTGCATCAACAAGCGACATCAGTGTGTAAAGGATATCACCACATGGGCTCAGGAACACTTCAGAAACCCACTGTCAGTAACTACAGTTCATCGCTACATCTGTAAGTGCAAGTTAAAACTCTCCTATGCAAGGCAAAAACCATTTATCAACAACACCCAGAAAAACCGTCGGCTTCGCTGGGTTTGAGCTCATCTAAGATGGACTGATACAAAGTGGAAAAGTGTTCTGTGGTCTGACGAGTCCACATTTTAAATTGTTTTTGGAAACTGTGGACATCGTGTCCTCTGGACCAAAGAGGAAAAGAACCATCCGGATTGTTATAGGCGCAAAGTTGAAAAGCCAGCATCTGTGATGGTATGGGGGTGTATTAGTGCCCAAGACATGGGTAACTTACACATCTGTGAAGGCACCATTAATTCTGAAAGGTACATACAGGTTTTGGAGCAACATATGTTGCCATCCAAGCAACGTTATCATGGACGCCCCTGCTTATTTCAGCAAGACAATGCCAAGCCAGGTGTTACATCAACATGGCTTCATAGTAAAAGAGTGCGGGTACTAGACTGGCCTGCCTGTAGTCCAGACCTGTCTCCCATTGAAAATGTGTGGCGCATTATGAAGCCTAAAATACCACAAGGGAGGCCCCCGGACTGTTGAGCAACTTAAGCTGTACATCAAGCAAGAATGGGAAAGAATTCCACCTGAGAAGCTTAAAAAATGTGTCTCCTCAGTTCCCGAACGTTTACTGAGTGTTGTTAAAAGGAAAGGCCATGTAACACAGTGGTGAACATGCCCTTTCCCAACTACTTTGGCACGTGTTGCAGCCATGAAATTCTAAGTTAATTATTATTTGCAAAAAAAAAAAAAGTTTGAGTTTGAACATCAAATATCTTGTCTTTGTAGTGCATTCAATTGAATATGGGTTGAAAAGGAATTGCAAATCATTGTATTCCGTTTGTATTTACATCTAACACAATTTCCCAACTCATGTCGAAACAGGGTTTGTATATTAATAAATATTATACTTAATTTAATTCACAAATTCTCACAATAAGAAACCCACTCATTATTTCATCAAATATAGTTACCCCTTTAAAGGTGACCTGCTTTTTTTGGAATTATGCCTATCATTCCCAATCCTTAAGAAAGAACACGTTTGTCTTTTTTTATGCGCTCTAACTAGTAAATAAATGCGAGCAAAAGTCAGCTTAAAATGGAGCCTATGGGGGTTGCTCTATTCTGTATATAAAGCACTTTAAAAAAACTCCATATTACGGTACATGCTGTAAGTATATACAGTATGTAATGTAGTAACACGCACATTCTTAAAACTATATAATATTTACGTATTAGGCTCATTTTAATCATAGGGCGGCACATCACAACGTTCGGTATTTCCTTCAAGACCATCACTGATTAGTACTGATTACTACTCACTGCAGACTTCATGAGAGCCACAGCGCTCCACTTTTTCCACATTTTGTTACGTCACAGCCTTATTCCAAAATAGAATCAATTCTTTTTGTCCTCAAAATTGTACACACAATACCCCATAATGACAATGTGATAGTTTTTTTTTTCTTCAATTTACTAAAACTGAATAAAACTTAAGAAATCACCTGTACACAAGTATTCACAGCCTTTGCCGTGAAACTCAAAAGTGAGATCAGGTGCATCCTGTTTGAACTGCTCATCCCTAAGATTTTTCCAACAGCTTAATTGGAGTCCACTTGTGGTAAATTCAGTTGATTGGGCATGATTCAATTACAAAAAAAGTGCAGTTGCCCTGTCCCCCGTCTAATCGTTCACAATCATTATTACAATAATTGTGTGTCGCTCACAATCATTATGAAAGACATGACGATGGATTCTAAATATTAAATAAATGCGATCAAAAGGCTGCTTACAATTGAGCGCCGTTTTGTGTTGTTCTGGCCATTTTCTGGTCCTAAATGGCTGTCAAACTGTACCAACCTTTCGGAATACCTACTCAGACTTCTTCTGTCCAGGTGGGATGCATGATTTATGATCTAGAATAAACTTACAGGGAGCAAGGACATGAGAAAGCAGCAGACCACTCAAAGATGTAAACATATTAGGTAGAGATGTCCGATAATGGCCTTTTTGCCGATATTCCGATATTGTCCAACTCTTAATTACCGATTCCGATATCAACCGATATATACAGTCGTGGAATTAACACATTATTATGCCTAATTTTGTTGTGATGCCCCGCTGGATGCATTAAACAATGTAACAAGGTTTTCCAAAATAAATCAACTCAAGTGCCTTTAAAGGCCTACTGAAAGCCACTACTACCGACCACGCAGTCTGATAGTTTATATATCAATGATGAAATCTTAACATTATAACACATGCCAATACGGCCGGGTTAACTTATAAAGTGACATTTTAAATTTGCCGCTAAACTTCCGGTTCGAAACGCCTCTGAGGATGACGTATGCGCGTGACGTAGCCCGGGGAACACGGGTATGCCTTCCACATTGAAGCCAATACGAAAAAGCTCTGTTTTCATTTCATAATTCCACAGTATTCTGGACATCTGTGTTCGTGAATCTGTTGCAATCATGTTCATTGCATTATGGAGAAAGAAGCTGAGCAAGCAAAGAAGAAAGTTGTCGGTGCAAAATGGACGTATTTTTCGAACGAAGTCAGCAACAACAGTACACAGCCGGCGCTTCTTTGTTTACATTCCCGAAAGATGCAGTCAAGATGGAAGAACTCTGATAACAGAGACTCTAACCAGGAGGACTTTTGACTTCGATACACAGACGCCTGTAGAGAACTGGGACAACACAGACTCTTACCAGGATTACTTTGATTTGGATGACAAAGACGCAGACGTGCTACTGTGAGTATGCAGCTTTGGCTTCTAAACATTTGATCGCTTGACCGTATGTGCGCAACTTTTTTTTGCGTATGTACGTAACTTTTTAAAAATATATAAGCTTTATGAACCTTGGGTTAGGTGAACGGTCTTTTGGGCTGAGTGATTGTGTGTGTTGATCAGGTGTTTGAATTGTATTGGCGTGTTCAATGGAGCTAGGAGCTAGCATAGGAGCTAGCAGTTAGCATAACAAAGACGTAGGTGTTTTTATGCAGGATTAATTTGTGTCATATTAAATATAAGCCTGGTTGTGTTGTGGCTAATAGAGTAAATATATGTCTTGTGTTTATTTACTGTTTTAGTCATTTCCAGCTGAATATCAGGTACCGTGAGTATGCAGCCTTGGCTGCTAAACATTTGATAGCTTGACCGTATGTGCGCGTCACGTACGTAACTTTTTAAAAATATATAAGCTTTATGAACCTTGGGTTAGGTGAACGGTCTTTTGGGCTGAGTGATTGTGTGTGTTGATCAGGTGTTTGAATTGTATTGGCGTGTTCTATGGAGCTAGGAGCTAGCAGAGGAGCTAGGAGCTAGCATAACAAACACGTAGGTGTTTTTATGTGGGATTAATTTGTGGCATATTAAATATAAGCCTGGTTGTGTTGTGGCTAATAGAGTATATATATGTCTTGTGTTTATTTACTGTTGTAGTCATTCCCAGCTGAATATCAGGTCACCCCCGGCTCTCACAGCATCTTCCCTATCTGAATAGCTTCAACTCCCCACTAGTCCTTCACTTGCACTTTACTCATCCACAAATCTTTCATCCTCGCTCAAATTAATGGGGAAATTGTCGCTTTCTCGGTCCGAATCTCTCTCACTTCATGCGGCCATCATTGTAAACAATAGGGAACTTTGCGTATATGTTCAACTGACTACGTCACGCTACTTCCGGTAGGGGCAAGCCTTTTTTTTATCAGATACCAAAAGTTGCAATCTTTATCGTCGTTGTTCTATACTAAATCCTTTCAGCAAAAATATGGCAATATCGCGACATGATCAAGTATGACACATAGAATAGATCTGCTCTCCCCGTTTAAATAAAAAAAATTCATTTCAGTAGGCCTTTAACGTTTATTTGCGCTCTGTACTTCTCCCTACGTCCGTGTACCACTCAGTACAGAGGCGTTTTAAAAAGTCATACATTTTACTTTTTGAAAGGGACACACGCTAGTGATCACAGCGCCGCTATAAATAGTTTGTGTTAGCGCTTATAATAACAATATCACTAATACTTGGTTAATATTCCTGTCACGAAATGTAAATGGAGTATCGTTGGCGCTTTTTGAATGGTTATTTATTGGATTTTATGGGCGAAATAGAGGAGCTCCCATTACCTCAGCTGTAAGTGTACTTTTAGTAAAATGTATTTAATATTTAGAATGCATTATTTTTTTTAATCCATCTGTCGTCACGTCTTTCATTAATGTAAACGATAGGCAACATTCCACAAAAAAAGTGCAGTTCCCTTTTAAGATATTTTATATTTCCTTCTCTTGTTTTACCTTCAAAGATATTTTTCATAATTATTTTTAAATAAAATGATGTTATTGCTTTGTTTGATTGTCTAATTGATTCCACTGAAACTGAGTGAGGTGGATACAGTAAAACTTGTGCACTGTAACAGTTTGGTGTTTTGTCTTCGTTACCAGCCACAGGGCCATTCAGGAGATGCGCCGACAAGGCGTGTCTTTCTCTCCCTTGCCGAGCTCGTCGCCTGGCAATGTCTCCACCAGTTCTTAGCACGCGCCACTGAACCATACTTGCCAACCTTGAGACCTCCAAATTCGGGAGATTTGGGGGGGGGGGGGGTGAGGTGGGCCGGGTTGGGTGGGCGGCAGTTAACGGGGGAGGAGTATATTTATAGCTAGAATTCACTGAAATTCAAGTATTTCTTTTAAAATAAAATAAATACTTGACTTTCAGTGAATTCTAGCTATATATATATTTATGTATTTTTATATATATATATACACACATGTAAATAAAATAAATACTTGAATTTCAGTGTTCATTTATTTACAAATATACACACATAACACTCCTCTACTCATTGTTGTATTTGAAAGTGCAATGTTTTGCAGCCAGTAGCACAGCCTTTGAAGGAGAGTAGGTATGGGCAGTGTAATATTCTGGGTTGGAGTCAATAACCAGGCGAGGTGACTTCATGTTTCAGAACCGTTTCCCACACTTGCCCATGACAAATTTGTGCTTTGTTTTAAAGATGTGATATTTGGATTTACACTAAATGAAAAAAATTTGAAAATGAATTTTACCTTAGCAACCTCATTATACTATTGGCTAAGTTTTATATTCATAAATGTAAGTTGTAAAATGTAAGCATGTAGTGCTCTAACATCTGTAGAAGCGTCTGACTTGGGTTATGGATCTGCTTCCATCTGTTGAAAAGCTCTATGGAGATGATGATTTCATTTTCCAGCATGGTCTGGCACCTGCCCACAGTGCCAAAACCACCAGTAACTGCTGTACTGACCATGGCATTACTGTCCTCGATTGGCCTGCCAACTCCCCTGACCTGAACCCCATAGAGAATTTGTGGGGTATTGTGAAGAAGAAGCTGAAAGACACCAGACCCAATAATGCAAACGAGCTAAAGACCGCTATTGAAGCATCCTGGGCATCCATAACACCTCCGCAATGCCACAGGCTGATTGCCTCCATGCCAGGCCGCATTGATGCAGTAATCCCTGCAAAAGGATTCCCAACCAAGTACTGAGTGCATTAATTGACATTTTCAAATGTTTGATTTTGTTTTGCTGTTATAAATCTTTTTTTATACTTGGTCTCAGGAAATATTCTAATTTTTTGAGATCTGATTTTTGAGTTTTCTTAAGCTGTATGCCATAATCAGCAATATTAAGCTTGCAATATTTCAGTTGATGTGTAATGAATCCGGAATGTATGACATTTTTGTTTTTTTAATTGCATTACAGAAAATAAACAACTTTATCACAATATTCTAATTTTCTGAGACAGTCCTGTATATATATCCATTAGGGCTGTGAATCTTTGGGTGTCCCACGATTCGATTCAAAATCGATTCTTGGAGTCACGATTCGATTCAAAATCGATTTTTTTTTCAATTCAACACGATTCTCGGTTCAAAAACGATTTTTTTTTTTTTAAATGAAAACAATACACAACAATACCATAATAATGCAATACAATTTCAAAACCAAACCCAACCCAGCAACATTCAGAATAGCAATAAACAGAGCAATTGAGGACACACAAACATGGCACGGAACAATCTAAAAGTAGTGACTGGACATTTTCATGTTTTTAGTCGCATTACAGAAAATAAAGGACTTTATCACAATATTCAAATTTTCTGAGACAGTCCTGTATATTATAGTCAGGGTTTCCCCATAATGTAGCTGAACGTGGCCCGCCGCCACACTTTAAAAATAAGGATTTTTTTAGGTGAAAACAAGAGAAATTAATATGTATTGTAGCTTCCAAAAGAAGTCTAAAGTCCAACGCTTGCTGTTTTTAAATTTTATTAAGAGACTTATATCAACGGCCACTCTACCAACCGAGCTATACCGCCCCATTGTTTTTATTAGGTACTAAATTGCCTCATTTGAAGTTGCTTATCCCTAAGATTTTTACTTACTATATACCCTTTTTATATTTATTATTATGGTTCAGAATTTCCCCTAGATTTCCAAGAAACCTGTGGCGTTGGGGGATGGTTAGGGGCGTGGTCACCATGATGTCATCGCATAATTTGCTATGATGATATGATTTTCTTTAAAAAGGCTCAGAAAATATTTACATAAATTTTCAAAACAAATCTGGTAGTATTAACATATATTTTTATATTGTTTTGCCATATTTTCAATTGTTGCTGCTTATTGTACAATGTATTTTGAGAATTTTTCAAGTGTCTAGAGGTTCTGACTTTTTTATTTAAAACGACTAGTAACAAATCAAGCATCTGTTTCTATATAGTGTTATTATAGACTGTACTCGTGTTTAGAGACTCTACTTCTGTCCCTTGACATGCCCGACAAAATGAGAGTTGCAGCGAGCACGACTTTCTCTCCTTAAAGTGGCCACTGTCCTCTTAATATTTGCAGATTTTTTAGATCGCTCTCCTCGTGTAAATCAGGGATATATTATAGTCAGGGTTTCCCCATAATGTAACTGAACGTGGCGCGCCGCCACACTTGAAAAATAAGGATTTTTTTTAGCTTTAAACAAGGTAAATTAATATCAGGTATTGTAGCTTCCAAAAGAAGTCTAAAGTCCAACATTTGCTGTTTTTAAATTGTATTAAGAAACGCATATCAACCGGCCCAATTCTAACAGGTCGTACCTCCCGTGCAATCACTTTCGATCGTGCTTCCTCGAACCAGCCCCGGACACACAACAACAATTCCTCATTCTCCGCCAATCTGCTTTCAGGCACGAACAGTATGTTTGAAATCATTGGGGGAAAAAACTATCAAATCAAAACCACACAAACATAAAACATTACCACCAACAGTTCGTAATAGTATGAATGGATGTACATAGCCTTTTATTTGCGCACTATTGACAACCTACTCAGTGGTTAGAGTGTCCGCCCTGAGATCGGTATGTTACCTCTCTGCTTGGCACTCAGCATTAAGGGTTGGAATTGGGGGTTAAATCACCAAAAATTATTCCCGGGCGCGGCCACCGCTGCTGCTTACTGCTCCCCTCACCTCACAGGGGTTGAACAAGGGGATGGGTCAAATGCAGAGGACACATTTCACCACACCTAGTGTGTGTGTGACAATAATTGGTACTTTAACTTAACTCAACTTAAGTGATGAACTAAAATTTGGCCGCCGAAAAAAAAAAGACTTTGATCACCAAAAACAGCGCTGCTGAAACCGGATGTTGTGATGTGAACAAGATGCACACGATTGTCTGGAGCGTAGTCAGTATAGGGTGACCATTTCCATTACACCAAAAAGGAGGACAATTTGCGGCATATGACACCAAAAAGGAGGACATTATGCGGCATATCAATAAATTACTATGGTGTACATAGGACTCTGGTATACTCTTAATTATAGTACAATTTTGAGTGGTTTAAAGATGATGTTTGTGTGGCTGAATAGGAAAAAATATTAAAGTCAAGTGTTTGTTAACAGTATTTGTATTTATTCAATACATTGTGGTGTTCAAAAAGTGACCACTGAGATGCATTTTTTCAAATGCAGAGTGCCACAAAGCATAACATGTGTGGACTTGAATGTAAACAACAATTAACAGGTAATATATATAATTTTTTAAAAAATGTGAGCGACATCAGACGTGCACACTGTGGCCACACCAGCGTCACGCCTGTCCCAAACCTGACATCATAACAATTTAAATGTTTTATTAAAATAATTTTCTGATGTAAGTGATTTTGCCCTCTTACAATGACAATAACAAAAAAACATGTTTTTCATGACCTATGTGCTAGTATTGTATGTCTGGCTGCGGGTCCTGCCTTTAAAAGAAATGTTACCCCTTTCAGAGATTACATTTAGTTCCTGTAACTTTCTGTCTGTAAAATACATCTTTTTATTAGCATTTATGAAATCTAGTGACAATATTTCATGAATAATATCCTTAGATTAACATTCTTAATAAATGGCAGTAAAATAAGCACACATCTGATTGAGGAGTCAGTTACAACCTGGCATTTACACATTGTGTAGCGTTGGGGTTGTCCGACTTTTTGTGTGGCCATAAACGCAGCACTGGCTAAGTGCCATGAGTGCGTGTGTTGGTGCAGGTGAGCGAGCGAGCGGCCAGGCCTGGCCCTAACCAATCTGGCGCCCTAGGCAAGATTTTAGGTGGCGCCCCCCCCACATCGGCAGTGAAGTGTATATACCAGGGGTCGGCAACCCGCGGCTCCGGAGCCGCATGCGGCTCTTTGACCACTCCGATGCGGCTCAGCTACATACTTGCCGACCCCCCCGATTTTCCCAGGAGACTTGTGGATCTCAGTGCCTCTCATAGATAACTCCCAGGGGAAATATAATCATATTTACACTCTAATTACTATATAAAGGAAGTGCCCTAATTGCACTGCAATAATTGTCCTCTATAGCATTTACAAACAATGTGCCAGTCCGGCCACATGTTGTATGTAGCCTTTACTTGCACACATAGGAGACAGCAAAGCATACTTACTCATCAGCCACACAGCTTACACTGACGGTAGCCGTATCAAACAACTTTAACATTGTTACGTTACAAATATGCGCCACACTGTGAACCCACACCAAAAAAGAATGAAAAACACATTTCTGGAGAACATCCCACCGTAACACAACATAAACACAACACACCCAATACCCAGAATCCCATGCAGCCCTAACTCTTCCGGTCTACATTATACACCCCCGCTACCACCAAATCCCCCCACACATCAACCCCCCCCCCCTCTCCGTGCGTTGGTTGCGCGGAAGAGTTAGGGTTGCATGGGATTCTGGGTATTGGTACCATCAGTGTAAGCTGTGTGGCTGCTGAGCTAGTACGCCTTGCTGTCACTTACGTGAGCAACCCGAAACTGCATTGTACATGTGGTCGAGCAGGTGCACTGTTTGGGCAGACTGAAGAGGGCGCCAAAAGCAGTGTCATCACGCCCTGATATCCGGTAGTCTCCCGGGAAAAATGAGAGGGTTGGCAAGTATGACGCTATCCAGCGCCATTCATTCAAAACTCGCGGGCCGCACTAACATCAAATTTCCACATTATAGTGCGTGCCAGTGCGTGTGTCTGAGACACCTGGTTAACATAGCACAAAGCATTTAAGCTTTGTATGCGGTGTTTTTCATTTTAAATTTAAATTTTTTTTTTGTGGCTCCCATTATTTTCTTTAATTTGTGAAACCTGCCAAAATGGCTCTTTGAGTGGTAAAGGTTGCCGACCCCTGGTATATACTCACAAGAAACTGAATAGCTTTGTCTTTGACCTTTTTTTTTACTTAAAGAAAGCAAATTAACATATTATATGAGAATGTTATGTTATGATTATCTTTAACCGAATCACAGCAGTGTTCAAATAAAAAAACAGCATTCCCTCTCATGTGATATTGCTTAATTAACATTAATGATGTGCACTTTAACAACTAGGCTTACAACTATACCTAAAGGGGTGGAAAAATGTTGTAACAAATAATATTTCTATTAAATAGGCTTTACTTTGCATTTTAATTAGCGTGGGATTATTATTAACCCAAGGAAAGCTACTGGATCGGATGGCGTACTTGGACGTGTACTAAAGACCTGTGCCGACCAGCTGGCTGTTGTCTTCACCAGGATTTTCAACCAGTCCTTGTCCCAGTACATCGTCCAACCCTGTCTAAAGGACTCTGTTATTGTCCCACTGCCAAAAAAAACTGCAGTAAACAGCTTGAATGATTACCGTCCAGTGGCACTTACACCAATCATTATGAAGTGCTTTGAAACTCCGGTTCGGGGGCACATCGCCTCAAATCTGCCACCTGCATTGGACTCTCACCAGTTTGCGTACAGGGCAAACAGATCTACAGAGGATGCTATCGCAACAGCCCTCCACACTGCTCTGTTGATTTTAGCTCTGTGTTCAACACCATCCTACCCCAAAGACTGGTGCGCAAACTGACGGGGCTGGGACTGTCTTCCTCCATCTGCCACTGGATCCTGGGCTTCCTGACAAATCACTCTCAGAAGGTGAGAGTAGGCTCCCACCTCTCAGCATCCATCAGCATCAGCTCCCCCCAAGGCTGCGTGCTAAGCCCCCTACTCTACACCCTCTACACTCATGACTACACCCCTGCTCATGCCAGCAATACCACTATTAAATTTGCAGACGACACCACAGTAGTGGGATGCATTTCTGGGAGGGATGAGTCTGCCTACAGAAATGAAGTGGAACGGCTGACTGGGTGGTGCAGGGAAAACAACCTGGTCCTTAACACCACCAAGACGAAGGAGCTGATCATGGATTTCCGGAAGAAAAAAACAATAAACATCCAACCACTGTACATCAATGGGGACTATGTGGAAATGGTCTCTAACTTCAGGTTCCTGGTGATCCAGATAGAGCGGGGGTCGGCAACCCGCGGCTCTAGAGCCGCATGTGACTCTTTAGCGCCGCCCTAGTGGCTCTCTGGAGATTTTTCAAAAATGTATGAAGAATGGAAAAAGATGAGGGGGAAAAAAATCAATTTTTTTGTTTAGTATGGTTTCTGTATGAGGACAAACATGACACAAACCTCCCTAATTGTTATAAATCACACTGTTTATATTAAACGTGCTTCACTGATTCGAGTATTTGGCGAGCGCCGTTTTGTCCTACTAACTTTGGCGGTCCTTGAACTCACCGTATAGTTTGTTTACATGTATAACTTTCTCCGACTTTCTAGGACGTGTTTTATGCCACTTCTTTTTCTGTCTCATTTTGTCCACCACACTTTTAACGTTGTGCGTGAACGCACAAAGGTGAGTTTTGTTGACGTTATTGACTTGTGTGGAGTGCTAACCAGACATATTTGGTCACTGCATGACTGCAAGCTAATCGATGCTAACATGCTATTTAGGCTAGCGATATGTACATATTGCATCATTATGCCTCATTTGTAGCTATATTTGAGCTCATTTAGTTTCCTTTAAGTCCTCTTAATTAAATGTATATCCCATGACACATGTAATATGGCTTTTAATTTTTTTCCGGCTCCAGACAGATTTGTTTTTGTATTTTTGGTCCAATATGGCTCTTTCAACATTTTGGGTTGCCGACCCCTGAGATAGAGGAAGACCTGTCGTGGAGTATGAACACCTGAGTGACCATCAAAAAGGCACAGCAGAGACTTTACTTTCTGAGACTCCTCAAAAAGAACCACCTGTCACAAAAACTGCTTGTGTCCTTCTATCGCTGCTCAATAGAGAGTGTGCTGACATACTGCATGTGTGTACTGTATGGTATGCCAGCTGCACGGTGGCAGAGAGAAATGCACTTCAGAGGGTCATAAAAACTGCCATTAAGATCACTGGCTGCTCTCTCCCCTCCCTAGATGAACTGTACAGTGCTAGGTGCCTCAAAAAGGCCCAAAACATAATAAGGGACCCATCTCAACCTGGACATAAACTTTTTGAACTGCTGCCCTCGGGCAGGAGATACAGGACAATAAAATACCGGACAAACCGATTAAAGAACACTTTTACCCGAGAGCAATAGTGTCACTGAACACAAGACAATAATGACTGTGCATGTGAGCTGTGTGCTTGGTATTTTATGTATTTTTATCTATTTATTTATGTTCTTATGTTTTTATGTGTTATTATGAATTTGCACTAAATTAGTTTTGCGTACAATGACAATAAAGAGATATTCTATTCTATTCCATTCTTAATCTTTTGTGCTGCAATTTTTTTTTAGCAGTTTTTAACGTTTTATTATTCAGAAACACACACGCACCTTGTCCCTAAATTAGTCCCTTTCGTTTGAGCTGCAAATTATTTATTTTGTCTAGCTACTAAGGTTTTCATGTTATCGGGTTATTCATAACCAGCCCCTAAACCTTGTCAAAATCTCACCAACCTTGTCCCATTTGTCTGTGCTGACAAATATTGTCCATTAGTTATGTTATTGTGTTATTTATAATCAGCCCCTGAACTATGTCAAAATCTCCCTAAAAGTGTCCCCTTCGTTTGTGCTGTATTTTTGTTGTCTAACTATTATGGTTATTTACATTTAAATGGGGTTGGTTATGAATCATACAATGTTAAAACTTTCAAGACCAAAACAATTTGCAGCCCAAACTAATGGGACACCTTGGGTGATTTTGACAAGGTGTGTAAATAAATAGACCTTGATTGGTTCTATTAATTTATGTATATTTGTGCTAGCTAGCTACACTATATTGCCAAAAGTATTTGGCCACCCATCCAGATGATGAGAATCAGGGGTCCTAATCACTTGGCCCGGCCATAGGTGTATAAAACCAAGCACTTGTTTCTACAAACATTTGTGAAAGAATGGGCCGCTCTCATGAGCTTAGTGATTTCCAGCGTGGAACTGTCATAGAACCTGTGCAACAAATCCAGTCGTGAAATTTCCTCGCTCCTAAATATTCCAAAGTCAACTGTCGGCTTTATTATAAGAAAATGGAAGTGTTTGGGAACAACAGCAACTCAGCCACCAAGTGGTAGGCCATGTAAACTGACAGAGAGGGGTCAGCGGATGCTGAAGCGCATAGTGCAAAGACTTTCTGCACAGTCAGTTGCTACAGAGCTCCAAACTTCATGTGACCTTCCAATTAGCCCACGTACAGTACGCAGTGAGCTTCATGGAATGGGTTTCAATGGCCGGCAGCTGCATCTAAGCCATACATCACCACGTCCAATGCCAAGCGTGGGATGCAGTGGTGTAAAGCAGGTCGCCACTGGACTGCTTAGCGCTCCCTGCAGCTGACTGGATCATAAAAGGCATCAGAATACACAAGTCACAAGAACTTTTATGAGCAATGATGCCTTTTGGGTTCTACTCACGCCAATGATTTGTCCATTACGGTGACTGTGTGCCTCACATCTTCAAGGGTTTTTTCCTACCACGACAACATGATCTTGGTTTATACTGACAGTAGTTTGACAACGAAGTGAGGAAGGAAATGAAATAAAATCTAAGCTACCTTTATTGCAAGCTCCTCCTGAAGAACAACCAGCTTCTCTGTCTTCTGATCCACCTTATCCAGCAGAGCATCTTTCTCCTTATCCAGTGCTGAAGGAGCTCTGCTTCCTGCTTGTACTTGGGACACCTGATGATTCAGCACCCCTGGTGGACAAAGCAGGAAAAAAAAAAAAAGTCAAGACAAAACGAGGTTTCAAGTCGTTATGGTAACGTAATGGTGTAACAGCAAAAATATTCACCGATTGTTTCTTCAAGTGTTTCCATTTCAACATGAGCAGCCCGCAGCTCCTTAGTCTTGACAGACAGCGTTTGTTGGAGGTCGGAAAGTAATTGTTGCGTCTGCTCCAGTTGTAGCCTATGGACACACCAAAGTTTAGCAGAAGGAATGCACATATTACCAACCTATTTAATCATCTGCATTAAAACAACTGCCTTTGGTTTTACTGAGTTTTTTGCTAAACCAACTTTTCTTACGTATAGGTACTTGTTTTTGTGCACTTAGGATTTGCATAAATCTGAAAAATCTGAAATCAAACCGTGGAGGCATTGCAAAGATATTCATAAAACAATCTTGCCTTCTGTCATACTTTCTCCAAAGGAGCAGTTTGGAATTTGCTCTATTGTGACATTTCTCCCAACTGTATCCATATATGGTTGAAATTGACCAAAGTCGTGGGACAGATTTGCTCGTACATGCATCCTCCGCTGTCGCCATTTCTAATACAAAGTAGCGCATAATTCAAACTTAATCCGTCACTCGCTATGGAAGCACTAAAAAATACAACATGGATGGCGGGGAACAAGACGCTGTTAAAGTGGATGTACGTACTGTACAGAAGACCGCCCACAAAACAGCATGACGATGGTCTGTAAAACAATCTGTCAAAGAAATACCAATCTATCAACTATTTTAGTCAAAGTAAATAACTTAGTGCCACATTTCCTTACCATTATTGCTATATTGTCTATTACCATTGTTGGTATTTTGTCTATTACCATTGTTGGTGTTTTGTCTATTACCATTGTTGGTATATTCATTCTTCCTGCATTGTTGGTACAAATTACTGTTACAGTGTAATAATTATTGTTACCTGTGGTAATGCCACTATGATACAATATAATCCTTAAACAAAGTAACAGTGAAACTCAATGGAATAATCACTGAATGGAGAACTGGGGGTGGGATTAAATACATTATCTTCTTCCCACTCCCTTTCAGGCAAAACTGGACAATCATGCATTACCTTTTGCACTATATTAATTTATATTATTATGTGTTGTCAACTTTGTATTTTTTTTTATTCCATTGCCTGAAATAAATGAATAAAATGAGAAAGGGAAAAAAAAAGACTAAAATGGCAGACTCGCGCTGAGCACTTTGGGTAAATTAGTACCAATTGTTCTGCTCTCACTATATGTGTTGAGGTTATACAGCTTGGCAGACAGCTAACAAACAATCCAGGACGTTCTAATAAAGTTCCAAAGCAGATGAATCCGTTTACGCTCCTTATTGTTGTTGATCTTGCTTTGTCTTTTTTGTATCTTTACTTTGTCTTGCACTGGACATTTATTTTTTGTAAAACAAATACACACAATGACAATGTATACGCTATATGATTCAATTAACATACTGAAATGTAATACACAATATGTAAACATTAGCTTTACACAAATATACAGCATTATCGTCAAACAAATACTGCTGAGTGTTGAAACTATTTCGATGGTGGAAATATACGACTGGCAGCCATTTTAAGTCCTCAAAAGATCCATTAAAATAGTGCACAAAAATCGTTTTTCAATACACATCTTACTATCAAATTTAGCCACTTTCCATCTTAGTATTGAGTTACATAAACAAGTTAAACAGTTTACTTACAGACTTATCTTTTCCAAGGCTTGCGTCGTTAGGCCTATTTTAGGGGGGCTCAAGCCCCCCTAAAATACTCTTAAAGGCCTACTGAAAGCCACTACTACCAACCACGCAGTCTGATAGTTTATATATCAATGATGAAATCTTAACATTGCAACACATGCCAATACGGCCGGGTTAACTTATAAAGTGCAATTTTAAATTTCCCGCCACACTTCCGCTTGAAAACGTCTCGGTATGATGATGTATGCGCGTGACGTAGCCAGTGAAATGGAAGTATTGGTACCCCATTGAATACAATACGAAATAGCTCTGTTTTCATTTTATAATTCCACAGTATTCTGGACATCTGTGTTGGTGAATATTTTGCAATATGTTTAATGAACAATGAAGACTGCAAATAAGAAAGTTGTAGGTGGGTTCGGTGTATTAGCGGCGGACTACAGCAACACAACCAGGAGCACTGAGAGAAGGAGAGCAGACGCGCTAGCCGCCGAACTCACCTTAACTTCCTCCGTCTCCGGGCCGCCAACCGCATCTGTGATCGGGTGAAGTCCTTCGTCGCACCGTCGATCGCTGGAACGCAGGTGAGCTCGGGTGTTGAGCAGATGAGGGCTGGCTGGCATAGGTGGAGAGCTAATGTTTTTAGCATAGTTCTGTGAGGTCTGGTTGCTAAGTTAGCTTCAATGGCGTCGTTAGCAGCAGCATTGTTAACCTTCGCCAGCCTGGAAAGCATTAACCGTGTAGTTACATGTCCACGGTTTAATAGTATTGTTGATTTTCTATCTATCCTTCCAGTCAGGGGTTTATTTCTTTTGTTTCTATATGCAGTTAAGCACGATGCTATCACGTTAGCTCGTAGCTAAAGTGTTTCGCCGATGTATTGTCGTGGAGATAAGTCACTGTGAATGTCCATTTCGCGTTCTCGACTCTCATTTTCAAGAGGATATAGTATCCGAGGTGGTTTAAAATACAAATCCGTGATCCACAATAGAAAAAGGAGAGAGTGTGGAATTCAATGAGCCAGCTTGTACCTAAGTTACGGTCAGAGCGAAAAAAGATATGTCTTGAACTGCATTCTAGTCCTTCACTCTAACGTTCCTCATCCACGAATCTTTCATCCTCGCTCAAATTAATGGGGAAATCGTCACTTTCTCGGTCCGAATCGCTCTCACTTCTGGCCGCCATCACTGTAAACAATAGGGAACTTTGCGGAAATGTTCAACTGACTACGTCACGCTACTTCCGGTAGGGGCAAGGCTTTTTTTTGTCAGATACCAAAAGTTGCGATCTTTATCGTCGTTGTTCTCTACTAAATCCTTTCAGCAAAAATATGGCAATATCGCGAAATGATCAAGTATGACACATAGAATACATCTGCTATCCCCGTTTAAATTAAAAAATGTCATTTCAGTAGGCCTTTTTAGCCCCCCTAAATAATTTGGTGTTAAAAAAAATAAATATTTTTTAAAATTTTTATTTTTTAAAAAAACATGCCGACATATTCATTATAAAGGGGCCCGAATATGAGTTTCCCCTCACTTCATAGCGTAAGGTAGAGAGCCCCTTTAGTGCGTCGGTATCCAATCCATTCCACTTGTTCATATAGAAAATGCCCACATCACTCAAAATCCAGTCCGCATTTTCTCTGCAACCTTCCATATATATTTAATTTCCTTAACGGCTTGCCATAATATATATATATATATATATATATATATATATATATATATATATATATATATATATATATATATATATATATATATATACATATACGGTACATATATTATATAAAAGCCAAATTATCCCGATCCAGATATTACTTTAATTCAAGTAATTAAGTAATATTTCCAGGGCTTGAATTTACAACCATTTTAGTCACATATGTGCCCAAAATGTAATCTGTGCAACTTCAAAATATTTGGGAACAAACAATTATTGAATTGTGAGCGAAAGTGGTGGCATTAGCCTCTATGTTGTGAATGAATAACGTAGAGGCTAATGCCATAACTTTCATTGTGTTTCAGTATATCTTGAAGGATCATGCAAGTAATTGTTTCTTGTTGATGCTGTAAACAAATTGTCACTGTGCAAACCCATGTTTGTTGTTGTACTGAACACAGATTGAAAATAAACCCACTGAAATAATAATAATAACAATGAATAATTTCTAAGTCTTTGTTAGCCGTTTGTGAAGTTTTGTGCTCGTGCGCTACGTTTGCTCGCATCCTGTGCATCTCCTGGGGGCTAAGCCCCCCCTGTCCTTAAAAGCTAGTGACACCCCTGAGTGGTGCAATCGTGCAAAATAAAACACAAAATAGGTCATAAAATGAGCTGTAATTTTGTTGCTTTTATTTATGTTACAAGCGGCCGGGGCCCTCGAAGGGCAGCCAAAACTGCAACGTGGCCCTCAATGAAAACGAGGTTGACACCCCTGCTCTAGGAGGTGCTCGCCCAACAAAAGGGTCTTATTTCATGGTTATAGAGGGCTCTCTCAATATTGAAAACAGTATTTAGAATGCCACAAAATGCTTTAATGTTCTAGCTATGAAAATATTGATTCCTTCTTGGCAGAAAGTATTTTTTCCGGTCATGTCCAGAACCAAGTGACAGCAATAAACAAGGGATTACTGTCGCTGCGTACCGATTAGATCCGAACACATGTAGTATTGTTAACTTAAGCTATTGTACAACCATAGCTAATTTCTTGTTTTGTTAAATGTTGGCTTCCTGGAAGCTTGAAAAACGGTATCTTATTACTAAAACGTATTTTACGTTTGTGATTGTAAAAGTCCTCCCGTTACAGGAGGTAGCAATAAAATCTGCCCCATTATGAGTAAATAAGCAGTTAACCATATAACTGAATGATCCATCTTAGGAGCTACAGCAGCGATATTGATGGTAGATAATGCAGGATAGTCTGTGTGTCGACGTCAATCGGATTTCTTAATGGAGGAGGTGTCAGGGAACGTCAGATGCGGAGTGGTCAAGGGGTCCACTGGCGATGAGGTTCTCGGGGGCCTGAATGGCAACTGTTGCAAGGGCATCTCCTCACTGTCATCAAGAAAGACAAAGATATCATAACATGTATATGTTACACTATAACAAACTTGGCTGTAGCGTAAACAAAACAAAAAAAACATGGCTTACCGCCTGTGTCGTTCACCGCTAATTTGAGAGTTCAGAGCCTCGATCTTTGTTTGCAGCTGAGCAACTTTGCTGCGAAGATTGGAAATCTCCCGCACGTACTCGCCACTGTGACAACAAAGTGAAAGAACAAATTTAAATGTCTACTAACATGCATACTTTCACTTTGCTTCAATCCCAACTTTTATTTTAGTCACGTTTTTGTCCAGTTTTTACTGTAAATGTTCTATTCCAACTTAGGAATTTCTGAAAAGAAAAAGATCTGCAATCAATGGAGCTACAAATGACCTAAAGCACATTATCGTGATAATATGGGCATTTTTTATTTATTACACTTTGCAAAGTCTACTGTCTTAACCCTCTGGGGACATTCTATTTGAACACTTCAAAGCCCAACAAAACATAAAAGCTCTTAAAGGGGAACTGAACCTTTTTTAAAATTTTGCCTATCATTCACAATCATTATGAAAGACATGACGGATGGAATTTTTTTTTTTTAATGCGTTCTGAATATTAAATAAACGTAAATAAAAGTCCACTTACAGCGGAGCTAATGGAAGCTCCACTATTCTGGCCATAAAATCCGATAACCATCCAAAAAGCGCCAACAATACCACATTTACATTTCGTGACTTGAATATTAACCAAGTATTAGTGATATTGTTATTATAAGCTGTAACGCAGACAAACAATTTATAGTGGCGACGTGATCACTTCCGTGTGTCCCTATGTTTACATCATCGAGTGGTCTGTTGTTTCCTCGCTTCCCTGCTCCCTGTAAGTATATTCTCCACATGCGGCCCATTAAGCTTTTCAATCTGGCCCGCCGGACATTCCCCCCCAAATTTTTTTTAGATCTTTAAGATGGAAAGTGTAGCTGCCATTATGATGTGCAGTGATGTTTTCTAATTACCGAAAGTCTTCAACTATACAAAGTATTTTAATGGTTGGAATCTGCGCTTTTGCATGATATACTAATTACTATGGTAATCTAATTAGTTACTACGGTAATCTAATTAGTTACTATGGTTATCTAAGTCACAGCAGCTCAGACGAGGCACCAAGCAATGTGGGTGGGGAGCGTTTCCACAGAGTGGTTCCAGAGCGGCCAGCCTGAAATGCGGGTGTCATGGACAGACGCGGAAGGAAATTTTTACGACAAAGTTAAAGTTAAAGTTAAAGTACCAATGATAGTCACACACACACTCGGTGTGGGGAAATTTGTCCTCTGCATTTGACCCATCCCCTTGATCACCCCCTGGGAGGTGAGGGGAGCAGTGGGCAGCAGCGTAGCCGCGCCCGGGAATCATTTTTGGTGATTTTTGGTTCTAAAGCTTAGTGATGTATCAGATTGTAGGTGGGTTTATTTTTTACCCCTTGCGTTCATATTTCGCCGTTTGTTGCATTTTTGTTTCGTTTCGCTTGATTGTAAAATATGCCGATGGAGAGGGGGTGTGACGTTCATATGTTGTCAATATTCAGTGTTTTATCGTTCATAGTTAATATTGTAAATCCCACATTCTTTATTTTCATGTACATTCTGGGTGTCTCATTCAGTAAAAAAAACAAAAATTCCATCCCGTTTTTTTAGGCGGTTTGTCATAACGTTTTTAGCATTCAATCAGACATTTATGTGAGGTTTTGTATTAGTGTTCCTAAAAATAGATATACCGGCCCCCAGACACATTTTTTTTCTGTAAATTAGGCCCCCCGAGTCAAAATAATTGCCCAGGCCTGTTCTAGATCACAAAAACATTTTTCAGGGGCTCAATAGACAGAATTGAACGGCTTTTGATTGAATTAATTTAATATTTAGAATGCATTAAAAGAAATCGTCATCTCTTTCATAATGATTGTGAACAATAGGCGAAATTCCAAAAAAAAGTGCAAGTTTTTGAAGGGCGTAAAAAAACTGGATTCATAAAATATATATTTTTAAACTTTTTTTGCTCAAATTTCTAAATTTTCAGTTATGAACAAAAATATAAAATACATATATTTTTTATATTGACCCTTTTGAAGGCCTTCTGATCAGATAATGTAACAGGTTTAATTTAGTAAATAAATAACTTATGTTATGTAAATGTATACTAATTGACAACTGTGACATTATTTGATCCAAGTGCAAGTTTTAAGTTTTATTTTGTCTTTCTTCAGCCAATAGGCCTTGCTAGTATGATGTTGCAGTTCAAATTTGACTGCAATGTTAGTTTGTCTCCCCCTGTCCCACTCCTTAATGTTATATACCGTAGTGTTTTACGGAAGTAAACATGGCTTCTACTCTAGTCAGTCTCAGTAGAGACGTATTTGTCGCAATTTCTAGGATTTTGTGCAATCAAAGTCAACATTTTCTGAACCAAATTATTGAGCGTAGAAGATTACGAAGGAAGAGGACTCTCGCAGTTTTACGGGATATTTTGCTTCGATGTCTGCTTGAAGAGCGTCTGTGGGCTAGCAGTCGAGGACAGGAGTGGTGGAACTTTCACGTGCGTTACTAAAACATTATTTTCACCTGTTTTTTGCTCTGTTATCAATTATTTTCTAACTGTCTATTTTGACAATTATACAGTACAGGCCAAAAGTTTGGACACACCTTCTCATTAATTTCTGTATTTTCATGACTATTTACATTGTAGATTGTCACTGAAGGCATCACAACTCCACACGTGGAGTTATGTACTTAACAAAATAAGGTGAAATAACTGAAAATATGTTATAGTATAGTTTCTTCAAAATAGCCACCCTTTGCTCTGATTTCTGCTTTGCACACTCTTGGCATTCTCTCGATGAGCTTGAAGCATACTCGAGACCTCCGAATTCGGGAGATGGGGGGGTCCGGAGTGGGCGGGGTGGACCGGGGGGCGGGGTTAAGGGGGAAGGAGTATATTTATAGCTAGAATTCACTGAAATTCAAGTATTTATTTTATATATATATATATACACGTACATATACATCTTGTTCTGTCGAGAGAAACCCCTGCAGACATCCAACTATTGATTTGCAGATTCAAAGTGAGATATTCTATCGGGCACTAAATACAATTTTGCCCTCTTTAAGATAAAATAACTATTTTAAAAAACGAGGAAAAACAAATATATATATATATATATATATATATATATATATATATATATATATATATATATATATATATATATATATATATATATATATATATATATATATATATATATATATATATATATATATATATATAAAAGAAATACTTGAATTTCAGTGTTCATTTATTTACACATATACACACACATAACACTCCTCTCTACTACTTGCCGTAGTTTTGAAGCAATGCATGATGGGAATCCGGATGTTGTGTGTCAGTGTATTAACGTGCCGGCTGGAATAAACACACGCTGAGAAATAGCTCCGTGCCTGCCTACTTTATGGGTTATAGATAAACCTATGGATAACGGAGACATATATAATAGTCTCCTTCTTGTTGTGTGTGCAGTTGCGCACCGAGCTCCAAAAGCCGTAGATGTGACTGGGCCGGCACGCTGTTTATATGGAGGAAAGACAACAGGCTGTCCTAACTCAGGTCCGGCTAAAAATCGGGAGAAATTCGGGAGAATGGTTGTCCCGGGAGATTCGGGAGGGTTGGCAAGTATGGCTTGAAGAGGTAGTCACCTGAAATGGTTTTCACTTCACAGGTGTCATAGTTTTGATGCCTTCAGTGACAATCTACAAGGTAGTCATGAAAATAAAGAAAACGCATTAAAATGAGAAAGTGTGTCCAAACGTTTGGACTGTACTGCAATGTTCCCTCCAATTGTTCATGTGTGTGAGCAAACACAAAAACTCCCTGAGCATTCAGTGGAGCACATGTGAGCAACATCACACGTGGCAATACCAGCAGCACACTTGCCTCAAACCAATCTTTTATTATAACACTCAAATGAGAGGAGTCATTTTCAAGAGATTTTGTAATATTAGTGATTTGGCCCACTTGTAATGAAAATAAAAGAAATCTTTTTTTCATAAGCTATGGATTAGTATTGTACAATATGTCTGGGTGGGGGTCCTGCTTTGGAAATCATTTGTACCCCTTCAGAGATCACATTTAGTTCCCCTTAAACATCCTCATGTTGCACAATGAAATGTAAGTAACTTGTAACTTTCTCTAGTAACAGCATTCCATGATTAATATCAATAAATTAACATTAATAATAAATGACAGTAGAATAAGCACACATATGACTGAGGAGTCAGTGTAACTTTGTGTGGTGTTTGAGTTGTCCGACTTTTTGTGTGGCCGTAAACGCACTAGTGGTTTAGTGCTATGCGTGTTTGTGACAGATGACAAGTTGGTTTTGGCCTGGTTTGTACGGCAGAAAATGACTAGTTTTCGAGATAGAAGTTTTTTACTCATGTTTTGGTGTGGTTATGGCCGAATATAAACAGTTTTGCTCAATAAAGTGATCGATATAATTCCTGTCCCCGAAGCATCTCGATAGACGTTACAATAATTGAACGGTGTTGACAAACACCGTTAGGGCCGCTTGTTGTCACTGTCACTCAGAGTTGCATTGCAAAATTAGACAGAATAAATGATGTGTTTATTTTGTTTAGAATTCAGATGGGATTTGATTTGGTTCGCGACATGTATTTGCTGTGCGCAGAGGACGCTGGAGCAGTGCGCAATTGCGCAGGCGCGCACCTTAGAGGAACGTTTCTGTACTGTATGACACCTATTTCTTTGTTCTGGTCGGATGAATGTGAACTGAGCGCGGACGCATCGCGTATAAATACGATTTATATCCACATACAAAAGTGACCTGGGTCGGATTTGAAAAAAATCGGAATTGCACTGTTCACACTGACATGAAAATATCTGATATAAGTTGCATAAGGGCAAACAAATCTGAATTGACCTGTAGTGTGAAGAAGGCCTAAAAGCACTTTTCCTTCAGTTCCAAATGTATTAAGAATTGTTTAGAGATACTATGTATGCAACCTTTTCTTAAATCAGCTTCCTTGACATGTTCCAAGGTTGCAAAGAACGTCTTACATCTTGTTTTCAGCCTGCATGAGCCTCTCGCGTAGGACCTTCAGCTCGGATTCTTTTTCCCTGGCCGCCTGGTGGGCTTGGAACATCTCTTGCCGACTGGTGGCCAGCGCCCTCTCGAGGTTATGGATGGTCGACTTTTCGCTCGCCAGATGTTCTTTCAACAGCGCCACTTCTGTCCAAGCGTCGTCCTGTCTCGTTGTTGCCTAGAGGACACGTGAAAGGGCAGACATGAGAGCATTTTCCGACAAGAACAGGAGAGAATGAAAGCAAGCCTCACCCTCTCCAGCTCCATGCTCTTGTATAAAAGCTGGCGGGTTGCAACTTCATTGTCTGCGTCGAGTTTGACACACAGCTCCCTGACAGAGGCCAGATCGGTGAGAAGGACAGCTTTCTCCTCCTGAACTGTTCGTAGCTCCTCCTCAAGTAGGGACGTTCCTCGGACTAACGTGGACAACTGCATCTCGTAAGCCTTTATGTCCTGCATATACTACATCGAATGTGGACATCAATGAGCATCTAAACAAACGCAATGATGACACCCCAATAAAGCATGCAACTTAAGAAAGCAGGGGACAATTTGAGGGACTTGGTGCCCCAACTGCAAAAATAGAAGGAAACCAAAATACTTGTCAAAGAACTGGATGAATATTGATGACGTTATCATCTCGGCTACAAGGAAATAAAATACTGATTATGGCTTCATATCATTTGACAAGGTTGTAAATAACATATTATTATTGAATACAAATTAAAATCAAGAGTAAAATGAATAACTCAGTGTTAATATTTGAGTGGGCCCCTCTGTAGTTGAAATGAGGGGCCACAAGATCAAAAAGGTTAAGAACCCCTGAGCATCAGACTGTAAGCCGCAGATATATAGGTTGTGAAATTAGTTATTTACACAGAAATATTCTGTACATGTTTATTTACATACCTTAATTGTTTCCAAACGGTGTCTGTGACACGGCAGTAAAACGGCTGATCAAACATCAATTTTTGTTAGCCCGCAAAATGTCAGAAAAGTGCAAAAATACGCAATGTAATAAGAAAAAAAAAGTTTAAATTGTGTACAAAATTTGTACATCTAATTATGCGCGGGATATTTAGATATTTGTTTTTAAAACGTTACAAACAGACGTTACATACTAAACCTTAATGCTAGCTGTAAGTTATAAGCGACAAATTGTATTATCATTGGTATCAAAATTTCAGCTTTTTCTCAGTACTGTATATTTTCCAGACGACAGAGCGCACCTATAAGCCCCACCCACTAAATTTTATAAGAAATGTTTTCTTCTTCTTCTATATATAAGCCGCACCGGACTATAAGCCACAGATACTGTATATAGGTTGTGAAATTAGTTATTTACACAGAAATATTCTGTACATGTTTATTTACATACCTTAATTGTTTCCAAACGGTGTCTGGAACACGGCAGTAAAACGGCTGATCAAACAAAACAGAAGTCATTGTGTTTTTTGTTAGCCCGCAAAATGTCAGAAAAAAGTGCAAAAATACGCAATGTAATAAGAAAAAAAAAGTTTAAATTGTGTACAAAATTTGTACATCTAATTATGCGCGGGATATTCAGATATTTGTTTTTAAAACGCTACAAACAGACGTTACATACCAAACCTTAATGCTAGCTGTAAGTTATAAGCGACAAATTGTATTATCATTGGTTTCAAAATTTCAGCTTTTTCTCAGTATTGTATATTTTCCAACCGACAGAGCGCATCTATAAGCCCACCCACTAAATTTTATAAGAAATCATTTTTTATATATATATAAGCCGCACCGGACTATAAGCCGCAGATATATAGGTTGTGAAATGAGTTATTTACACAGAAATATTCTGTACATGTTTATTTACATTAATTGTTTCCAAACGGTGTCAGGAACACGGCAGTAAAACGGCTGATCAAACAAAACAGAAGTCATTGTGTTTTTTGTTAGCCCGCAAAATGTCAGAAAAAAGTGCAAAAATACGCAATGTAATAAGAATTTTTTTAAAAATTGTGTACAAAATTTGTAAATCTAATTATGCGCGGGATATTTAGACATTTGTTTTTAAAACGCTACAAACAGACGTTTCATACCAAACCTTAATGCTAGCTGTAAGTTATAAGCGACATATTGTATTATAATTGGTATTAAAATTTCAGCTTTTTCTCAGTACTGTATATTTTCCAGACGACAGAGCGCACCAATATATAAGCCCCACCCACTAAATTTTATAAGAATTTTTTTTTATATATATAAGCCGCACCGGACTATAAGCCGCAGATATATATGTTGTGAAATGAGTTATTTACACAAAAATATTCTGTACATGTTTATTTACATACCTTAATTGTTTCCAAACGGTGTCTGTGACACGGCAGTAAAACGGATGATCAAACAAAACAGAAATAATTGTCATTGTGTTTTTAGTTAGCCCGCAAAATGTCAGAGAAAAGAGCAAAAATCTGCAATGTAATAAGTGATTAATGTGAAAAGTATTGAATGTCAACATGTTACAAAGTTGTGATGTGAAGGAAATATCCGTAATAGACAGTAACTAAGCTCTGCTTCTTCCTAATCTTTTCTTTTTTGGTTTGTTTTGTTTTTTAGAAATGTTGAATTGTAGGAACGTAACTACCTGTACGAAAAGATTACAGTTGGTACAAAATGCGGCTGCTAGACTTTTGACAAAAACAAGAAAGTTTGATCATATTACGCCTATACTGGCTCACCTGCACTGGCTTCCTGTGCACTTAAGATGTGACTTTAAGGTTTTACCACTTACGTATAAAATACTACACGGTCTAGCTCTATCCTGTCTTGCCGATTGTATTGTACCATATGTCCCGGCAAATAATCTGCGTTCAAATAACTCCGGCTTATTAGTGATTCCAAGAGCCCAAAAAAAGTCTGTTGGCTATAGAGCGTTTTCTATTGGGGCTCCAGTACTATGGAATGCCCTCCCGGTAACAGTTAGAGATGCTACCTCAGTAGAAGCATTTAAGTCCCATCTTAAAACTCATTTGTATACTCTAGCCTTTAAATAGACCCCCTTTTTAGACCAGTTGATCTGCCGTTTCTTTTCTTTTCTCCTCTGCCCCCCTCTCCCTTGTGGAGGGGGGGGCATAGGTCTGATAGCCATGGATGAAGTTCTGGCTGTCCATAGTCGGGACCCGGGGTGGACTGCTCGCCTGTGCATCGGTTGGGGACATCTCTGCGCTGCTGACCCGTCTCCGCTCGAGATGGTCTCCTGCTGGCCCCACTTTGGACTGGACTCTCACTATTATGTTAGATCTACTATGGACTGGACTTTCACAATATTATGTCAGACCCACTCAACGTCCATTGCATCCGGTCTCCCCTATAGGTGGGGGGGGGGGGGGGGGTCACCCACATATGCGGTCCTCTCCAAGGTTTCTCATAGTCATTCACATCGACGTCCCATTGGGGTTGAGTTTTACCTTGCCCTTATGTGGGCTCTGTACCGCGGATGTCGTTGTGGCTTGTGCAGCCCTTTGAGACACTTGTGATTTAGGGCTAGATAAATAAACATTGATTGATTGATTGACTACATAACCCTCACCTGCTGGATCTCTCGCTCCTTGTGGCTGACGGCTTCGTGGAGGTGCCTTCGGTCCGTTTCGGAAGAGAGGAGCTCCCGTCGGATAGAGTTGATGACGACGTCGCCCTGCATCAGCCTCTGCCCCCTTTCTTGCATGTCAGAGTTGGCCATGTGAAGCTGCTGCAGCAGCTCGAAATTCTCCTGCTCCTGAAATTCAAGAGTATATTTTTCTAAAGCAAAAAAAGATATTCCACCGTAGCTCTTGTATGTAGCGGTCTTCTCTTGCCTTTGACTTCAAGAGGTTCTCAATCTTGGACACTGTAATCAAGTAGGAATTGACTCTGTGTTTCAGCTCGTTCCTTTCATGTAAAGCCTCTTCCATGTCCACGAGTGCAGCCTAAACAGGTGAGTTTAAAACACAACAGGCGTGTGTCTGTGTTGAATGTGGAAAGTACATCCTTGCAGCATTGCAAACATTATTTACTTGCTTCTCCATAGTCATTGTGGTCACGTCATCTTCCAGCCTCCTGTTGTCTCGAAGTATCAGCTCGTTATCACTTCTGAGTTGTGCCAACGCCTCCTGGTAGTCCGCCAACATCCTACGAGTGGTGAGCTCCCTTTCACGGCTCTTTAGTTCCCCCTGCAGCTGACTGACAAAACATCAGGTTTACGGAGACAACCTAATCAGGCTTCATTGGGCTGCTTCTGTCTTGAAAAGATACTCACTGCAGAGGTCTTGGTCATTATTGTGGAATTGAGGATCTTTTCCTGACAAAAATGATTTGTGCGTCAAAGCGCTCAGATGGCATAAAAAACTACAGTATAGCACAGACCTGGGCAAATTAAGGCCCGGGGGCCACATGCGGCCCCGTTAAGTATTTCAATCTGGCCCGCCGGACATTCCCAAATAATTTTTTTTGATCTTTAAGATGGAAAGTGTAGCTGCTATTATGATGTGCAGTGATGTTTTCAAATGACCGTAAGTCTTGAACTATACAAAGTATTTCAATGGTTGGAATCTGCGCTTTTGCATGATATACTAGTTACTAGGGGTGTGGGAAAAAATCGATTAGAATTTGAATCGCGATTCTCACGTTGTGCGATTCAGAATCGATTCTCTTTTTTTTTTAAATCGATTTTTTTTTTTTTTTAAATAATTTTTTTTTTTAATAAATCAATCTAACAAAACAATACACATCAATACCATAACAATGCAATCCAATTCCAAAAACAAACCCGACCCAGCAACACTCAGAACTGCAATAAAGCGAGAGCAATTAAGTGGAGACACAAACACGACACAGAACAAACCAAAAGTAGTGAAACAAAAATGAATATTATCAACAACAGTATCAATATTAGTTACAATTTCAACATAGCAGTGATTAAAAATCCCTCATTGACATTTATCATTAGACATTTATAAAAAAGAACAATAGTGTCACAGTGGCTTACACTTGCATCGCATCTCATAAGCTTGACAACACACTGTGTTCAATATTTTCACAAAGATAAAATAAGTCATATTTTTGGTTAATTTAATAGTTAAAACAAATTTACATTATAGCAATCAGTTGATAAAACATTGTCCTTTACAATTATAAAAGCTTTTTACAAAAATATACTACTCTGCTTGCATGTCAGCAGACTGGGGTAGATCCTGCAGAAATCCTATGTATTGAATGAATAGAGAATCCTTTTGAATCGGGAAAAAATCGTTTTTGAATCGAGAATGGTATTGAATCGAATCGTGGGACACCCAAAGATTCACAGCCCTACTAGTTACTATGGTAATTAATTAGTTACTATAGTAATCTAAGTCACAGCAGCTCAGACGAGGCACCAGGGGAGCGTTTCCACAGAGTGTCCACCTAAAATGTGGGTGTCAGGGACAGACAGAGAAGGAGATTTTCACAACAAAGTTCTAAAGCTTAGTTATATATCAGATTGTATATTGTATTTTTACCCTTTGCGTTCATATTTTGCTGTTTCTCGTATTTTGCTTGATTGTAAAATATGTCGATCGAGAGGGGGTGTGACGTTCATATGTTGTCAATATTCAGTGTTTTATTGGTCATAGAAAAATGTTAAATTCCATTCCGTTTTTTAAGGCGGTCTGTCAAAACGTTTTTAGCATTCAATCAGACATTATTGTGAGGGTTTGTATTAGTGTTCCTAAAAATAGATATACCGGCCCTCAGACACATTTCTTTCTCTAAATTTGGCGCCCCAGTCAAAATAATTGCCCAGGCATGGTATAGCACATCAATGTGGACAACCTTCATGGCCAGCTCCTCTTGGAGAATAACCAGCCTCTTGGTCTTCTGCGCCACCTCCTCCTGCAGAGCGTCTCTCTTCATGCAGAGTGCAGAGAAAGAGATGTGAATAACTTCTGCTTCCTGCTTGTACAGGTAAACCTTCTGACTCTGTGCCTCTGGCATAAATAGACACACAGCAAAAATCAAGCACAAATATAACAAATCAACTGGCTTGAGAAAGTCTAGTCTTTACCGATTATGTCCTCTAGTGTTTCCATTTGTCCATGAGCGGCACGCAACTCGTCCGTCTTTATAGATAGCATTTCCTGGAGGTCCAAAAGTGAGGACTGAATCTGCCCCTGCTGTAGCCTTTAGACAAGATGACAAACACAAAAGAAACATGGATCCCATCTTAAAACTTAATTTGATTTGTGTGCCTCCTATCAATACCAAAGACCGGATGCTTCCGTTGTCCACCGCCGCGCTGCAGACGCCTCTGCATCCAGACCGAGCGGAGCACGCTGAACATCCATCTGCCGCCCCACATTCTCCTTGCGGTCTTTTAGTGCGGAAAGGT
Organism: Entelurus aequoreus; assembly: GCF_033978785.1. Classification (NCBI taxonomy): domain Eukaryota; kingdom Metazoa; phylum Chordata; class Actinopteri; order Syngnathiformes; family Syngnathidae; genus Entelurus; species Entelurus aequoreus. The sequence goes on along the minus strand of NC_084757.1, from coordinate 14,828,758 downwards.
GAGAACACAGCTGCTGGTTTTCCTGCTCCAGCTTTTCGCCCAAACACACAACGCAAGGCAATGGATAAACAAGAAGTCCACGTAGGATCACATTGATCAACTCACGTAAGAACTTTGGACAGTGGACTCTGAGGGAGGGGACCGGAGACACACACACACACATACACACACACACACACATCAGCAGACAAACACCCTTTCCTGTTGTGAACAACGTGAGCCAACTCTGGGGTGAAGATGGCATCTGAGTCTGACCTAGGGCTGGGCGATATGGCCTTTTTTTAATATCTCGATATTTTTAGGCCATGTCACGATACACGAAAAATATCTCGATATTTTGCCTTAGCCTTGAATGAACACTTGATGCATATAATCACAGCAGTATGATGATTCTATGTGTCTACATTAAAACATTCTTGTTCATATTGCATTAATATATGCTACTTTTAAACTTTCATGCAGAGAGGGAAATCACAACTAAGTCAATTGACCAAAACTGTATTTATTAAACAGTTATTAAGCAGTGGCACAAACATTCATGTCATTTCCAAAACAGAAAGTGCAAGATTGTCAGAGACATTTTAAAACAAGCTACGAGTGCACTTTTGTGCATAATGTCACTAAGATGACATATCAAAACAACACTAAATGAAACTGCACTTTTTGTACAGAACGCCACTACAATAGTTTAAAACAAATAAAGTGCACTTTTGTGCATGATGTCACAAGATATTTCAATAACAGTCAAATAAAAATGAGCTGTATAATAGTAAATCAAATAGTGAATGTCCTTCGCTATGTGGTAGGTTCCTCCTTCTGTTGTTGACTATTTTTTTCATACGGTGTTGATCTGGAAATGGTTGCCTCTGCCTTGTGTTGGTGTGGCACCAAACGGAGATGTTGACATGCGGAGTAAGCACTCTTCATTCTCTAGCGGGTGACTTTCCAAATGATGCTACATATTAGCAGTAATGCTACTTTTTGTAGCAACGCTTTTGCCCCACACCTGACATATTACGGTTGTCTGTTCAACATATTGAAGCCCAACCACCGCCTAATTCTGTTTTTCTTGGGAATAATTCTTCCTTCATTTGTTACCAGATCCCCAACCTTCTTTCTCTCGTATTACCACTCGCACCACAGCTAACGTTACCCATGCCGCTACCTCTCTGCTCCGCGCGGGCGTATACGTATGTGACATATGTAAGAAGGTGCGCTTGTTTTACGTCTCTTGTGAGAAGGAGAGACAAGAAAGACTGAGAAACGCTTGTAGTGTAATGCCCGCAGCTAAAAGCAACTGCGTGAGAACGTATACTCAAATATCACGATATAATCATTTTCTATATCGCACAGAGACAAACCCGCGATATATCGAGTGTATCGATATATCGCCCAGCCCTAGTCTGACCCTACAGTAAAGCACAGCCCAAGCAATGGAGCTGCTACCCATTAGGTGTTAAAATACACAAGTAATCCTCCCAGAAAGCCAAGCTGAAGCTTTCAATGTTTTCCATAGTTGATTTGCATTATACTTTTCTAAGAGCCAACATCATCTGCAGTGGACAATTGATTTTGGTCTCTGTCTTTTGCCAGAGTTACACCTTTTGGAAAAACTTGGCCTTATTTTGCCAAACACAAATATCCACAGCAGGGGACGCAGGTTCTCAAGAGGACATATGGAGTTTATCTGACTGTACGAGAAGGGAGCACAAACACATATTTACACATAGAAAGTGAAATCAATGTTACATATTAGGAAAAGTGGCATTGTTGACAAACATCACACGAAACTGCGGTCATTCTTACTCTCTTGATGACTTTCTGCAGGTCAATTATCTTGTGTTCCATTCCACGTACGCCCGGGAGAGCAGAAGGCACACCAATCTAAAAAAAACCATTTGACCATTTGACAAACCGTAGTTTTTTAAAGCAGATTCTATCTTATGTTTATGATGGGCCTCACATGGACAAAAGGTTACAATTTCACAATCAATGTTACGGATAAGAAAATGCAGTGGAGACTAAATATGCCAATACATTTTATCTGTAGTACTGTGCAAAAAGTCTTAGGCCACGATTAGCTTTGTTGGTTTAAAGGCCTACTGAAACCCACTTCTATCGACCACGCAGTCTGATAGTTTATATATCAATGATGAAATCTTAACATTGCAACACATGCCAATACGGCCGGGTTAACTTATAAAGTGCAATTTTAAATTTCCAGGGGAACTTCCGGTTCAAAATGCCTTTGGAGGATGACGTATGCGCGTGACGTCGAGAGATCCACGGAAGTGTTTGGACCATATTGGACACAATACACAGAGCTCTGTTTTCTTCGACAAAATTCCACAGTATTCTG